>NC_092047.1:48235083-48549317 GCF_003086295.3 Arachis hypogaea
TTGCCATAGTAGAGGACTTGTCAGCCACCTTGTAGAGTTCTTGAGGTATAATCTCATGAACTTCCACCTCTTCTCCAATCATGATGCTATGGATCATGATGGCCCGGTCTATAGTAACTTCAGACCGGTTGCTAGTGGGAATGATTGAGCATTGAGTGAACTCCAACCATCCTCTAGCTACAGGCTTGAGGTCCAATCTTCTTAGTTGAACCGGCTTGCCTTTGGAGTCAACCTTCCATTGAGCTCCTTCTATACATATGTCCATAAGGACTTGGTCCAACCTTTGATCAAAGTTGACTCTCCGTGTGTAGGGGCGTGCGTTCTCTTCCATGTTTGGCAAGTTGAACGCCAACCTCACATTCTCCGGACTAAAATCTAAGTATTTCCCCCGAACCATTGTAACATAGTTCTTTGGATTCGGGTTCCTACTTTGATCATGGTTCTTGGTGATCCATGCATTAGTATAGAACTCTTAAACCATTAGGATGCCGACTTGTTGGATGGGATTTGTTAGAACTTCCCATCCTCTTCTTTGAATTTCATGTCGGATCTCCGGATACTCATTTCTTTTGAGTTTGAAAGGGACCTCAGGGATCACCTTCTTCTTGGCCACAACATCATAGAAGTGGTCTTGATGGGCTTTGGAGATGAACCTTTCCATCTCCCATGACTCGGATGTGGAAGCTTTTGTCTTCCCTTTCCCCTTTCTAGAGGATTCTCCGGTCTTAGGTGCCATCAATGGTAATGGAAAAACAAAAAGCTTATGCTTTTACCACACCAAACTTAGAATATTGCTCGCCCTTGAGCAATAAACAAAAGAATAGGAGAAGAAGAAGTAGAAATATGGAGAGGGAGAGGGAGATGTGGTTTCGGCCAAGAGGAGTGTAGAGGGATGTGTTGTGTGAATTTGAAGGAGAATGGAGGTATTTATATAGGGAAGGGAGGGGGGTTAAGGTTCGGCCATATGGGTGGGTTTGGGTGGGAAATTGGTTTTGAATTTTGAAGGTAGGTGGGGTTTATGAGGTAGGTTTATGGGGAAGAGTGGATGGATGTGAGTGGTGAAGAGTTTTTGGGGAAGAGTGTTTATGGGGTTGTGTGAAAGAGAGTGGTGAGAAGAAGTGAGTGGAGGTAGGTGGGGATCCTGTGGGGTCCACAAGTCCTAAGTGGATCCTGTGGGGTCCACAGATCCTGAGTGGATCCTGTGGGGTCCACAGATCCTGAGTGAATCCTGTGGGGTCCACAGATCCTGAGGTGTTCAAGGATTTACATCCCTGCACCCATTAGGCATGTAAAAATGCCTTAGCACACAACTCTGGGCGTTCAGCGCCAGATTGGTGGCCATTTTGGGCGTTCAACGCCCATTTGTATGCCATTTCTAGCGTTGAACGCCAGAACCATGCCTGTTCTAGCGTTCAGCGCCCAGAAGCTGCCCATTTTGGGCGTTCAGCGCCAGAACCATGCTCTGTTCTGGCGCTGAACGCCAGACAGATGCTCCTCCAGGGTGTGATTTTTTTTCTGCTGTTTTTGATTCCGTTTTCAATTTTTATATTTATTTTGTGACTCCACATGATCATGAACCTACAAATACATGAAAAACTATAAAAATAAGAATTAGATAAACATTGGGTTGCCTCCCAACAAGCGCTTCTTTAATGTCAATAGCTTGACAGTGGGCTCTCATGGAGCCTCACAGATGTTCAGAGCATTGTTGAGACTTTCCAACACCAAACTTAGAGTTTGGATATGGGAGTTCAACACCAAACTTAGAGTTTGGTTGTGGCCTCCCAACACCAAACTTAGAGTTTGACTGTGGGGGCTTGGGTTGACTCTGCTTTGAGAGAAGCTTTTCGTGCTTCCTCTCCATGGTTGCAGAGGGAGATCCTTGAGTTTTAAACACAAGGGAGTCCTCATTCCATTGAAGGACTAGTTCACCTCTGTCAACATCAATCACAGCTCTTGCTGTGGCCAGGAAAGGTCTTCCTAGGATGATGGATTCATCCTCTTCCTTTCCAGTATCCAGGACTATGAAATCAGCAGGGATGTAAAGGCCTTCAACCTTTACTAACACGTCCTCTACTTGTCCATAAGCCTGTTTTCTTGAACTGTCTGCCATCTCTAATGAGATTTTAGCAGCTTGCACCCCATAGATTCCCAGTTTCTCTATTACAGAGAGGGGCATGAGGTTTATTCCTGAACCAAGGTAACACAGAGCCTTAAAGATCATGGTGCCTATGGTACAGGGTATTATGAACTTTCCAGGATCCTGTCTCTTCTGAGGCAATGTCAGTTGATCCAGATCACTTAGTTCATTGATGAACAAGGGAGGTTCAATTTCCCAAGTATCAATGCCAAATAATTTGGCATTCAGCTTCATGATTGCACCAAGAAACTTGGCAGTTTGCTCTTCAGTAACATCCTCATTCTCTTCAGAAGAGGAATACTCATCAGAGCTCATGAAGGGCATAAGGAGGTTCAATGGAATCTCTACGGTCTCTAGATGAGCCTCAGAGTCCCTTGGTTCCTCAGAAGGAAACTCCTTATTGATCACTGGACGTCCCAGGAGGTCTTTCTCCTTGGGATTCACGTCCTCTCCTCTCCTCACAGGTTCGGCCATGATGCTTATGTCAATGGCCTTGCACTCTCCTTTTGGATTCTCTTCTGTATTGCTTGGGAGAGTACTAGGAGGGATTTCAGTGATCCTCTTACTCAGCTGGCCTACTTGTGCTTCCAAATTTCTAATGGAAGACCTTGTTTCATTCATGAAACTTACAGTGGCCTTAGATAGATCAGAGACTAAGTTTGCTAAATTAGAAGTATTTTGTTCAGAGTTCTCTGTCTGTTGCTGAGTGGATGATGGAAAAGGTTTATTATTGTTAAACCTGTTTCTTCCACCATTATTAAAGCCTTGTTGAGGCTTTTGATCCTTCCATGAGAAATTTGGATGATTTCTCCATGATGAGTTGTAGGTGTTTCCATAAGGTTCACCTAAGTAATTTACCTCTGCTATTGCAGGGTTTTCAAGATCATAAGCTTCTTCTTCATAAGAAGCCTCTTGAGTACTGTTGGATGCAGCTTGCATTCCATGCAGACTCTAAGAGATCATATTGACTTGCTGAGTCAATATTTTATTCTGAGCCAATATGGCATTCAGAGTATCAACTTCAAGAACTCCCTTCTTCATAGGCGTCCCATTATTCATAGGATTCCTTTCAGAAGTGTACATGAACTGGTTATTAGCAACCATGTCAATGAGTTCTTGAGCCTCTGTAGGCGTTTTCTTTAGGTGAATGGATCCACCTGCAGAAGTGTCCAGTGACATCTTTGATAGCTCAGATAAACCATCATAGAATATATCCAGGATGGTCCATTCTGAAAGCATGTCAGAAGGACACTTTTTGGTCAACTGTTTGTATCTTTCCCAAGCTTCATAGAGGGATTCACCTTCTTTCTGCCTGAAGGTTTGAACATCAGCTCTAAGCTTGCTCAGCTTTTGAGGAGGAAAGTACTTGGCTAAGAAAGTCGTGACCAGCTTATCCTAAGAGTTCAGGCTGTCTTTGGGTTGAGAATCCAACCATAATCTAGCTCTGTCTCTTACAGCAAAAGGGAAAAGCATGAGCCTGTAGACTTCAGGATCTACTCCATTAGTCTTAACAGTATCACATATCTGCAAGAATTCAGTTAAAAACTGAAAAGGATCTTCAGATGGAAGTCCATGAAACTTGCAGTTCTACTGCATCAGAGAAACTAATTGAGGTTTCAGCTCAAAGTTGTTTGCTCCAATGGCAGGAATGGAGATGCTTCTTCCATGTAAATTGGAATTAGGTGCAGTAAAGTCACCAAGCATCTTCCTTACATTATTATTATTTTCTGCTGCCATCTCCTTTTCTTGTTCGAAAATTTCTGAAAGGTTATTTCTGGATTGTTGTAATTTAGCTTCTCTTAATTTTCTCTTCAGAGTCCTTTCAGGTTCTGGATCCGCTTCCACAAGAATGTTCTTATCCTTGCTCTGCTCATATGACAAAGAAGAGGGCACAGAAAAATAATAATAATAATAGAGATCCTTTATACCACAGTATAGGGATCCCTGTGTGAGTAGAAGAAGAGGGGGAGACAAAGAATGTAATATAATAGAAGAAACACAACTGTGAGGATGGCAGAGATGTGAGATGAGATGTTAGGATATGAATGAATAAATAGAATAAGATGGGGGAGGGATAATTTTCGAAAATAATTTTTAAAAAAGAGTTAGTGATTTTTGAAAATAGTTTTTGAAAAAGGTTAGTATTTTTTTCGAAAAAATTTTAAAATAAAAAAAAAATAAAATTAATTAGTTAATAAAAAAAAGAAATTTTTGAAAAAGAGGGAAGATATTTTCAAAAAATGAGAGAGAGAGAGTTAGTTAGGTGGTTTTGAAAAAGATAAAAAACAAACAAAAAATTTGTTAGTTAGGTGAAACAAATTTTGAAAAGATAGGAAGTTAGGAAGTTAGAGAAGATATTTTGAAATCAAATTTTTGAAAAAGATAAGATAAGAAGATATTTTTGAAAAGATATGATAGGAATTAGTTTTGAAAAAGATTTGATTTTTAAAATCTCAATTAATGACTTGATTCATAAGAAATCACAAGATATGATTCTAGAACTTAAAGTTTGAATCTTTCTTAACAAGTAAGTAAAAAACTTCAAATTTTTGAATCAAAGCATTAATTGATTATGTTATTTTCGAAAATTATGATATAAGATAAGAAAAAGATTTTTGAAAATTATTTTTGGAATTTTCGAAAATAACCAAGAATTTTGAAAAAGATTTGATTTTTGAAAAAGATTTTGAAAAAAGATAAGATTTTCAAATTGAAAATTTGATTTGACTTATAAGAAACAACTTGATTTTAAAAATTTTTGAAAAAGTCAATCCCAATTTTCGAATTTGATGAGAGAAAAAGGGAAAGATATTTTTTTGATTTTTTTGAATTTTTATGATGCAAGAGAAAAACACTAAAAAGATGCAATGCATGAAATTTTTAGATCAAATCAATGAATGCATGCAAGAATGATATGAATGTCAAGATGAACACCAAGAACACTATGAATGTCAAGATGAACATCATAGACACAATTTTGAAAAATTTTTAATGCAAAGAAAACATGCAAGACACCAAACTTAGAATTCTTTAATGCTTAGACACTAAGAATTCAAGAATGCATATGAAAAACAATAAAAGACACAAAACAAAAAATCATCAAGATCAAACAAGAAGACTTACCAAGAACAACTTGAAGATCATGAAGAACACTATGAATACATGAGAATTTTCGAAAAATGCAAGATGCACATGCAATTGACACCAAACTTATAACATGACTCATGACTCAAACAAGAACTCAAAGATATTTTTGATTTTTTATGATTTTCTAATTTTTTTGGATTTTTTTTTCGAAAATTAATTGAAAAAGGAAAATAAGGATTCCAAAATTTTTAATATGAATTCCAGGAATCTTGCCATGTTAGTCTAAAAGCTTCAGTCCAGGAATTAGACATGGCTCACTAGCCAGCCAAGCTTTCAATGAAAGCTCCGGTCCAAAACACTAGACATGGCCAATGGCCAGCCAAGCTTCAGCAGATATGGATACTTTTCATGTATAGAGCAACTAAGTGTGTGAGAATCTCTTCATTTGTGATGGTAAGTTGAAACCCCAGTCCAAAAATTAGACATGGCTTACAGCCAGCCAGGCTTCAACAAATCATCATGAAACACTAGAATTCATTCTTAAAAATTCTGAAGAAAAATATATTTTTGAAAACAATTATTTATTTATTTATTTATTTATTTTTAAACAGATGAGAAAGTTTTGAAAGATTTTTGAAAAAAATTTTTGAAAATAAAACAAAAAGAAAATTACCTAATCTGAGCAACAAGATGAACCGTCAGTTGTCCAAACTCGAACAATCCCCGGCAACGGCGCCAAAAACTTGGTGTTGTTGCCGGGATTGGGATTTCAGACGATTCTTGGTGCCAAACAGGAACAATTAAGTCCCCGGCAACGGCGCCAAAAACTTGGTGTTGTTGCCGGATCCAAACTTGGCACTGATGTTACCGGACCAAAAGCTTGCCGAAAACTCAAACAATCCCCGGCAACGGCGCCAAAAACATGGTGCACGAAATTGTGATGTCCAGGCTTGAACAATCCCTGGCAACATGAGCAACTTGGTACGCATAATAGTGATTACACTTTAATTATGTAGAATTCATGGCTCTTTCTTTCTCTGGCAATGGCGCCAAGAACATGGTGCCAATACCATGGTTCACAACTTCGATACAACTAACCAGCAAGTGCACTGGGTCGTCCAGTAATACCTTACGTGAGTAAGGGTCGAATCCCATGGAGATTGTTGGTATGAAGCAAGCTATGGTCACGTTGTAAATCTCAGTTAGGCAGATATAAATGGATAATGATGTTTTCGAATTTAATATAATAAACAGAATAGGGATAGAGATACTTATGTAAATCATTGGTAGGAATTTCAGATAAGCGAATGGAGATGCCTTCGTTCCTCTGAACCTCTGCTTTCCTGCTATCTTTATCCAATCAGTCTTACTCCTTTCCATGGCTAGCTTTATGCAAGGGCATCACCGTTGTCAGTGGCTACATCCCCTCCTCTCAGTGAAAGATATGCTCACATGCTCTGTCACAGCACGGCCAATCATCTGTCGGTTCCTGATCATGCTGGAATAGGATTCACCCTCCTTTTGCGTCTGTCACTAACGCCCAGCACTCGCAAGTTTGAAGCTCGTCACAGTCATTCAATCATTGAATCCTACTCGGAATACCACAGACAAGGTTTAGACTTTCCAGATTCTCTTGAATGCCGCCATCATTCTAGCTTGCGCCACGAAGATTCTGGTTAGGAGATCTAAGAGATATTCATTCTAGCTTATTTCATGTAGAACAGAAGTGTTTGTCAGGCACGCGTTCATAAGGGAGAAAGATGATGAGCGTCACACATAATCATCACCTTCATCACGTTCTTGGGTGTGAATGGATATCTTAGAAGCGAAATAAGATGAATTGAATAGAAAACAGTAGTACTTTGCATTAATCTTTGAGGAACAGCAGAGCTCCACACCTTAATCTATGGAGTGTAGAAACTCTACCGTTGAAAATACATAAGTGAAAGGTCCAGGAATGGCCGAGATTGCCAGCCCCCTAAACGTGATCTAAGATAGCATACAACTGATCAAAGATACCTAATACAATAGTAAAAGGTCCTATTTATAATAAACTAGCTACTAGGGTTTACATGAGTAAGTAATTGATGCATAAACCCACTTCCTGGGCCCACTTGGTGTGTGTTTGGGCTGAGCCTGAGTGTTGCACATGTAGAGGTTCTTCTTGGAGTTGAACGCCAGCTTTTGTGCCAGTTTGGGCGTTCAACTCTGGTTTTGGCTCCTTTTCTGGCGCTGGACGCCAGGTTTGGGTAGAAGGCTGGCGTTGGATGCCAGTTTACGTCGTCTATTCTTGGCCAAAGTATGGACTATTATATATTGCTGGAAAGCCCTGGATGTCTACTTTCCAACGCAATTAGAAGCGCGCCATTTTGAGTTTCGTAGCTCCAGAAAATCCACTTTGAGTGCAGGGAGGTCAGAATCCAACAACATCAGCAGTCCTTCTTCAACCTCTAAATCTGATTTTTGCTCAAGTCCCTCAATTTCAGCCAGAAAATACCTGAAATCACAGAAAAACACACAAACTCATAGTAAAGTCCAGAAATGTAAATTTAACATAAAAACTAATGAAAACATCCCTAAAAGTAACTAGATCCTACTAGAAACATACTAAAAACAATGTCAAAAAGCGTATAAATTATCCGCTCATCACAAACCATATTCAAGTGAGAAAGCAAAGCTTAGGGATAAGAATTTTACCCACTTGAATGTTGTGTTGGATGGTGACTTAGGAATGGAAACCTCCCCACACTTAGCCAATGCGAGGTCCATTCCTTTGTGGTCTCTCTTTGCATCTTCCACCTCCTTGCAAGCTTCTTCAACTTCAATTCCTTGCTCACCAACTTCTTCCATATACCCCTCATTGCTCAAACCATGTGTCGAAGGTTGTGCACGGTCCTCCTTGTCATCAATTTCACAACACAATGAAGGAGATTCATCAATTCCAAAAGACTCCTTAGTTGGTGTGGAATCATCCTTAATGATGGAGCTTGCTTCTTGCTCAACTTCTTCCCACCCTTCCTCTTGGTAGCTTCCTTCCAATTCAATCTCTTTTTCATTGCTTACCAAGGGTATGGGAGGTGAGGTATCTTCTTCCTTACCCTCTATGTCAAACCCAATTAGAGAGGATTCAATTATACATAAGAATTCTTCAATGATTGAATCCATCTCTTGGTCAACCTCTTCAAAGGCTTCAACCACTTCTTCCGGCTCAATTATCTCGACTTCCTCCCCTTGTGGTAATCCTCGTTTTACCCCTTCTTCTTCACCTTGAAGCTCTAAAATCACTCCCTCAATATGCTCCTTAATTGCCTCTCCACATTCGTCAATGGGAGTGCCTTGGTTGCTTAGGCTTAGTCGGGAGGAGACCATGTTGCTACCGGCTTCCGCTATGATAGCCATCTTGGCTTCTAGCTCTTTAAACTTCTTTTGGTCCACTTCTTGCCTTTGAATGTAAAAACTAACACATTCTTGGAGAGAATCATCTATTGGAGTTGGTGTATAAATGTGTAGAATGTCATGAGGTACAGTATGAATCACTGAAAGTAGTATTTATAGTAAACTAGTGACCTAGGGTTACAGAAAATGAGTAAGCTAGGGTGTTTATTGTAAAATTCTACTTCCGGGGCCCACTTGGTGTGTGATTGGGCTGAGCATTGAAGCTTTCATGTGTAGAGACATTTCTTGGAGTTAAATGCCAACTTTTATGCCAGTTTGGGCATTTAACTCCAGCTTTTGTGCCAGTTCTGGAGTTAAATGCCAGAATTCTTGAGCTGACTTGGAATGCCTGTTTAGGCCATCAAATATCGGGCAAAGTTTGGACTATTATATATTGCTGGAAAGCCCAGGATGTCTACTTTCCAACGCAATTGAAAGCGCGCCAATTGGGTCTCTGTAGCTCCAGAAAATCCACTTTGAGTGCAGGGAGATCAGAATCCAACAGCATCTGCAGTCCTTTTTCAGCCTCTGAATCAGATTTTTGCTCAGGTCCCTCAATTTCAGCCAGAAAATACCTGAAATCACAGAAAAACACACAAACTCATAGTAAAGCCCAGAAAAGTGATTTTTATGTAAAAAATAATAAAAACTAACTAAAATGTACTAAAAACATACTAAAAACAATGCCAAAAAGCGTATAAATTATCCGCTCATTACAACACCAAACTCAAATACGATAAAAAGAAGAGAATATAAAATAAATTCCAAAAACATCTATGAAGATCAGTATTAAATAGATGAGCGGGGCTTTTAGCTTTTTGCCTCTGAATAGTTTTGGCATCTCACTTTATCCCTTGAAGTTCAGAATGATTGGCTTCTATAGGAACTCAGAATCCAGATAGTGTTATTGATTCTCCTAGTTAAGTATGTTGATTCTTGAACACAGCTACTTTATGAGTCTTGGCCATGACCCTAAGCATTTTGTTTTCCAGTATTACCACCCGATACATAAATGCCACAGACACATAGCTGGGTGAACCTTTTCAGATTATGACTCAGCTTTGCTAGAGTCCCCAATTAGAGGTGTCCAGAGCTCTTAAGCACACTCTTTTTGCTTTTGCACCACAACTTTAACCGCTCAGTCTCAAGTTTTCACTTGACACCTTCACGCCACAAGCACATGGTTAGGGACAGATTGGTTCAGCCGCTTAGGCCAGGATTTTATTCCTGTGGGCCCTCCTATCCACTTATGCTCAAAGCCTTGGATCCTTTTTATCACCCTTGCCTTTTGGTTTAAAGGGGTATTGGCTTTTTCTGATTGCTTTTCTTTTTTCTTTCTTTTTTTTTCTTCTTCTTTTTTTTTTTGCTGCAAGCTTTCTATTCACTGCTTTTTCTTGCTTCAAGAATCAATTTTATGATTTTTCAGATCATCAGATAACATTTCTCCTTTTTCCATCATTCTTTCAAGAGCCAACAATTTTAACATTCATAAACAATCAAATTCAAAAATATGCACTGTTCAAGCATTCATTCAGAGAATAATAGTATTGCCACCACATGAAAATAATTAATCTGTTTTAATATTCGAAATTCATGCACTTCTTTTTCTTTTTCAATTAAAAGCATTTTTCATTTAAGAGAGGTGATGGATTCATTTTCATAGCTTTAAGGCATAGACACTAAGACATTAGTGATCATGTAATAAAGACACAAACATAGATAAACATAAAGCATAAAAATTCGAAAAACAGAAGATAAAGAACAAGGAGATTAAAGAACGGGTCCACCTTAGTGATGGCGGCTAGTTCTTCCTCTTGAAGATCTTATGGAGTGCTTGAGCTCCTCAATGTCTCTTCCTTGCCTTTGTTGCTCCTCTCTCATGACTCTTTGATCTTCTCTAATTTCATGAAAGAGGATGGAATGCTCTTGGTGCTCCACCCTTAGTTGTCCCCTATTGGAACTTAATGCTCCTAGGGAGGTGTTAATTTGCTCCCAATAGTTTTGTGGAGGAAAATGCATCCCTTGAGGCATCTCAGGGATTTCATGATGATGATTTTCCTCATGCTCTTGCTGAGGTCCATGAGTGGGCTCTTTTGTTTGCTCCACCCTTTCTCTTAGTGATGGGCTTGTCCTCTTCAATGAGGAGTCTTGGCCATAACTTCATAGAAGTGGTCTTGATGGACCTTTGAGATGAATCTCTCCATCTCTAGAATTAGGTTAGGTTAATCTCTCTTAGATTTAGGTTCAATTACATATTTTCATCTTGTTTCCTTTATGAATTCTTGCTTCTACTCTTTCATTCTCATGATTTGTAGTGTTAATTTTACTTTCATGTCTCTTTATTTTTATGAATGTTCATGTTGAATTTGATTTACTTTTAATGTAATTTATGTTTGTTGTTCTTTTAATTGTTGATTTGAGTTGTGATTTACCTTTCTTGCTATTTGTAGTTGATAGATTTTAATATTCTTGCACATTTATCATGCTTTTCTCTTATGCCTTCCAAGTGTTTGATAAAATGCTTGGAAGGATGTTAGAGTAGACTTTGAGCATTCTTGGCTTGGAAAGAGTAATTGGGCAATCTTGAGTCATGAAAACCCAACTTATGTTGGTGATCTAGAGTTGTTAGCTAATATTGTTTCCATTGACGCTAATCTTTTGCTAATTTAATTAGTGAGTTGATTAGGACTTTTGGATTGAGATTAGCTAGTCTCGTTAGACTTTCCCCCTATTTGTTGGAGATTACGTAATGAGATAAATTCTTGTTATTATTGTGGTATGATTGATTAGTCTTGTTTGACATTCTCCCTATTTGTTGGAGTTAACTAAATAAGATGAATTAATCATTGCATGACTAGGATAGAAAGCCTATGATCTCAATCCATTGCCATGAATGTCTCTCTTTATTACTTGCTTTCTTAATTACTTGCTCAATTTACTTTTCTTGTCTTTTTATTTTATTGCCCCTCAATTCAATCAAAACCCCCTTGACCCCTTCATAGCCAATAATCATGCACTTCATTGCAATTCCTTGTGAGACGACCCGGAGTCCAAAATACTCCGGTTAATTTTCATTGGGGTTTGTTAATTGTGACAACTCAAATTTTTTATTGGGAGGATTGTTTGTTGGTGTAGAACTATACTTGCAACGAAAATTCATTCATTTGAGGAAATTCTATACCGACACGACAATTTTCTTCAATCAGTCCACAGATCCTGAGGTGTCAAGGATTTCCCATCCCTACACCAATTAGGCTTGCAAGACGCCCTTTGCTACCAATCCTGGTGTTAAATGCCAGGTTACTGCCCATTTCTGGCGTTTAACGCCAGTTTCTTGCCCTTTTCTGGCGTTAAACGCCAGTCTGGTGCCCATTTCTGGCGTTAAACGCCCAGAATGGTGCCAGACTGGGCGTTTAACGCCCATTCTGCTGCCTTTACTGGCATTTAAACGCCAGTAGGCTTCTCCTCCAGGGTGTGCTATTTCTCATTCTATTTTTCAGTTTGTTTTTGCTTTTTCAATTGTTTTTGTGACTTCACATGATCATCAACCTACAGAAAACATAAAATAACAATGGAAAATAGAAATTAACATAGATAAGTAAAATTGGGTTGCCTCCCAACAAGCGCTTCTTTAATGTCAGTAGCTTGACAGTGGGCTCTCATGGAGCCTCACAGATACTCAGAGCATGATGATGGCCTCTTAACACCAAACTTAGTGTTTGGTTGTGGCCTCCCAATACCAAACTTAGAGTTTGAATGTGGGGGTTGTATTTGACTCTGTATTAAGAGAAGCCTTTCATGCTTTTTCCCTTTCCTGTCTGCAAACCATGGTGCTTCATGAATGGCAAAGAGTTGCTCATCCAGAAAGGTTTCAGAGATCTCAGTATGAGGGAGGGACGCCCCTGCCATTGGTTCTATCGGGACAGGTGATCAGCTACCTGGTTCTCTGTCCCTTTTTTGTCTCTTATTTTTATATCAAACTCTTGCAGAAGCAACACCCATCTTATGAGCCTGGGTTTTGAATCCTGCTTTGTGAGTAGGTATTTAAGAGCAGCATGGTTAGTATACACAATCACTTTTGAACCTACTAAATAGGATCTAAACTTGTCAATGGCATAAACCACTGTCATAGTAAATGACGTGCAGAAGCTTGTTATGCCTCTGTCCCAACACTGCACCAATGGCATGGTCACTGGCATCATACATTAGATTGAATGGTAATGTCCAGTCTGGTGCAGAGATGACTAGTTTTGTGACCAGTTTAGCTTTCAAGGTTTTAAACGCCTGTAGACACTCTATGTCAAACATAAATGGTGTGTCAGCAGCTAGCAGGTTGCTTAGAGGTTTTGCGATTTTTGAAAAATCCTTTATGAACCTCCTATAGAATCCTGCATGTCCTAGAAAGCTTCTGATTGTCTTTACATTGGCAGGTGGTGGTAATTTTTCAATTACTTCCACTTTAGCTTGATCCACCTCTATTCCCTTGTTTGAAATTTTATGCCCAAGGACAATTTCTTCAGTCACCATGAAGTGACATTTTTCCCAGTTTAAAACTAGGTTGGTCTCTTGGCATCTTTTCAGAACAAGTGCTAAATGGTCAAGACAGGAGCTGAATGAGTCCCCAAATACTGAGAAGTCATCCATGAAGACTTCCAGGAACTTCTCTACCATATCAGATAAGATAGAGAGCATGCACCTATGAAAGGTTGCAGGTGCATTGCACAGACCAAAAGGCATTCTTCTGTAAGCAAATACTCCAGATGGACATGTGAATGCTGTTTTCTCTTGGTCTTAAGGATCCACTGCAATTTGGTTGTAGCCTAAATAGCCATCCAAAAAGCAGTAATATTCATGGCCTGCTAGTCTCTCTAGCATCTGGTCTATGAATGGTAAAGGAAAATGATCCTTTCTGGTGGCTGTATTGAGCCTTCTGTAGTCAATACACATACGCCACCCTGTAACTGTTCTTGTGGGAACCAATTCATTCTTTTCTTTATGAACCACTGTCATGCCTCCCTTCTTGGGGACAACATGGAAAGGGCTCACCCAGGGGCTATCAGAAATAGGATAAATAATCCCAGCCTCTAGTAACTTAGTGACCTCTTTCTGCACCACTTCCTTCATGGCTGGATTTAGCCGCCTCTGTGGTTAAACCACTGGTTTAGCATCATCCTCCAATAGGATCTTGTGCATGCATCTTGCTGGGCTAATGTCCTTAAGGTCACTTATGGACCACCCAAGAGCTGTCTTGTGTGTCCTTAGCACTTGAATTAGTGCTTTCTCTTCTTGTGGATTTACAGCAGAGCTTATGATCACTGGAAAAGTGTCACCCTCTCCCAGAAATGCATATTTCAGGGATGGTGGTAGTGGTTTGAGCTCAGGTTTAGGAGGTTTCTCCTCTTTCTGAGAGATTTTCAGATGTTCTTTTATTTCCTCTGATTCCTCCAGATCAGGCTGAACATCTTTAAAGATGTCCTCTAGCTCTGATTCAAGACTTTCAGTCATATTGACCTCTTCCACCAGGGAGTCAATAATATCAACTCTCATGCAGTCATTTGATGTGTCTGGATGCTGCATAGCTTTGACAACATTTAACTTGAACTCATCCTCATTGACTCTCAGGGTCACTTCCCCTTTTTGGACATCAATGAGAGTTCGTCCAGTTGCTAGGAAAGGTCTTCCTAGAATCAGAGTTGCACTCTTGTGCTCCTCCATTTTTAGCACTACAAAGTCAGTGGGAAAGGCAAATGGCCCAACCTTGACAATCATGTCCTCAATTATGCCTGATGGGTATTTAATGGAGCCATCAGCAACTTGAAGACATATCCGGGTTGGTTTGACCTCTTCAGTCAAGCCAAGCTTTCTGATGGTGGATGCAGGTATTAGATTGATACTTGCTCCAAGGTCACATAGAGCTGTCTTAGTACAAGCACCCTCTATTGTGCATGGTATCATAAAGCTCCCTGAATCTTGAAGCTTTTCAGGTAAGCTTTTCAGAATGACTGCACTGCATTCTTCAGTGAGAAGCACTTTTTCAGTTTCTCTCCAATCCTTCTTATGACTTAAGATCTCTTTCATGAACTTAGCATAAGAGGGTATTTGCTTAAGTGCCTCTGCAAATGAGATCTTTATCTCAAGAGTCCTGAGATAGTCTGCAAAGCAGGCAAATTGTTTATCCTGTTCCGCTTGGCGGAGTTTCTGAGGATAAGGCATCTTGGCTCTATATTCTTCAACCTTAGTTGCTGTAGGTTTATTCCCTACAGAAGTGGTTGGAGAAGCCTTCTTAGAGGGGTTACTATCAGCACTTGCAGGTGTCTAATCCCTCATTGGCGTTTGAACGCCAGGATTGGGCATCCACTGGGCGTTTAACGCCAGCTTCCCACCCTTTTCTGGCGTTTGAATGCCAGAATTATTCCTCTCTGGGCTCTTGCTGTCCTCAGAGGGATTTTGGGTAGTTGTTTGGTCATCCTCTGTCAGTTGTTCCTTTCTTGACTTTTTGCTATTTTGAGCTGAGTTATTCAATGTCTTCCCGCTCCTTAGTTGGATAGCTTGGCATTCTTCTGTTATCTGTTTAGATAGCTACTGTCTTATCTGATTCAATTGTGCTTCTATATTCTTGTTAGCATTTTTAGTGTCTCGGAGCATCTCTTTGAATTCTGCTAATTGTTTTGTCATAAGGAGTAATTGCTGATTAAGTTCAATAATCTGTTCTTGAGGATTAGGATCAGTAGTTACTGCATAACCTCTTCTTTTATGGAGGACTCACTGTTTGAGTACAGATGTTGATTTCTAGCAACTGTATCTATGAGTTCTTGAGCCTCTTCAATTGTTTTTCTCATGTGTATAGATCCACCAGCTGAGTGGTCTAGAGACATCTGAGCTTTTTCTGTAAGTCCATAGTAGAAGATGTCTAACTGTACCCACTCTGAAAACATTTCAGAGGGGCATTTTCTTAGCATCCCTCTGTACCTCTCCCAGGCATTATAAAGAGATTCATGATCCTCTTGTTTAAAGCCTTGGATGTCCAGCCTTAGCTGTGTCATCCTTTTTGGAGGGTAAAATTGATTCAGGAATTTGTCTATTAACTGTTTCCATGTTTTTATGCTTGCTGTGGGTTGGTTATTTAACCACCTCTTAGCTAGATCTTTCACAGCAAATGGAAACAATAATAATCTGTAGACATCCTGATCCACTTCTTGTGAAACTCAGTAAGAACTGCGGAAGACCGGAATACTGGCAATTTTGCTGCACCATGATAATGAGCTGAGAATTTAGCTCAAAGCTGCTTGCTTTGATAGGAGGTATACAGATGCTACTCCCATATGCAGCTGTAATGGGGTTAGCATATGACCCCAGAATCCTTCTGGACTGTTCACTTCCACTTATGTCCATGATGGAGAAAAGGGAATTGATATGAATTATTTTTTTTATTTAAAAGTAACCGAAAATAATAAGTAAAATAAATAGAAAATAAAATAAAATTTCAAAAACAACAAGAAAATAAAATAAAAGCAAATTGAAAACTAAATTAATTAATTAATTAAAAAGATTTTGAAATTAGCAATTAAAAAGATATGATTGAAAATTATTTTGAAAAAGATATGATTTAGAAGATATGATTGCAATTAAAAAGATATGATTGAGAATTATTTTGAAAAAGATATGATTGAGAAGATATGATTGCAAATAAAAAAAAAGATATGATTGAAGAAATTAAAAAGATTTGATTTTTGAAAAAGATTTGAAAAGATCAATTTTTGAAATTAGAATATTGACTTGACTAAAAAAAAGATATGATTTTGAAAATCTTTGACTAAATCAATGCAAAATTTCGAAATTTATGAGTAAAATAAGGAAAGGATATTTTTTTTATTTTTGAATTTTAATACGGAAAGAGAAAAACAACAAAATGACACTAAACTTAGAAATTTTAGATCAAAACACAGAGAACAAACAAGAAAACTTTGAATGTCAAGAAGAACACCAAGAACAAATTTTTGAAAAATTTTTTAAGTAAATAAAAGCACAAGGGACACCAAACTTAAAATTTTTAGAAAATCAAGCTCAATATTTTCAAAAAATTAAAGGAAAAACAAAGAAGACACCAAACTTAGAATTTTTAAAGATCAAGAAACACTAAGAACATGCAAATTCGAAAAAAAAAAAGAAGAAAAAAAAATTAAAAGAGGGTAAAAGCATGCAATTGACACCAAACTTAAAATATAAAACTAAACTCAAATAAAAGACTCTAAACCAACAAAAATAAAATATTCCTAATCTAAGCAACAAGAATAACTGTCAGTTGTCCAAACTCGAACAACCCCCGGCAACGGTGCCAAAAACTTGGTGCACAAAATCACAATCACACTTTTGCAATTCCGCACAACTAACTAGCAAGTGCACTGGGTCGTCCAAGTAATACCTTACGTGAGTAAGGGTCGATCCCACGGAGATCGTTGGCTTGAAGCAAGCTATGGTTTTCTTGTAACTCTTAGTCAGGATATCAATAATTCTCAGATTCAATTGTAAAAAGTAAAAGAGCATGAAATAAATACTTGTTATGCAGTAACGAAGAACAGGTTGAGGCTTTGGAGATGCTTTGTCTTCTGAATCTCTGCTTTCCTACTATCTTCTTCTTCATGCACGCAAGGCTCCTTCCATGGCAAGCTTTATGTTGGGCATCACCGTTGTCAATGGCTACATCCAGTCCTCTCAGTGAAAATGTTCCAAATGCGCTGTCACCGCACGGCTAATCATCTGTCGGTTCTCGATCATGTCGGAATAGGATCCATTGATCCTTTTGCATCTGTCACTATGCCCAACACTCGCGAGTTTGAAGCTCGTCACAGTCATCCCTTCCCAGATCCTACTCAGAATACCACAGACAAGGTTTAGACGTTCCGGATCTCAGGAATGACCGCCAATGATTCTAGCTTATACCACGAAGACTCTGATTTGAATCATGAGGCTGAGAGATATGCACTCAATCTAAGGTAGAACGGAGGTGGTTGTCAGGCACGCGTTCATAGGTGAGAATGATGATGAGTGTCATGGATCATCACATTCATCAAGTTGAAGTGCGAATGAATATCTTAGAATGGAAGCAAGCGTAATAGAATAGAAAACAGTAGTAATTGCATTAATTCATGAAGAACAGCAGAGCTCCTCACCCCCAACAATGGGGTTTAGAGACTCATGCCGTAGAAAATACAATAATAAACGTGTAGAATGTCATGAGGTACAGTATGAATCACTGAAAGTAGTATTTATAGTAAACTAGTGACCTAGGGTTACAGAAAATGAGTAAGCTAGGGTGTTTATTGTAAAATTCCACTTCCGGGGCCCACTTGGTGTGTGCCTGGGCTGAGCATTGAAGCTTTCATGTGTAGAGACATTTCTTGGAGTTAAACGCCAGCTTTTATGCCAGTTTGGGCATTTAACTCCAGCTTTTGTGCCAGTTCTGGAGTTAAACGCCAGAATTCTTGAGCTGACTTGGAACGCCTGTTTGGGCCATCAAATCTTGGGCAAAGTTTGGACTATTATATATTGCTGGAAATTCCAGGATGTATACTTTCCAATGCAATTGAGAGCGCGCCAATTGGGTCTCTGTAGCTCCAGAAAATCCACTTCGAGTGCAAGGAGGTCAGAATCCAACAGCATCTACAGTCCTTTTTCAGCCTCTGAATCAGATTTTTGCTCAGATCCTCAATTTCAGCCAGAAAATACCTGAAATCATAGAAAAATACACAAACTCATAGTAAAGCCCAGAAAAGTGATTTTTATTTAAAAACTAATAAAAACATAATAAAAACTAACTAAAATGTACTAAAAACATACTAAAAATAATGCTAAAAAGCGTATAAATTATCCACTCATCAATGGTCAACTTAGAGCCCTTTGTGGCATTAAGAGTAAGAGGAAGATGGTTAGTGGTTGGAGTTGTCAAGCAAGGTTCAACATGGTTGTGTGCTCAAAGTTTAAATGCAATGGTTGGTGTAGAGCTCAATTGAATGGGTCTAGGAAGTTGCTTTGCCGCTTTAGTGAGAATTCAGATTGCTTACTACCCGGATGGAATCATGATGATCAACAAGAAGATGGGTGCAATAGCAAGGTTTGGGATCTCAGAATCTGTTCTGACATCCAACACCCCGGGAGCCTAAGAATCTGTTTGAAGCTGCTCAAAGGCTTTACGTGCCTAGTTTGGGATCCCGGAGGCCATTGGAATTACAAACATTGGTGGAGATTCCTGGATGAGTTCAAGCACAAGCCACCATAACAGGGAGCTCACCAAATTTCCAACTTAAGGACTTTAACTAAAAGTGCTAGGTGGGAGACAACCCACCATGGTATGATCGTTCCTTTTTTAGTTTTAAGTCTAGTCTATTTTGTTTGTTTTTAAGTTTTATTTTATTTCATTGGACCTGTAATCATGCATAACATCCATATCATTTTGCACTCTGCATACTGCATAAAAAAAAAAAGCACGCACGCGACGCGGCAGTGTCGCTGACGCGTCTGCGTCATGTGGGAACTTTGGCCTCCCACGCGACCGCGTCACCCACGCAGCCGCGTGACATGAAAATCGACGTGAAAAGGGTGCATAGCCGAAAGTTATGCTGGAGTGGTGCTGGACTGGTGCTGAACGCCCAGCCTTACCACGCGGACGCATGGCTCACGCATCCGCGTCACATCCCTGTCATGACCACTCACGCGATCGCGTCGACCACGCAACCACGTTACCCTGAAATTTGGCAATAATGCATTTTGAACAGAGAGTTGTTCGAGCGCGAGGCTGCCCTCGCGCCAGTAGCACAAAATGCGTCACGCGTTCGCGTGGCCGACGCAACCGCGTCGATTAATTTAAGCGCAAGTCGCGCGACCGCGTCCCCCACGCGTCCGCGTCGCTTGCGCCGCACAGCTTATCCAGATCAGCCAATTATCTTATCTTTTCTTCCCTAATCCTAATTTCTTCTATCTTTTCTTCTTTCTTCTTTCTTTCTTACTTTATTTCTTTCCCTTCTCATTCTTCTTATCTTTTATTTTATTTTATTTATTTGCATACTTTCATTCATTGCATTTTAATTTTGTATATTTTTATTTTCTTTTCTAAATCTATTATTTTACCATTGGTGTTCAAATGTTCTTATTCAACTGTTATATCTTTTCTGGTATTATCTTAGTGCTTTTGACTTGTTTTATTCTGATTGGGTAACATTATTTAAATCAATGCTAATCTTTTATGATACTTGTACTTCTCTTGCATTGATATGAACTTATACTATCTTGTATTACCCACACTCTCTTCCCCATTGTTACAAATTTTGCACCACTAGTATGCTATGTGCTTATATTGTTTTCTCACATACATGTTGAAGCTTCCATGTAAATGAGACCCTTATCATTTGGCATTAACCCACCCATACTTCATTTATTTTCTTATCTCTATTTCTGGGTTACTTTTCTTCCCTTTTTCTTTCAAGATGGCCACCCAGAAAGGAACCGGAAGACATTTACATGGGGAAACAAGACAAGTCCATCTGCACAATCTTTGGAGAAAAGCGCCAGTTGGAACAACCCGTCCACCTGCACATCTCAGCATGCACCGAGGACGGTGCAATCTTTAAGTGTGGGGAGATCGATACCGACTTCCGTGGGTTAGTATTTCCTTCTCAAACACCAATGTTTTATTTTCCTTGTTAGTTGTTTCATTTGCATATTTGATTGCATATTTGTTTGATTTTGTGCACTTAGTTACTACTTGGTTGAAGCAATATTTTCTTTTTCAAGAACTTTTTATAGTATTTCACTAATTTAAATTGAAAAATTTGTGTTAAACTTGTTTGGTAGTTGTATTTGGAACATGGTTTTTGAGCCAAAGAACACACAACCTGTGAGACTTTGAGCTTATTTATATGGTTACATTATTTAACCATAACATTTTATTCTTGTGTGTTTTCTTCTCTATAATTGTAATTTTTGCTTTGTTCCATTCTATATGTCCATTATTTAGTGTATTTACATGCTTACATATGATTGAGGCCATTATTTGTTATTAGCTCACTTATCCCAAATAAGCCTACCTTCTACATCACCCTTGTTAGCCACTTTGAACTTTTTAACCCCCTTCTATTTCATAACCACATTACTAGCCTTAAGCAGAAAAACAAAATAAAAATCCCAAGTTGAATCCTTGGTTAGCTTAAGATAGATATTGTGTATAATTTAAGTGTGGGAAATTTTATGGGAACATGGGATGATATGAAAAAAATAGGAAATTAAATTGAATAAGTTATTTGAAAATTTGGGAAGCATGCTCATATGAAAATCAAAATAATTAAATTACCATGTGCATTGAAAAAAAATATTAAGTAATTAAATAAGGGGATACAAAAAAAAGGAGAAAAAGAAAAATAATATTACCCCAAATGCAAAATAAAAAGAATCAATGCACATGGGATAAAATTCAAAAATATGTTTGATACATGAGCATGTAATACAAAAGTGGGAAAAATTTGGGTAGCTAGGTAAAGTATTTTAAAATTGTATAAAGTATGTATATGTTAGGTGAGATCTTAGACTAATCAAGGATTCACTTTATAAAGCTCACTTGGCCATACATATATCTTTACCTTTACCTCAGCCCCATTACAACCCTAAAAAGACCTCATGATGTTTGCATTGGTATACTAAATATTTGTTGATTGATTAGATGAAGAACAAAGTTTAGAAAGCATGATTAGAGAAGAGTAGAGTGAATTACCCTATACACTTGAGAGACTAGAGTGATATACACTACCAGTAAGGGTTCAATGCTTAATTCTATGTTTCCTGCTTTCATGAGCTATCTTCTTACAAGTTTACTGGCCTTTCATCATATGATTTGAATTAGTGAAATCTGATTTATGTTTGTCTTCAAGAACTTGTTTACTTTTAACCAAGTAGGTAGAAACATTTTGCATGTAGTTGCATTCATATACATAGGTTGCATTTCATACATTCTACCATTCCTCTTCACTTCTTTTATAGCTTCTCTTGAGCTTAGCATGAGGACATGCTAATGTTTAAGTGTGGGGAGGTTGATAAATCACTATTTTATAGTTTATCTTATGCTTAATTGAGTGGTTTTTATCAACTCTTTACCCATTTATTCATACTAATCGCATGCTTTATGTTTTCCTTCCTGATTTTGTGCTATGATTGAAAACATGCTTTTTTAGCCTTAATTTTGCTAATATTAATCCTCTCTTATCACCATTAGATGCTTTGATATGTGTGTTAAGTGATTTCATAGATTACAGGGCAGGAATGGCTCAGAGGATAGAAAGAAAGCATGCAAAAGTGGAAGGAATACAGAGGTCCAAACAATGCGGCTCCAGTTGCGTTGGAAAGCTAACGTCCGAGGCTTCGATTTGATATATAATTTGACATAACTTCCCCGAAGTTAGGCGACGCGAACGCAGAATGACACGCCCGCGTCGTATCTGCGAACTTCAATCCGCGTGGACGCGTGGACGACGGCTCCGCGTCACTTGCCCGCGATCTGAACGTAACAGAAATCACAGAGAGCGATTTCTGGGCTGCTTTTGACCCAGTTTTCAGCCCAAAACACACAGATTAGAGGCTATAAAGTGGAGGAATGCATCCATTCATAAACAAGCTTTCATATTCACAATTTTAGGATTTAGATGTAGTTTTTAGAGAGAGAGAGGTTCTCTCCTCTCTCTTAGGATTAGGATTAGGATTTCTATTTCTTCATCACAGGTTCAATGTTACTTTAATTTATATTTCTCCTTCATTTGAGATACTCTAATGCTTTTATTTTGTTACTTTAATTATTATTTATCTTTTCAATTTAGCTTATGCTACATTCATGTTATAGTTTTCTTAATTAATATTATTTGAGATATTTCAGTTTATGATTGCTTTATTTATATGAATGTTTTTAATTTAATTTAGATATTTACCCTTTTGGCTTTGGTTAAATAATTGAGGACTCTTGAGTTATCAAACTCATTGTTGATTGAAGATTGGAATTCTTCAAGAATTAATTCGAATTCCAATAACTCTGACTTTTCCCAGGGAAAGACTAGGACCTAAGGAATAAAAATTAATTCATCCACTTAAATTACCTTCATAGTTAGAGGTTAACAAGGTGGGAGAAAAATCCAATTCTCATTACAATTGATAAGGAAAACCAGGATAGGACTTCCAGTTTTAATACCTTGCCAAGAGTTTATTTTATTATTACTATTTTTCTTATTGTTCAACATACTGCTTCCTTACTTTTAAAACCCCCAATTTACAAACTCATAACCAATAATAAGAACATACCTCCCTGCAATTCCTTGAGAAGACGATCTGAGATTTAAATACTCGGTTATCAATTTTAAAGGGGTTTGTTACTTGTGACAACCAAAATGTTTGTAAGAAAGGTTGATTGCTTGGTTTAGTAACTATACTTGCAACGAGAGTTTACTATAACTTCTAAACCATCAATCTTCAGTTCTTCACACATTCCCATTGAAGCTTCTATTCCCTACAACATAATTTGAGCCAAACTCATAGCCAAAGGGGTGAGAATTCATAGTAACAGAGAAAATAAAAACTATTACTAGTAAGAAACAATAAAAACTAACTCCTAAAACAAGCAAAAACTAGCAAAGAAGCATATTAACATATATACAATAGCCAATAATATAACACCATTGTAACTCTCCGGCAACGGCGCCATTTTGATGAATGAGTTTTCTTCGATGGTATAGAATTTCTCAAAATGAATTCTCGTTGCAAGTACAGTTCTACACCAACAAACAATTCCAACATAAAAAATTTGAGTTGTCACAAGTAACAAACCCCAAATAAGAATTAACCGAAGTATTTGAACTCTGGGTCGTTGATAAACCCTATTTGAAGGGTTTATCTTGTGCTTAATTTAGGGGATTTTATGACCTTTTACCCACATTTATTCAATGAAATAGCATAGTTTCATGATGGTCTCCTAATTTGTGCTTAAGTGTGAAAACATGCTTTTTAGGCCCTTAATTGTTTAATCTTGATTTACCTTTGATTCTATTAGATGCCTTCATATATTTGTTAAGTGATTTCAGATTTAGGAGCCAAAGATTGGATCAAGGGAATGAACGAAAAGCATGTAAAAATGGAGAACTCATGAAGAAATGAAGGAATCGCAAAAGCTGTCAAGCCGACCTCTTCGCAATTAATCGACCATAACTTGAGCTACAGAGGTCCAAATGATTCGGTTCCAGTTGCATTAGAAAGCTAACATCCGGGGCTTCAAAATGATATAAGATTTTTCATAGTTGCATCATGGATAGGGGCACGAATGCGCACAGTATACGTACATGCCGATGGTGGCACATGCTTCCCCCAATGCAACTCGTGGCCAGCAATTTTAGAAGCCTTGTGGGCCCAATCCAACTCATTTCTGATGCTATTTAAGCCAAGAATTGAAAGGGAATTAATATACTTTGGATCATTAGTCATAGTTTAAGCTTTAGAAGTAGTTAGAATTAGTTTCTAGAGAGAGAAGCTCTTACTTCGCTCTAGAATTAGGATTAGGTTTAGATCTAGATCTAGCTCTTCTTCTCTCTTCTAATTTTTTCTTTTTCTTCCCCAATTGTTCTCTTGTAGTTGTAGAATTCTTCTTCTGTAATTCCTTCGAATTGTTAGTTGTAGTTTATGAACTTTCTTTTGTAGATCTACATTTCTTCTTCAATGCAATTGGTAAGTTCTTTATTGTTTCATAATTGTCTTCCTTTTCTATTGTTGATCTCTTACTATTCTAGTTAGATCTCTCTTTAATTCTTGAAATTCATGTTGTTTACTTTTATTGCCTTCTATGTGTTTGTTAAAATGCTTCTTTTAGTTATGAGTTTACTTTTCTACTGTTTTGCCTTTCTATTGTTAATCTCTTACTTTTGTAGTTGTAGATTCCTTTAATTCTTGCAATTTACTATGCTTTTCTTTGGTGCCTTCTAAGTGTTTGATGAAATGCTTGGTTGGATTTTAGAGTAGATTTTAGTGCTCTTGGCTTGGGAAGGTAACTTAGGAACTCTTGAGTTACTAATGTCCAAGTGATTGACGATTGGGAACCATTAACTCTAGATCTCACTAATTGATTTGGTGGAGAACTAGGACTTATGGACTTGGATTGATATAGCTCATTTGACTTTCCTTTACTACTAGTTAGAGGATGACTTAATGGGGTTGATCCTTGCCAATTCTCATGTTGTGGTTAGTGATTAGGATAGAGATCCTTGACCACCAACCCTTGCCAAGGCCTTTTTAGTTGTTAGTTTATTTTTCATTGTCATTTACTTCTCTTGTTTCTTATCCAAAAACCCCAAAACATACCTCATAACCAATAATAAGGCACTTTGTTGCAATTCCTAGGGAGAACGACCCGAGGTTTAAATACTTCGGTTTATAGATTTAGGGGTTTGTTTTAGTGACAAACAAATTTTTGTATGAAAGGATTAGTGTTGGTTTAAAAACTATACTTGCAACAAGACTTCATTTGTGAATTCTAAACCGTCAAGAATTCAATCATCAAAATGGCGCCGTTGCCGGGGAATTGCAATGGTGTTATGTTATTGGTTATTGTATATATGTAAATATTGTGAATAGATTTATTTTTGTATTATTTGTTAGTTTTTGTTAGTTTTAGAACTCTATTAGTTTTGTTTTTATTTGTCACTATGAATTCTCGTCCTTGTGGTTTTGGATATGGTTATAACTATGTTGTAGGTGATGAAAAAACTTGAATGATGGCTCACATTATGGGAGAGATGAATTTTTGAGAAGGGAGCCACATCCATATGAGCAATCACCTTGGCAACCTCCTCATTCAAGCTACTATGATGGTAATCCCTCCTTTAATGCATATCATTCCAATGGATATGATGGTTCTTATCATGATTATTCTACTCAACCACCATCATTCCATGCACCATACTCTCAATATAGTCCTCAAACACCATCATTCCAACCACTATATTCTCAATCCACATCCTATTCCCACCAATTGCCACCACACAATCCTAATAAATATTCCCCCTATGCATATCCTTGTGATAATTATGAACAAGTAACCATTGAATCACCACCACTCCAACATCTCTACCCTTCAAACCAAGTTTCCATAGATGATACACTTGGTATCATTCCTCAAGAGCAAAAAGAGCTCCAAACCGTACTCACTAGTTTCACCTCTACCCTCCAAGAACTTATGTCCCGTATAATTTCACCTTCTACCAACAACCAAAACACCTTCCAACCTCCAAGCTTTGGTGAACCTCCTTTCCAACCACATGATGAATTTTCCTTTCCATCACAACCCTCCATAGAAGAATATCCATGTCCATCAATCCAAGAGTCATATGATCCTACTTATGTTAGTGAAGAGGAGCAAGAGTCAAAGGATCATCTCAAGGAAGCAATGGATCGGCTCCAAGCAACCATCCGTCAAAAGTTGGACTCACAGGATCCATGCCTCAAGCAAAATATGTCCACGAATGATTGTGAAAAAGCGACCGAAGAGGGAAGTATGAGCGAGATTTTAGAGTCTCAAGTTGAGCACATGAAAATGGAGTGTATTTTGCAACAAGTGGAAGAGATGGAGATTGTTGAAGAAGAAGAAGTGGAAGAAGACCTAGGGGAGGTTGAACAAGAAGGAAACTCCATCATTGAAAACAACTCTACACCAAGCGATAATGGCGATCTTGTTGAAGCTTCTTCCATGAGATGTTAACCCGATGTTGAGGAGGCATGTGCACAACCTCCAATGCATGTTTTCATCAATGAGGAAGAATTGGAAGAAGTTAGCAAACAAGAGAAAATTGAAAAAAGTTGTCAAAAGATGGAAATCATCAAGGAGGAGCCAAAGGAAGCGGAGCCTACAATGTCTAGACCATTGGATATCTTCCTTGCTAAGTCACCATTCACAGTGCAAGTTGAGTGGGTAATCATCTCATCCTTTAATTTCCTTGGCCCATATCAATATGCATTGTTAGAAACAGATGGTCAACTTAGAACTATATGTGGGGTAAAAAGTAGAAAAGAGTTGGATGTTGGTTGGCAATAAGAATCAAGATACATAGTGGGTAGAAACTTAAATTCTAGGATTCAAAGGTGGAGTGGAATTCAAGTCAATGGAATTAGTATTTTTTAAAAAAAAAAGAGGTCAAGGGCGCGTACGCACGTTGTGCGCGCGCGCGCCCATATGCGGATACAGGCCTATACATTTTCCAGAGAATTGGGCCACTCTTGCGCCAACACTGGGGCAACGGCACAACCGCGTGTACGCGTGCGTGCACCGCACGCAAACACGTAGTTATCCATGTTTTGCAAATACGTGCGCCCGCGCACATGCTGCGTGTGTGCCGACTCGCTAAAAACAGTTTCCAGGCCAAGGACCCGAGACTTGTGCTAGCTCTGGACTGGCATTAAGCTCCTAGCCCAACTCACCTCGCACGGACGCGCACGGTACACGTCCGCACCCATACCGCCATAACTCATCTACGCGTAGGCGCATCTGGCACGTACGCACCCTTCGGCCAAAATGCACATCGGTGCGTAAGCGTGCATGACGCGTCCGCGCTGGTAAAAAAGAGTTTTTTTTCCTCATCTTCCATTTTCTTTTGTGCATTCCATTCACATACTTTTATTCTTTGCATTTTCATTTTGTTTTTATAGCCTGTTTTTACTTTCTTTTGTAGATCTACATTTCTTCTTCAATGCAATTGGTAAGTTCTTTGTTGTTTCATAATTGTCTTCCTTTTCTATTGTTGATCTCTTGCTATTCTAGTTAGATCTCTCTTTAATTCTTGAAATTCATGTTGTTTACTTTTATTGCCTTCTATGTGTTTGTTAAAATGCTTCTTTTAGTTATGAGTTTACTTTTCTATTGTTTTTCCTTTCTATTGTTAATCTCTTACTTTTGTAGTTGTAGATTCCTTTAATTCTTGCAATTTACTATGCTTTTCTTTGGTGCCTTCCAAGTGTTTGATGAAATGCTTGGTTGGATGTTAGAGTAGATTTTAGTTCTCTTGGCTTGGGAAGGTAAGTTAGGAACTCTTGAGTTACCAATGTCCAAGTGATTGACGATTGGGAGCCATTAACTCTAGATCTCACTAATTGATTTGGTGGAGAACTAGGACTTATGGACTTGGATTGACATAGCTCATTTGACTTTCCTTTACTACTAGTTAGAGGATGACTTAATGGGGTTGATCCTTGCCAATTCTCATGTTGTGGTTAATGATTAGGATAGAGATCCTTGACCACCAACCCTTGCCAAGGACTTTTTAGTTGTTAGTTTAATTTTCATTGTCATTTACTTCTCTTGTTTCTTATCCGAAAACCCCAAAACATACCTCATAACCAATAATAAGACACTTTGTTGCAATTCCTAAGGAGAACTACCCGAGGTTTAAATACTTCAGTTTATAGATTTAGGGGTTTGTTTTAAGGACAAACAAATTTTTGTATGAAAGGATTAGTGTTGGTTTAGAAACTATACTTGCAACGAGATTTCATTTGTGAATTCTAAACTATCAAGAATCCAATCATCAGTCGTCTCACAAGGAATTACAATGAAGTGATCAATTATTGGCTATGAAAATTTAAGGGGGGGTTTGGTTGATAGAAAGGGCAATAAAATAAATGACAAGAAAAGTAAGGAGAGCAAATTAAAGAAAGCAATTAATGAAGAGAGACATTCTTGGCAAGGATTGAGATCATAGGCTTTCCATCTTAGTCACTAATCATACCAATAATTAACAAGAATTTATCTTATTTTGTCATCCCCAATGTTGGAAGAAGGTGTAAGTTATCTTCCATTAGAGAAAGTCAAACAAGACTAATTAATCTTAAAATAAAAAATCCTAATCAACTCACTAATAGAATTAGCAAAAGATTAGAGTCATTGAAAATGATATTGACTAACAACTCTAGATCACCAATCTAAATTGGGTATTAATGACTCAAGATTGTCCAATTACTCTTTCCAAGCCAAGAATGCTCAAAATCTACTCTAACATCCTTCCAGGCATTTTATCAAACACTTGGAAGGCATACAAGGAAATCATGGTAAATGTGAAAGAAATAGTAAAATCTAACAACTATCAATGGCAAGGAAAGTAAATCACAACTCAAATCAACAATTAAAAGAAGCATTAAAGAGATCCAAATTCAACATGAGTCCATGAACATAAAAGAAGCATAAAAGTAAAATTAACATCACAAACTAAGAGAATGAAAGTGTAGATAAGATGAAAAGATGAGATTGAACCTAGATCTAGGACAGATTAACCTAACCTAATTCTAGAGAGAAGATAGAGCTTCTCTCTCTAGAAACTAAACCACATGATGCCAAAACTCAAAACAATTGCTCCCCCCTTGCCCAAGCTTGAATTCTGCATGAAATAGCATTAGAAATGAGTTGGATTGGGCCCAAAATGCTCTACAAATTGCTGGCCAC
Source organism: Arachis hypogaea (assembly GCF_003086295.3). Classification (NCBI taxonomy): domain Eukaryota; kingdom Viridiplantae; phylum Streptophyta; class Magnoliopsida; order Fabales; family Fabaceae; genus Arachis; species Arachis hypogaea. Next base: position 48,264,246 of record NC_092047.1, read on the forward strand.
GATTTCACTTTAGTGAATCACGTGCTCCATCAGTGTGCACACGTACAATGCGCGTGCGCATCCCTAGACGTCAAGAAACTTTGGCAAATTTTATATCATTTTTAAGCCTCGGATGTTAGCTTTCCAACGCAACTAGAACCGCCTCATTTGGACTTCTGTAGCTCAAGTTATGGTCGATTGAGTGCAAAGAGGTCAGGCTTGACAGCTTTGCGGTTCCTTCATTTCTTCATGAGTTCTCCCGCTTTGCATGCTTTTCTCCTCACTTCTTCCATCCAATACTTGCCTTATGATCCTGAAATCACTCAACAAACACATCAACGCATCGAATGGAATTAAAGTGAATTGAATTTAGCTATTTTAAGGCCAAAAAAACATGTTTTCACACTTAAGCACAAATTCAGGGAGAATTGCAAAACCATGCTATTTCATTGAATAAATGTGAGAAAAGTTGATAAAATCTCTCAAATTAAGCACTTGATAAACCACAAAATTGGGGTTCATCAAAGATATAGTTGAAGTGGAAGATGCTAAAGAGGAAGAGGAAGTACAAGACATGGTTGAAGAAGAAGTAGCACAGCCAGGGAATGGAGCACCAAAGGATGCAGAAGCTGTAAGTGGCGCCATTCCTGTTCCATTTCCACACCTTGCAAGGAAGTCCAGGAAGCAAATGGAACTTGATCCCAAAATGGTAGAAATATTCAAAAAGATTGAGGTAACTATTCCCCTTTTTGATGTTATTCAGCAGGTACCTAAATATGCAAAGTTTTTGAAAGATTTATGCATACATAAAGATAAAATTAATGAATTAGAAATTATTCCTTTAGGTGGTTCTATATCTGCTTTAATGGGAGGTATACCTAAAAAATGTAGTGACCCAGGTCCATGCATGGTTAACTGTACCATTGGGGTGTGATATTTTCTGACTGCATGTGTGATTTAGGAGCATGCGTGAGTATTATTCCATTGTCTATATATGATGCTTTGAGGCTCCCTCCTTTAAAAAGGTCGGCATCTCATTTTGTGTTAGCAGATAAAAGCATTATTACAATGGGTGGAATTGCTGAAGACGTGCTGGTGAGCATTAAGGGGCTCACATTTCCCATTGATTTCTATATCTTGGAAATGCCCCCTAATGACTCAGGAAGACCATCATCAATCCTGCTTGGAAGGCCATTCCTGAAGACTTCAAAGTTCAAGCTGGATGCCTTCCAGGAACTTACTCCTTTGAGATAGATGGCAGAACGGTGAGTTTCAATTTGAATGAAACTATGAAGCACCCTCCGGATGATCATTCCATCTTCCAGTGTGACATCATTGATGAAACTGTAGCTGCAGTTCACCAAGAAGAAGTAGAAGAGAGGCACATGGAGCAAGGCCCAAGTATGGGGACACCCTCCGAACACAATGAGGACACTTTGCCATTATCACTAGCTCTAGATGATCCAGAGCCCAGCCATGAGCAGATATTGGAATTAAAGCCCCTTCTATCCCACCTCAAGTATGCTTACCTTGAGGATAATTAGAAGCTTCCAGTTATCATTGCAAGGGAACTCACTTCCCAACAGGAGGAGCAGCTGCTCAGTGTGCTGAGAAGACACAAGAAAGCAATTGGGTGGAGCTTGGCGGATATAGTAGGCATCAACCCTCAAGTTTGTGAGCACAGAATATTCTTAGAAGAGGGATCAAGACCAGTTCATCACCCCCAAAGAAGATTGAATCCCACCATCTTAGAAGTTGTCAAGAAAGAAGTGACTAGGCTACTTGAAGCAGATATTATTTACCACATCTCAGACAGTGAATGGGTCAGTCCAGTGCAAGTGGTGCCCAAGAAGTCTGGAGCCACAACAGTAAAGATTGAGCATGGAGAGCTCCTGACCACTAGAGTGCAGAATTCATGGAGTGTTTGTATTGATTATAGGCGTCTCAACCAAGCTACTCGTAAGGATCATTACCCCTTGCCATTTATTGATCAGATGCTTGATCGCCTGTCAGGTAAATCCCATTATTGGTTTTTAGATGGTTATACAGGCTATTTTCAAATTCATATAGCTCCTGAAGACTAGGAAAAGACAACTTTTACATGTCCCTTTGGAACGTATGCATACAAAAGGATGCCTTTTGGCTTATGTAATGCACCGGCTACTTTCCAAAGATGCATGATGAGTATATTTTCAGATCTTATCGAGAGCTATATGGAAGTTTTTATGGATGATTTCAGCGTATATGGTGATTCCTTTAACCTTTGCTTGGATAGTTGGTGCACGAATTGTAAATCACACTTTTCATAACTCGTACCACTAACCAGCAAGTGCACTGGGTCGTCCAAGTAATACCTTACGTGAGTAAGGGTCAAATCCCACGGAGATTATTGGCTTGAAGCAATCTATGGTTATCTTGTAATTCTTAGTCAGGATATCAATTATAATTATCATTTTGGATTGCGAAAAATAAAAGAGCATGAATTAAATACTTGTTATGCAGTAATGGAGAATATGTTGGAGTTTTGGAGATGCTTTGTCTTCTGAATCTCTGCTTTCCTACTGTCATCTTCTTCACGCACGCAAGGTTCCTCCTATGATAAGCTGTGTGTTGGTAGATCACCGTTCTCAATGGCTACCATCCGTCCTCTTAGTGAAAATGGTCCAAATGCGCTATCACCGCACGGCTAATCATCTGTCGGTTCTCACTCATGATGGAATAGGATCCATTGATCCTTTTGCGTCTGTCACTACGCCTAGCACTCGTGAGTTTGAAGCTCATCACAGTCATTCAATCCTTGAATCCTACTCGGAATACCACAGACAAGGTTTGGACTTTCTGGATTCTTAAGAATGCTGCCAATGGATTCTAGCTTATACCATGAAGATTCTGATTAAGGAATCCAAGAGATACTCATTCAATCGAAGGTAGAATGGAGGTGGTTGTCAGGTACACGTTCATAGGTTGAGAATGGTGATGAGTGTCACGGATCATCACATCCATCATATTGAAGTGTGAATGAACATCTTAGATAGAAACAAGCGTGTTTGAATAGAAAACAGAAATAATTGCATTAATTCATCGAGACACAACAGAGCTCCTCACCCCCAACAATGGAGTTTAGAGACTCATGCCGTCAAAGAGTACAAAGTTCAGATCTAAAAATGTCATGAGGTACAAAATAAATCTCTAAAAGTTGTTTAAATACTAAACTAGTAACCTAGGTTTACAGAAATTGAGTAAACTATGATAGATAGTGCAGAAATTCACTTCCGGGGCCCACTTGGTGTGTGCTGAGACTGAGACTTAAGCTTTACTCGTGCCTGGGCTGTTTTTGGAGTTAAATGCCAGGTTGTAACCTGTTTTGGGCGTTTAACTCCAACTTGTAACCTGTTTCTGGCGTTTGACGCCAAAATGCAACATAGAACTGGCATTGAACGCCAGTTTACGTCGTCTATTCTTGAGCAAAGTATGAACTATTATATATTGCTGGAAAGTCCTGGATGTCTACTTTCCAACGCAATTGAGAGCGTGCCAATTGGACTTCTGTAGCTCCAGAAAATCCATTCCGAGTGCAGGGAGGTTAGAATCCAACAGCATCAGCAGTCCTTTTTTAGCTTGAATCAGATTTTTGCTCAGCTCCCTCAATTTCAGCCAAAAAATACCTGAAATTACAGAAAAATACACAAACTCATAGTAAAGTCCAGAAATGTGATTTTTAATTAAAAACTAATAAAAATATAATAAAAATTAACTAAATCATACTGAAAACATACTAAAAATAATGCCAAAAAGTGTATAAATTATCCGCTCATCACAACACCAAACTTAAATTGTTGCTTGTCCCCAAGCAACTGAAAATCAAATAGGATAAAAAGAAGAGAACATACTATAAATTCCAAAATATCAATGAAACTTAGCTCCAATCAGATGAGCGGGACTAGCAGCTTTTTGCCTCTTGAATAGTTTTGGCATCTCACTTTATCCATTGAAGTTCAGAATGATTGGCATCTATAGGAACTTATAATTCAGATAGTGTTATTGATTCTCCTAGTTCAGTATGTTGATTCTTGAACACAGCTACTTTATGAGTCTTGGCCGTGGCCCTAAGCACTTTGTTTTCCAGTATTACCACCGGATACATAAATGCCACAGACACATAATTAGGTGAACCTTTTCAGATTGTGACTCATCTTTGCTAAAGTCCCCAATTAGAGGTGTCCAGGGTTCTTAAGCACACTCTTCTTTTGCTTTGGACCTTGACTTTAACCGCTCAGTCTCAAGTTTTCACTTGACACCTTCACGCCACAAGCACATGGTTATGGACAGCTTGGTTTAACCGCTTAGGCCAGGATTTTATTCCTTTAGGCCCTCCTATCCACTGATGCTCAAAGCCTTGGATCCTTTTTTATTATCCTTGCCTTTTGGTTTTAAGGGCTTTTGGCTTTTTCTGCTTGCTTTTTCTTTTTCTTTCTCTCTTTTTTTTCGCCTTTTTTTTTGTATTCACTATTTTTTCTTGCTTCAAGAATCAATTTTATGATTTTTCAGATTATCAAATAACATTTCTCCTGTTCATCATTCTTTCAAGAGCCAACATATTTAACATTCATAAACCACAATATCAAAAGACATATGCACTGTTCAAGCATTCATTCAGAAAATAAAAAGTATTGTCACCACGTCTTGTTCTTTTGTAATTAAACTAATTTTCAAGGATGAATTTGAAACCATGTACTTCTTGTTCTTTTGTAATTAAAATAATTTTTTTATTTAAGAAAGGTGATGGATTCATAGGATATTCATAAGTTTAAGGCATAGACTCTAATCTTTATTTATTAAAAATAATATAAATTAGGTATAAAAGCAGACACTTAATAATATTTGAAAATTAGGCTGAACCAATATTTAAAGGGAAGGGGGGTGGGTTTCGAAAATTATTTGAGAAAGATATGATAGAAAAAGTGATTTGAAAAAGATAAGTATGATAGGAAAAGATGTGATTTAAAATTTAAAAGATATGAAAGATATTTGAAAAAGATAAATCTGAATTTTGAAAAAGATGATGTGAATATTTGAAAAAGATATTGATGAGTTGAAAATATTTTAGAAGGAGAAGAGATAGATTTGAAAATAATTTGAAGAGGATTAAGAAAAAGGGTTTATGAATTAAGATACATTTGATATTTTTTGAAAAAGGATTTGAAAAATTAGGATTTGTAACATGTTTGTGCAAGAAATCATGAATTGAAACATAAAAAATGGAAAAAATTTGAATTGAAGGCGAAATTGCCTACTCCCCACAATCCTGGCGTTAAACGCCCAACTGCTGCATGTTTTGGGCGTTTAACGCCCAGTTGGTGCTTGGTCTGGGCGTTTAACGCCCAGCTGTTGCTTCTAGCTGGCGTTAAATGCCAGAAACTCCTTTGTCACTGGGCATTTTTCTGAACGCCCAGATGGCTATCTTTACTGACGTTAAACGCACAGTAGATGCTCCTTTTGGGCGTTTAACGCCCAGTTTTGCCTCTTACTGGCGTTTTCTTGCCAGTGAGCTCTTTTTTTCTGTTTTGTGCTCTTAATCCTTCTGCAACCCTGTGAACTTATGCAATTAACTCTTTACCTTATTAATATTGAACTTATATACTTAAAAATAAATAAAATGAAGAAGAGAATAAAATAAAATAACAGAAAAAGTTTTGCCAACGGCTGGGTTGCCTCCCAGCAAGCACTTCTTTATTGTCTTTAGCTGGACCTTGCTAAGCTTTTAATCTAGCCTCAGCCTTGAGCACTCTTGCTCAATATTGCCTTCAAGATAATGCTTGATTCTCTGTCCATTAACAATGAACTTCTTATTAGAATCAAGGTCTTGAAGCTCCACATAGCCATATGGTGATACACTTGTAATCACATATGGTCCGCTCCACTGGGATTTCAGTTTTCCGGGGAATAACCTGAACCTAAAGTTAAAAAACAGAACCTTTTGTCCTGGTTCAAAGACTCTAGATGACAGCTTTCTATCATGCCACCTTTTTTATTTCTCTTTATAAAGCTTGGCATTTTCGAAAGCAGTGAGTCTGAATTCCTCAAACTCATTCAGCTGGAGCAATCTTTTTTCTCCAGCTAATTTGGCATTAAAGTTTAGGAATCTGGTTGCCCAGTAGGCCTTATGTTCCAATTCCACGGGCAGATGACAGGCCTTGCCATACACAAGCTGGTATGGAGAGGTCCCTATAGGAGTCTTGAATGCTGTTCTGTAAGCCCACAGAGCATCATCCAAGCCTCTTGCCCAATCCTTTCTACGGGTAATTACAGTCCGTTCCAGGATTTTTTTTAGTTCTCTATTAGAAACTTCAGCTTGCCCATTTGTCTGTGGATGATATAGAGTTGCCACCTTGTGGCTAACCCCATACCAGACCATGGCAGAGTAAAGTTGTTTGTTGCAGAAGTGAGTGCCCACATCACTGATTAGTACTCTAAGGACACCAAACCTGCTGAAGATATGTTTCTGGAGGAACTTCAGCACTGTCTTAGTATCATTAGTGGGTGTGGCAATGGCCTCTACCCATTTTGATACATAATCGACTGCCACCAGAATATAAGTATTTGAGTATGATGGTGGGAAAGGCCCCATGAAGTCAATTCCCCATACCTCAAACAACTCAATCTCCAAGATTCCTTGTTGAGGCATGGCGTAACCATGAGGCAGATTACCAGCTCTCTGGCAACTGTCACAGTTACGTACAAACTCTCGGGAATCTCTATAGAGGTTAGGCCAGTAGAAGCCACATTGGAGGACCTTGGTGGTTATTCGCTCACCTCCGAAATGGCCTCCATATTGTGACCCATGGCAATGCCATAAGATCTTTTGTGCTTCTTCTCTAGGCACACACCTACGGATTATTCCGTCTACACATCTCTTAAAGAGATAGGGTTCATCCCACAAGTAGTACTTTGCATCAGTAATTAATTTTTTCTTTTGTTGCCTGCTGTACTCCTTGGGTATGAACCTTGCAGCTTTATAGTTTGCAATGTCTGCAAACCATGGTGTTTCCTGAATGGCAAACAGATGCTCATCAGAAAGGTTTCAAAGGTCTCAAAAGAGGGGGGGACGCCCCTTCTACTGGCTCTATCCGAGACAGATGATCAGCCACTTGGTTCTCTGTCCCTTTTCTGTCTCTTATTTCTATATCAAACTCTTGCAGAAGCAACACCCATCTTATGAGCCTGGGTTTTGAATCCTGCTTTGTGAGTAGATATTTAAGAGCAGCATGATCAGTGTACACAATCATTTTTGATCCTACTAAGTATGATCTAAACTTGTCAACGGCATAAACCACTGCAAGCAATTCTTTTTCAGTGGTTGTGTAATTTTTCTGGGCATCATTTAAAACACGGCTAGCATAATAAATGACATGCAGAAGCTTGTCATGCCTCTGCCCCAGTACTGCACCAATGGCATGGTCACTGGCATCACACATTAGTTCAAATGGTAATGTCCAGTCTGGTGCAGAAATAACTGGTGCTGTGACCTGCTTAGCTTTCAGAGTCTCAAACGCTTGCAGACACTCTGTGTCAAACACAAATGGCGTGTTAGCAGCTAGCAAGTTGCTCAGGGGTTTTGCAATTTTTGAAAAATCCTTTATAAACCTCCTGTAGAATCCTGCATGCCCCAGAAAGCTTCTGATTGCCTTAACATTAGCAGGTGGTGGTAATTTTTCAATTACTTCCACTTTTGCTTGATCCACCTCTATTCCCTTTTTTGAAATTTTATGCCCAAGGACAATTCTTTCAGTCACCATAAAGTGATATTTTTCCCAGTTTAAAACTAGGTTGGTCTCTTGGCATCTTTTCAAAACAAGTGCTAAATGGTCAAGGCAGGAGCTGAATGAGTCTCCAAATACTGAAAAGTCATCCATGAAGACTTCCAGAAACTTCTCTACCATATCAGAGAAGACAGAGAGCATGCACCTCTGAAAGGTTGCAGGTGCATTACACAGACCAAAAGGCATCCTTCCATAAGCAAACACTCCAGAAGGACATGTGAATGCTGTTTTCTCTTGGTCCTGAGGATCTACTACAATTTGGTTGTAACCTGAATAACCATCCAAAAAGCAGTAATATTCATGACCTGCTAGTCTCTCTAGCATCTGGTCTATGAATGGTAGAGGAAAATGATCCTTTCTGGTGGCTGTATTGAGCCTTCTGTAGTCAATACACATGCGCCACCCTGTAACTGTTCTTGTAGGAACCAGTTCATTTTTTTCATTATGAACCACTGTCATACCTCCCTTTTTGGGGACAACTTGAACAGGGCTCACCTAGGAGCTATCAGAAATAGGATAAATAATCCCAGCCTCCAGTAACTTGGTGACCTCATTCTACAACACTTCCTTCATTGCTGGATTTAGCCGCCTCTGTGGTTGAACCACTGGCTTAGCATCATCCTCAAATAGGATCTTGTGCATGCATCTAGCTGGGCTTATGCCCTTAAGGTCACCTATGGACCACCCAAGAGCTGTCTTATGTGTCCTTAGCACTTGAAGTAGTGCTTCCTGTTCCAGTGGATTTAAAGCAGAGCTTATGATCACCGGAAAAGTGTCACCTTCTCCCAGAAATGCATATTTTAGGGATGGTAGTAATGGCTTGAGCTCGGGTTTAGGGGGTTTCTCCTCTTCCTGAGGAAGTTTCAGAGGTTCTTTCGATTCCTCTGAATCCTCCAAATCAGGCTGAACATCTTTAAAGATGTCTTCCAGCTCTGATACGAGACTCGCAGCCATGTTGATCTCTTCTACTAAAGAGTCAATGAGATCAACTTTCATTCAGTCTTTTGGTGTGTCTAGATGCTACATAACCTTGACAACATTCAACTTAAACTCATCCTTATTGACTCTCAGGGTTACTTCCCCCTTTTGGACATCAATGAGAGTTCGTCCAATTGCTAGGAACGGTCTTCCTAGAATGAGAGTAGCACTCTTGTGCTCCTCTATTTCCAGCACTACAAAGTCAGTGGGAAAGGCGAATGGCCCAACCCTGACAATCATGTCCTCAATCATGCCTGATGGGTATTTAATGGAGCCATCAGCAAGTTGGAGACATATCCGGGTTGGTTTAACTTCTTCAGTTAAACCAAGCTTTCTGATAGTGGATGCAGGTATTAGGTTGATTGATGAGAAAACCTTTGCGTGGTCTAAAAATTTGCAGATAAATCCTCGTTGCAAGTATAGTTTCTAAACCAACAAAAGTCCTTTCATACAAATGTTTTGGTTGTCACAAGTAACAAACCCCTAAATAAATTGATAACCGAAATATTCAAACCTCGGGTCGTCTTCTCAAGGAACTGCAGGGAAGTATGTTCTTATTATTATTTATGGAGATTGTAAATTGGGGTTTTGAGAATGAGGAGCGAATAGTCTAATTAGCAAATAAAGTAAGTGAAGAACAAGCAATTTAAATGGCAAGTAAAATAAATAGATGACTGTAAATAAACTTTTAGCAAGGTATGAGATATTAGAGGTCCTATCCTAGATATCCTTATCAATGATAATGAAAATTGAATCTTAATTCCACTTTGTTAACCTTTACTAAAGCAAAGGAAGGCCAAGGGATTAATTGGTTTGATCTTCGGATCCTATTTATTTCCTAAGAAAAGATTGGGATTATTGAAGTTCAATTTAATTAACAAAGATAACAATTATCAATCATGTTTGAGTTTGATAACTCCTGAGTTACTGATTTCTTAACCAAGACCAAAAGGAGAAAAGTGAATCTACTGGAATAAAAATGTCTTCAGATGGGAATAAAAATAATGTAAATAAAAGAAAGCAATTGTAAACTAAAATACCTCAAATAACATTAATTCAAAAGAGTAATCTGTAACATGGAAGAATTCATAAATTAAATTGCAAAAGTAAATAAAAGGGAATATTGAACCTGATAAAGAGATAATCCTGAAAGTGAATAAAATCCTAATTCTAAATCCTAATCCTAAAGAGAGGGGAGAGAGGAGAGAACCTCTCTCTCTAAACTAAATCTAAATCATGAAAACTAACTAAAGTGGAGACTCCCTTGAATGGATGCATTCCCCCAATTCATAACCTCTGGTCTATGCCTTCTGGACTTGGATTTGGGCCAATAAGGGCTTCAGAATTCGCTATGATCGTTTTCTGCATTTTCTGGTGCGTGGCCTTTGTCACGCGTCCGCATGGGTCACGCGGTCGCGTCATTCGGAGTTTTCCTTGCCACGTGGTCGCGTCAGTCATGCGACCGCGTCATATGTGTTTCGCTCGAGGCGCGCGGTCGCGTCAGTCATGCGGCCGCGTCAATGCCTTTTCGCGCTGGCATGCGGCCGCGTCGCCCATACGATCACGTGGCTGCTAGTTTCTTCAAAAACTCTGTTTTGTGCTTTCCTTCCATTTTTGTATGTTTCCTTTCCATCCTTTAAGTCATTCCTGCCTTAGAAGATCTGAAACTACACAACACACTAATCACGGCATCGAATCGAAATAAAGGTAATTAAAATAATTAATTTTAAAGCATAGGAAACATGTTTTTCACATACATCACATAATAAGGAAGGGAAAGTAAAACCATGCACATAATATGAATAAGTGGGTGAAGGATTGAATAAATCACTCAGATTAAGCACAAAATATATCATAAAATATGGGTTTATCAACCTCCCCACACTTAAACAATAGCATGTCCTCATGCTAAGTCCAAGAGTAATGTTAGGTTAAAGTGGTGGAATGCCATGTAATGCAATCTAATCTAAATGCAACTACCTAGATGCATCATGCAATTCTAATTTTTATTCACTTGTATATAAAGCTTGCATGTAGTTGAATTAATTCACATTCTCAATGAGTCATATATATATATAGCCAAACCTTAGATAGTTGATAAAGTGCCTTTACAATTGAAATGGGAGAGAAAAACATTTTATAAACTTGCAAGACAATTAATAATTTCAGCAAAGATATATGTTAATGAGCTATTGGACCCTCATTGGATTTTGTGTTTACTCTCTAGTCACTCAGTGTTTTCTGGGTTAATCACTCTATTCTTCTTTTTATTCCTACTTTCTATAACTTTGTTCTTCATCTAACCAATCAACAATTATAGAGTATAGACATACCAAAAATCATGAGGTCTTTAGTTAAGGTTGTAATGGGGCCAAGGTAAAGGTAAGGGTATATGTATAAGGTTAAGTGAGCTAATAAGTGAATCCTTAATTAGTCTAAGATCTCACCTAACATACATACTTTGTAAAGCAAAGCTTCTTTACCTATTTTCCTATATTTTCCCACTTTTGATGTTACATGCTCATGTTTCAATGTTTATTATTTTTATCCCATGTGCATTGCTTTATTTCACATTTGGGGAATTCTTTTGTGTCCCCTTTATTCAACTACTGAAAAATAACACTTTTTTTTAATGCACATGGTAATTCAATTATTTTGATTTCACATGAGCATGCTTCCCAAAACTTTTATTTTGAATTATTTTATTCTTTTCAACTTTTCTACCTTTTGTTTTTATCATTCATGTTCCCAATAGGTTTCCCATACTTAAACAATTACACAATTTCTATCTTAAGCTAACCAAGGATTCAACTTGGGATTTTTATTTTGTTTTTTTTGCTTAAGGCTAGTAATGTGGCTGATAGAATAAGAGTGATTTAAAGGCTCAAGGGGGCTAATAAGGGTGATGTAAAAGGTAGGCTATTTTGGGATAAGTGAGCTAAAATCAAATAATGGCCTCAATCACTCTCTTGGTATGTATTTCTATTCTATAATTGGACATATAGATTAAAACAATGTAAAGAACATCAGAATAAATAAGAAGGGCGGAACACATAGGAATAAAAATTATGGTTTGAATGTAACCATACAATTAAGCTCAAAACTCACAGGCTGTGTGTTCTCTAGCTCAAAAATCATTTATGAGTTATGTATGTCATGCAAGTAAAATCAAAATTTCCTATTATTCTCAATGTAAAACTTAAGGTGGCTTTAAAGTTCTAGTGTTTCTCCTTGATGAAATGTTGTTAACTAACTAACATATAATGCTATATATACAAGGTGTGGATTATTTCTATTATGTTCAAGTCTCTAGTTTACTTCTTTTTTATATTTTCAAATTAAAGTAGGCTATCTTATGCTAAAAAGGGTAAACTATACTAATTAATCCACAATTTCTATAACTAATAAGTTAGAATTGCAACTAAACTAAATGGCTAAAATATGAACTAAAGTGCAAAATGCAGAAATAGAGTAAAAATACATAAAAATAGCAATATATAAGCACTGAGAAAAGAAAAATAAAAATAAAAAGAAAAATACAGAAAAGTAGCAAAATAAAATAAAAAGAGTCTGTAGTGGTACACCAAAAAAATGTACGCCAGAGATGGCGATCTCCCCACACTTAAAATGAAGCATCATCCCTGATGCTCACTCAAGCAGGTTGTGAAGGGGTGTCATCACTGGAAGGACGGGTAGCTGGAGTCTCTGTGGTGGTGGTCGGAGGATCAACCTGCTGTAGAGGAGGTGCTGACTGGATAGGGATCTCGGGGTCTACAGCCTGAATTTGAGGTGGAGCCTCCTGATGTGATGCGGCCTGCTCTGTGTCTACCTGCGCAGCCTCGCTCTGTGGGTGGGTCTCTGCCTTGTGATCATCCGCCTCCTCCTCAGATGCCTCGGATGGTGTGTCAGGCTCGGAGGGGATGTCGCTAGATCGTATCATCAGCTTCAGGTGCTCATAGCGTCGCTTGTTGCGACGCTCCATCTGGTCAAGCCATCGAAACAGGCGGTGCACTAGATGATAGACGGGCTCTGGGGCAGGTGGAGGTGCAGTGGTGGTGGCAGGGGTAGTGATGACAAGTCATCTTAGCCTAGTTTCACTAGCCTTTTTCTTTTGTTTTCAATTGAATTATGCACCTTCTTGAGCCATAAGCAAGCCAATTGGGTAGATTTTCATGCTTCCTTTGATTTAATCAACCATGTATGAATTCATGCTATTTCATGAGGTTTTATGCTATAATTGTCACATATTATGAAAGAATGAATATCTCATGATTTTGAACATAGCTTTGATGTATTTGGTTAATTAATGATAGGTGAAGAAAGCTTGGAGAAAGGTTGAAGCAAGAAGGAATGGTTAGGAGGAAGAGAGGACAAAAAGTTTGAGCAAAAAATTGCCTCAAACTTTAGCTCAAACTTTTGGAATAAGTGGAAATGAACCAGGGAGCAAAAAGCTGGACCAAAAGTTTGCCTCAAACTTTTGGGCAAACTTTTGGGCGAAAAGCTGGAGCAAAAGTTAGCCTCAAACTTTTGTGCAAACTTTTGGGCAAAAAGCTGGAGCAAAAGTTAGCCTCAAACTTTTTGGCAAACTTTTGGCATCACAAATCAACACCCTGGAGAGCAAAAGTTTTTGCCAACGTTTGCCTCAAACTTTTTGGCAAACGTTGGCGCATGAACAACACACCCTGGAGAGCAAAAGTTTGCGCCAACGTTTGCCTCTAACTTTTTGGCAAACGTTGGCGCCATGAGTGTGCAAGGGGAGGCCAACGTTGGAGCAAAAGTTTGACCCCAAACTTTTGCCCCAACGTTGATATCAGCAAAAAAGGGTGGCTGATGTGAAAAGTTTGAGTAAAAGTTTTCCTCAAACTTTTACTCAAACTTTTACTCAAGCTTTCATGATTCCAAACCCGGTTCAATTCGGTTCTTTTCCAAACTCCAAGAGCAATCAACCAAGGCCTCTATCAACCCAATTCCATCAAGAGCAAAGGCCCAATTGAAGGCTTGAAGACCATTTGAAGAAAGTGTATAAATAGCATAGGATTTAAGTTTTTAGAGGAGCTTTCCCTTTTAGTTTTCATAGAGAGTTTTCGGAGAGATTTTGGTGTTGAGTGAATTTTAATTTCTAAGTCTCGGGGAAGGAGAATTGAATTCCCTTTCTCTTAGTTTTCTTGCTTTCAATTTCAATTACACTTATCTTGGATCTTGGGTTGGAGAATTGAAGGAATTCTGTTTCAATCTCATCCTGAGATCTCTTTGTTGAATTTTACTGCACAATTGAATTTAAATTTCTGTTAATTGCTTCTTCATCTACTTTCTTTGCAATTTACATTTCCTTTGCAATTGTTCTTGTTGGATCTAGGAAGGCATTGAGATCTAGACTTGGTTATCTAGTCTCTTGGGTCCTGAGATCTGAATTCCAATTTTACATCCTCTGTTTAATGCTTTTCAATCTCATTTACATTTCTGTTTTTAGATCCGATTCAATCCAAGTTATCTTCTACTTCTCTGTTCGTTGCAATTTACTTTTCCTTGTTTAATTTCTGCAAATCCAATTCCCAATTCCCTTTACAATTCAAGCCATTTACATTTCTTGCACTTTAAGATTCTGCAATTTACATTTCTTGCGTTCTAAGTTTCTGCCATTTAATTTCTTGTTCTTTAAGATTCAGCACTTTAAATTTCAGTTCTGTTTACTTTCATGCAATTTACCCACTCCCTTTACTTTCTCTGCAATTTACATTCTGCAAATCACAAATCTCTCAACCAAATCTTGATTCGCTTGACTAAATCAACCACTAAGCTAAAATTGCTCAATCCTTCAATCCCTGTGGGATCAACCTCACTCCCGTGAGTTATTATTACTTGATGCGACCCGGTGCACTTGCCAGTTAGTTTTGGGTGTTTTGGAGAAATTCGTTTTTCCACAAAAAAAAATATCCCATCAGGTAGCTGTGGAGGAAGAGGGGCCGGCAGATGGTGTGGCTGTTTCAGCAGTAGCAGTGAAGAAAGGAGGTCTGTAGCCCAAAGCTAGAAAGTTCCAGCTGTGAGGGATAATCTTCTTGCATTCTGCAGTAGGTGGCTTTTCATCAGCTTCCTCCCAAGGCACGTCAGCTCGACGGCCTAGCTGTGTAATTAGATAAGAAAAGGGAAGAGTGCCTCGGACGTGGACCCTGGCCATATAGTACCAGATAAAGCGTGGCAGGTATAGGTCCTTACCCTCCATCACACACCATAGAAGGGTGATCATAGCGGCAGGTATCTCAGTCTCGTGAGTACTCAGCATAATGAAGTTGCTAAGTATCTGATGCCATAGCCGAGCCTCATCATTCAAGTAAATCCGCTTGATTCCCTTTGGCATGGTGGTGTTCTGACCCATGATCCATGGAACGGTCGGGTCAAGGGCTATCCTGGCCTTGACTGCATCCAAATCAAACTTCATGAAGCGCATATCCTCCTCAGCTTTTTGATAACCATCCAGCTGATCAGATTTAGGCAGAAGTTTCAGAACATCCTCTATGGCCTCTTCAGTGACCAGAATCTGCTTCCCTCTTAGGTTCACTGCATCTAGGGAAGTTTTGAAATAATTGCAGTAGAATTCCCTTACCCAAGATGCATTGACCTCATTCAGGTTTCTTTCCAGGAAGAACCAGCCTCTTTGTTTGATCTGATCAGAGGTGTATTGTTGGAGTTCTTCTGGGATCTTCAGAGTCCTCTCCAGGTATAGGTTCCTGGAGGTTGCAAACACCGGATACTTCAGCTCACAGTATCGGTTTGCAAACTTTACTGGATCAGTGGCAGGGAGTAACTGGTCGGCCTTCTCCTGCTGGGTAAAGTTCTTCTCCCGCCAGGAGTCATCGTGCATGATATCCATGATGGACATAGCGGATTCTCCTCTTTTACGTTTGCCAGTAGTTGCCTTTGCTTTTCCTTTTCTTTGGCTGGCAGACATCCTAAAAGACAGAAAACCAGTATATAATAAAAACAGGAAAACAAATAGGCAATTAGTCAAAAGAAACACAAAGTGGCAAAGGAGCAATAGGATAAGGAAAATGAGTTAAGTAAATGTGCATTAAGGATTGTATAGGAGTTAAAAGTCTGAAAAGAAGAATTCACAATCCAAAATGTAATAGAAGTCATGTTAATTAGGAAAAATTATCAGTGTGCCATGGTTAGAAGGTTAAAGAGAAAGTGAAAAACCAAGAAGAGAGAGTATGAAAGGTTAGGTTGGTTAGAAATGAAAAAGAGTGTAAGAAGTTAAAATTAGCGAGTTAGGAAAAAGTGGGTTAATGTAAGTGGCATAATGATAAGTTTCTAAGTAACAAGCATTCACAATTAAGGGCTACAGGTAACTCATAACCAAATAAGGAAATTAGGTTGATGATGATTCAGATAGATATAGAAATAGCAAAAAATTTGAATCTAAACATCAAAAATGCAGATTATGAATCAGGAAATCAAAGAAAATGATAAAGCTTGCCCTGGCATTCATGAATTGGTTTGGTTAAATCTAAGGAAAGCACAGTTGAAAATGTCAAAACCAAGACATGAATGGAAACATTTTACAGAAATTTGGGCAGCATTCCGGCTAAAATTGGATTGTCCCGGAAAATAAACAGCGACAGAATAGTTCATATGAACCAAAATTAAAGCTGCAATTAAATAGTATGAATAAGAAAGAGCATAGCAGCATGAACTTGAAGAGCAGCTTATGAACATTACTAAACTTCACAGCAACAGCAGAATTGCAAATTGATAAAACAAGAAACACGAACAGTGCAAGTAAACAGGCCTAAATCCACTAACCATATCCTAGGCTACCTAACAACCTAAAATCCACTACAACATGCATATCTAACTAGCCTAAATATGAACATAAACAGAAAAATATGAATTAACTACGGATGGATAGAAGGGTGGCATTCGTCGGAACCTGGTAGGCGAATTATGAAGAGTGGGGCAGAGAGGTGGCTGGGGATGGTGGCGGTGGTGTCTGGCGCGGCAGAGGAGGGTGGCGCGGCAGCGGTGGCTGCTGTTCGGGGGTAGGGAGGGAAAGGTAGGGGTAATGGGGGTAGGGAGATAAGGGAAGGAAGGGGGGGCGTGGGTGGCGCTGGGCGGTGACGGTGACGCGGTGGTGGTGATCGCGGAGGAGGGTAGGGGCGGTGGAGGGAGGAAGAAGAAGGAAGAAGAAGAAAGGGGGGAAGGAAGGGGGTTGGTGGCGGCGGTGTCTGGGTGGTCGGCGGGGTGGCAGTCATTTGGTGATGGTGGCTGGGTGGTGGTGGTGTGATCGGAGAAGAAGAGAGGAAGGAGAAGGGTTTGGGGAGCGCGAATGGTAGGGTTCGTGTGACTGGGGGGGTTATAAATTTGAATCCACGCGATCGCGTGGAGCACGCGGTCGTGTGGCTGGAGTGAAATGGGGGTCGACGCGATCGCGTGAGTGACGCGATCGCATGGAATAGCTAAAAGAATGAATGACGCGATCGCCTGGGGCATGCGATCGCGTCGTTGGAAATTGTGCTAAACGCACGAATCCAGCGTCGTTTTAGCGCAACTCTCTGTCTCCTTTCGGGGTGTTGTGTAATCCATGCGACGTGATCGCGTCGCTCATGCTGTCGTGTGGGATTGATGTTGTGCAAGTGACGCGATCGCGTCAGGGACGCGATCGCGTGGGCCATTTGTGCGAAACGCACAATGGCCGCATGATTCCATCCTAGCTTTCTGGACGTTGGATCTTTACGCCGATCTCCAGATCACGCGGCCGCGTGAATGACGCGGTCGCGTGGGAAGTGTTTTTCGCAACTTGACGCGATCGCATGGATGATGCGGTCGCATCGCACACCCTTTTTTTTATGCAGTATGCGGAATACAATGATTAATATGAATGCGATGCAAACTAAATAAAATAAAATAAAACTTGAAAGCAAATAAAACTAAATAAAAATTGAAAAAGGAATGATCATACCATGGTGGGTTGTCTCCCACCTAGCACTTTTAATTAAAGTCCTTAAGTTGGACATTGGATGAGCTTCCTGTTATGGCGGCTTATGTTTAAATTCATCCAGAAATCTCCACCAATGCTTGGAATGCCAATAGCCTCCGGGGTCCCAAACTAGGCATGTGAAGCTTCTGAGCAGCTTCAAACAGATTGTCAGGCTCCCGGGGTGATGATTGTCAGCATAGATTCCAGGATCCCAAACTTTGCTTTTAAATCCGCCTTCGTCTTGATCTATACTTCTCCATCTGGGCGGTTTAGAAATTAGATTCTCACCAGGACAACCAAACATTTTCCGAGATCCATCCGATTGAACATGATGCCAATCTGTGCACTTCGAGTTAAAGCGTAAAACCTTATTAAACCTTGTGCACCAGCTCTGAGTACGAGCCATTTTCCGCTTACTCTTAAAGCCGCAGAGAGCTCTAAGCTGGCCATCTGTTTCAAGCAAACCATATTCAAGTGGAAAAACACAGTTAAAGGTTAAGGATTGTACCCACTTGAAACTTGTATTGGGTGGTAATGGCCTTGGGGTAGGTGGTTCCAGTGGTTCTGTGAGTTCTACTCCCTTGTGCTCTTCTGTGAAATTCTTCACTTCTTTGCAAGATTCTTCAAATGTATCCATGTCCTGATCAAAGCCATCTATGTCTTCCTCATCACTTAAGTCATAGACTGGAGGTTGAGAGAAATCTACCTCCGTATGATCTTCGTATTCACTTGGGGAAGATTCTTCGATCTCAGAGAATTCACTTGCAGATGCAAGTTCATTACCAGGAGAACTTGATTTGTGACTATCATCATCAATAAAATTTTCTTCTTGGATTATTCCATCTAGTTCTTCATAAGAGACTTGCTTTGGGGGTTGTGTACTATCCTCCTTAGCATCAGTTGTAACGTCCTTGACAGAATTCTCCACAAGTCTGGGTTCCCATGGAAGTTCAGCGTCTCCTAAGTCTTCAACCAACTCTTCTTCTTGTATAATGACTGCTTCCTCTACTTGTTCTAGTATGAAGCCATGCTCTGTCTTGTCCACTGGAGTTTCTAATATCTCCTTCATGCTACGCTCTTCGTTAGATTGTCCACATGGAGCTCTGGGAGGTCCTCGAATGTTCGAACGTCTAGAAGATAACAGACTTACTGCATGCTGATAAACCACTATTTTATGGTTTATCTTGTGCTCAATTGAGTGGTTTTTATCTACTCTTTACCCACTTATTCATACTATTTGCATGGTTTTACATTTGCCTTCCTAATTATGTGCTTTAATTGAAAACATGTTTCTTTGGACTTATCTTTGCTAATATTAATCCTCTCTTATTATCATTAGATGCCTTGATATGTGTGTTAAGTTCTTTCAGAAATTACAGGGCAGGAATGGCTCAGAGGATGGAAAGGAAGCATGCAAAAGTGGAAGGAATACAAGAAGTTGAAGGAACTGCAAAGCTGTCAGCCTGACCCTCTCGCACTCAAATGGCTGTAACTTTAGCTACAGAAGTCCAAACGACGCGGTTTCAGTTGCGTTGGAAAGCTAATGTCCGGGGCTTTGATTTGATATATAATATTCCATAGTTTCCTTGATGCTAGGCGACGCGAACGCGTGATCCATGCAGACGCGTCGCAGTGACGAAAAAACCAGCGTGGCAGATTTCTCCTCCAGCGATTTCTGGGTTGTTTCCGACCCAGTTTGTGGACCAGAAAACACAGATTAGAGGCTATAAAGTAGGGGAATGTATCCATTTATAATCATGCTCTCATAATTCATAATTTTAGTTTTAGGTGTAGTTTTTAGAGAGAGAGGTTCTCTCCTCTCTCTTAGGATTTAGGATTAGGATTAGGATTTCTTCGTTTCTTCATTCTAGGTTTAATATTTACTTTTATTTATGTTTCTATTCTACTTTTACTTTAATGCTTTTATTTGTATCTACAAATGTTGCCAAATTGGCTTATGAACCTTTTTCATGTTAAATTTGAATATTTTATTTAATATAATTTGAGGTATTTCAAACTTATGATTGCTTTCTTTAATTTATTAATGTTCTCCATTTATCCAAATTATTTTCATTCAAAAAGAATTTTTCCCCTTTTGGCTTTGGTTGATTAATTGGTGACTCTCGAGTTATCAAACTCATTGTTGATTGAAAATTGGAATTCTTCAAGAATTAATTCGAGTTCCAATAACTCTAACTTTTCCTAAGGAAAGACTGGGACTTGAGGAATCGAAATTAATTCATCCACTTAACTTACCTTCATAGTTAGAGGTTAACAAAGTGGGAGAAAAATCCAACTCTCATCACAATCGATAAGGATAACTAGGACAGGACTTCCAGTTCTCATACTTTGCCAAGAGTTTATTTTACAGTTATTATTACTTTATTTTACTTGTCATTCAACTAACTTTTTACCTTAATCCAAAACCCAAAACATACCTTTGCATAACCAATAATAAGAACATACCTCCCTGCAATTCCTTGAGAAGACGACCCGAGGTTTAAATACTCGGTTATCAATTTTAAAGGGGTTTGTTATTTGTGACAACCAAAGCTTTTGTAAGAAAGGTTGATTGCTTGGTTTAGTAACTATACTTTCAATGAGAGTTTACTATAACTTCTAAACCATCAATCTTCAGTTCTTCAAAATGGCGTCGTTGCCGGGGAATTGCAAACGTGCGCCTTATTATTGGTTATTGTAAATATTTTATGTTTGCTTGTTTATTTGTTTTTATTTTTGTTTTTATTTTTTCTTTTTCTTAAGTTAAGCGGTTATTGGTTTTTATTTTAAAATTTTTATTTTATCTTATCTTATTTCAAAAATCAAATTTCAAAATTCAAATTTAAAAATTTTCAAAATTCAAATTTAAAAATTTTCAAATTTCAAATTTCAAAAATTCAAAATTTAAATAACCTTTTAATTTAAATTTGTTTTTATTTTTGTTTTTAATTTTTATTTGCTACTATGAACTCTCACCCCTTTGGCTATGAGTCTGGTTACAATTATGTTGCAGGAAGAAGAAATTACAATAAGAACAGGCATCAAAGTTGGAACAATCAACGATGGGAGGAGCCACAAGGATTTGATCAACCCTCATGGCAACAACCACCTCCAACGGACTATCAACAACCACCACCATATGCCTATAAACCCTCTCCTCAACATGACTTTGGACCACCATACTCACAAGCCCCTCACCACCAAATACCACCATATGACCCTAACCCACATCCACCATACCAACCACCCTATGAACCAAATGAACCATACATAGATCTACCCCAACCTCCATTGGATAATAATACACTCATCTCTAATATCATTGGTCTCACCTCTACACTCCAAAATCTTATATCCCGCATGAACCAACCCTCTACCTCTAATATTCAACCCTCAAGCTCTAGTGCACTTCCTTTTCAACCACATTATGATTTTTCATCCCATCACCACCCTCCATGGAAGAGTACCCACATCCATCAATCCAAGAGCAAGATGATCCCAATTATGCTATTGATATGGAACAAGAAAGAAGGAATCATCTTCGCGAATCCATACTTCATAAAGAGCTAGAGGAGGCCCTACGGGTAAAGGTAGGAGAGACCCTTGAAGATGAAAGAGTAGTTGAAAGGAGTTGTCATGGAGAGAAAATCATCAAGGATGAGTACGATTTTATATTAAAATTACTGGACAAAGCAGTAATTATGGAAGAGGAAAAAGTGGTTGAAGATTTAGGAGATGCAGAACCTCCATGGGAAAGTCAAGTTATCAGCCTCCTTCAAAGACGTTTGAAATTGATGTTAAGGAGGGTGTACAACCTCCAAGGCATATCATGGCTAAAGATTTTGAAGAGGTTGATCAAGAGATGGAGATTAAAGAAGAAGAAGAAGCTTGCAAAGAGGTGGAAGTTGTCAAAGAGCACAAGGGAGTGGAGCTTGGAATCACCTTGCCAAAGTTATTAGAGACCCCTCCCCCTAAGTTTCCATCATCCTTCACGACATTCAAATGGGTAAAATTCATATCCCTTAGCTTTCTGATTCCACTTGAATATGGGCTACTGGAGACGGATGGTCAACTTAGAGCTCTTTGTAACATTAAGAGTAAGAGGAAGATGGCCAGTGGTAAGAATTGTCCTGCAAGGTTCATCATGGTTGGAAGCTTTAAGTTTAAACGCAAAGGTTGGTGTAAAGCTCAACTGAATGGGTCTAGGAAGTTGTTTGGAAGCTGCAGTGAGAATTCAAATTACTTATCACCCAGTTGGAAAAATAAAGATCCCGACAAAAATGGGTGTAAAAGCAAGATTTGGGATCCTGGAATTTGCCCTGACATTTGTCACCCCGGGAGCCTAATAATCTGTTTGAAGCTTCTTAAGGGCTTTACATGCCTAGTTTGGGACCCCGGAGGTCACTGGACGTACAAACACTAGTGGGGATTCCTGGATGAATACAAGCATAAGCCACCATAACAGGGAGCTCACCAAATGTCCAACTTAAGGATCATTCTTTTTTTTCATTTTTTATTTAGTTTTATTTGTTTTCGAGTTTTATTTTATTTTATTATATTGAACCTGGAGTTTTTGCATCACATTCATATTAACACTGCATTCTGCATTTTTTTCAAAAAAAAAAAAAGATTTTTGCACGCCACGCGATAGCGTCGCCGACGCGTCCGCATCGTATCTACGTTTGGAAGAAAATGAGGTTGAACAGAGTGTCACACGAAAGCGTGGCTGCAGGCGCGCTAATGGCACAAATTGATCCACACGACCGCATCGCTGAAAATAGCTTCCCCATGCGTCCGCGTCACCCACGCGACCGCGTGGCCCTGTAAATCGACGTAACAAGGGTGTATGGCCGAAAGTTGAGCTGAAATTGGGCTGAACCCGTGCTAGCAGCACCAGTCCTGCCATGCGAACGCGTCACCTACGCGTCCGCGTCATATTGGAAATAAGGCCACCCGCGCGATCGCGTCGACCATGCGACCGCGTCACCCTGGATTTTGGCAATACTAAGTTTTGAACAGAGAGTTGTGCGACCGCGAGGCTGCACTCGCGCCACTAGCACAAATCGAGTCATGCGATCGCGTGCCCCACGCGTCTGCGTCGCCTCACCTTATTGCGCACCATGCGACCGCGTCCCCTACGCGACCGCGTCGCCAGCGTCACACAACCTATCCAGATTAGTGCCAATTTTCTTATCTTTTCTTCTCTAATCCTAATTTCTTCTATCTTTTCTTCTTTCTTCTTTGTTTCTTACTTTATTTCTTTCCCTTCTCATTCTTCTTATCTTTCATTTTATTTTATTTATTTGCATACTTTCATTCATTGCATATTTTTATTTTTCTAAATTTATTATTTTACCATTGGTGTTCAAATGTTCTTATTCAACTGTTACATCTTTTCTGGTATTTTCTTAGTGCTTAATGACTTGTTTAATTCCGATTGAGTAATATTATCAATTCCAATCTTTTATATCTGTATTACTTTTGCATTGACATGAATTTATATTATCTCTCCTTCCCCACCCTCTTCCCCAATTGTTGTACATTTTGTACCACTGGCATGCCATGGCTTCTATTATTTTCTCACTTGCATGTTGTAGCTACCATGTAATTGAGATCCTTATTATTTGGCATTAACCCACCCATACTATATTTATTTTCCTATCTTTATTTCTGGGTTACTCTTCTTCCCTTTTTCTTTCAGGATGACCACCCGGAAGAGAACCGGAAGACGTTTACATGGGGAGACAGGCAAGTCAATCTGCACAATCTATAGAGAAAAGTATCAGTTGAAGCCACCAGTCCACTTGCACATCTTAGCATGCACCGAGGATGGTGCAATCTTTAAGTGTGGGGAGGTCGATACCGATCTCCATGGGTTAGTACCTTTCTGTTTCAACACCAATGTTTAAATTTTCTTTGTTAAATTAGTTATTGCACTTGCATATTTGTTTGATTTTATGCATTTAGTTACTACTTGGTTAAAGTAATAAAATTCTTTTAAGACAATATCTTTGAAAAATTTCACTAATTTAAATTGAAAAAATTTTTATGTTAAAACTTGTTTGATGTTGTATGTGGAACATGGTTTTTGAGCCAAAGAACACACAACCTGTGAGATTTTGAGCTTATTTATATGGTAATATTATTTAACCATAAATATTTTATTCTTGTGTGTTTTCTTCTCTATAATTGCAATCTTTGCTTTGTTCCATTCTATATGTCCATTATTTAGTATATTTACATGCTTGCACATGATTGAGGCCATTGTTTGATTTTAGCTCACTTATCCCAAATAAGCCTACCCTTTAAATCACCCTTGTCAGCCACTTTGAGCCTTTTAATCCCCATTTGTTCTATATTTTACCACATCACTAGCCTTAAGCGGAAAACAAATTAATTATCCCAATTGAATCTTTGGTTAGCTTAAGATAGAGATTGTGTATCAAATAAGTGTGGGGAAATTGTGGGAACATGGGTTGATAAGGGAATGTATCATGTTTTTAATTTATTTGAATATGAGAAATTTGGAAACCTACTCATAAAAAACCAAAATAGAAAAATAATGAAAAATCCATGTGCATTGATAAGTTATGTTTGCTTTTATGATTCAAAAAAAAAAAAGAAAAAAATATAATATAAATAAATAAATAAGGGGACAAAATTACTCCAATGTTGAGTTAATGAAAAAATCAATGCACATGTGATAAATTAAAAAGAAAAAGTTGATACATGAGTATGTGATGTAAAAGTGGGAATCTTAGGTAGCTAGGCATGAATTAGAATTATATAGAGTATATGTATGTTAGGTGTAACATCCCGTCCAGCAAAATACCTTGCTTAAGTCAAGGTATTTCTACTAGAAAGAACATTACGTAACCTTTTCTAGTATTAACTACTTAATTATCAAGCCTTTGTATCGAGTTCGCATTTCAGTTTTAAGAAAATTTCAAAAAATTTTGTTTTTATTTCATTAAAGTCATAATTCAAACATTCACAAACAATAATAATCACATAAATATTATTGATAATAATTCTTATACAAAAGAGACCAAATAAATCTCAAATACAATATACTAAACCTACCCCTCTATGTAAAATAAAATCTCAAAGGACAATACCGAGGGGACTCTATGAAAGCAATTAAAACCATAAAGAAAGCCTACTGATCGCTCGCAGCTTCAAATTGCGTCTTCAAACCTGTCGCTGAAAGGGTGGAAAATTTGGGGATGAGAACCAAACCACATGTTCTCAGTAGAGGTCGAGAATGCCGTGAAAGTAAAGAATAAAGCGCAAATAGTTAACAGCATTCATAGACATCTAAAAGGAAACTAACTTTCTTTAAAAGCATTAGTTAATTACTCAATATCCTAAATCCATATTTTTCTTGTAAAACTTTTAAAAGTTTCCTAGACTGTATGAATGACCAACCTGTCCCAGTCATAGGTTCATTAAGTCTATGCTGAACCAGTTTGATTTTTCATACCTTACTAGACCATAACATAAAAGAAGTTACCTACGCGGTATAAATGATCATCCTACTCCAAGCATAGGTTTATTAAGTCTATGCTGAACCAGTCAGATACTTTATACAGAACTAGACTTCCAACACAAACCAGTCATGGCCTTAGGCCCAAGCAATTCAACCAACACCCAATTCACCACAATCCAACCAATCAATTTCAAACACAAGTAATGAGGTTCAAACACAATCAAGAACAATTATATCAAATATAGCAATTAACAGTTAACAGAATTATTCATTTAGGCAAACCAATTACAATATGCATACCCAAACAATGTCACATAGATGCATATGATGAATGTCTAGTCCTAGTACAGGCCATGAGCTCATGTGTCGGTTAGCACCTGCATTCCCGACATTTATCCGGTCACGAGTTCACGATTTCCCGGATACTATTTTCCGTTCAAATAAATGTGCATATAATTATTAGCATCTCTATTGAGACAGCCTCTGCTTTCTACTCGCAGGAAATATATACTCTTGGGAACGGAAAATTAATCTTGGGTTGCCTCAGGGCAACAGATAAATAAACAAACATCTCTTGGGTTGCATTAAGCAACAAATATATATAATATCTCTTGGGTTGCCGCAAGAAACAAACAAATATCTCTTGGGTTGCTTCAAGCAACAAACAAACAAATAATATCTCTTGGGTTTCCTCAAGCAACAGATAATCATACAATAAGTACTTTACTCTTTCCTTTTTCTTTCATAATTGCAAATTCGCAAGCGGGACTAGACCCACGCCCTTGCCAACAATCTCATAGATCAAATATTCTTTTCTTAAAAGAATCATTGAAGTTATTATTATTAAATAAGTCTTGAATATTTATTTTGATTAAGTCCTTATATTTTTTATAAAAATTTGGACATAATCTCCTTTAAAAAAAAGGACTTATCCACCCTTACATGTTTCTTCTTTCTCAACAATTCATCAGCCTCTTTCAGCATTTGCCACAGCAATATATTCTCAAAAACATTTGATAATAGAAAATCTATTTCTTAAATTCCATATCCAAAATAATTACCAACATAACTTGGCAGCCGGATTTCCATTTTGGTTTTAAAATATCAAATGAATTCGGAATTATGCAAACTTTATATCCATGCGACCGTCTCGGATTAAACTTTCTATTAAATCAAAAATCATAATTTTTTGCTGACTCTAGCTTCGGAAATATAAGCAAAACCGTGACTGCTCTGCAGTGTTTTAAAACCAGAAGACAGCAGCACCATACAACATTTGAAATTTCATATAAAATCCAAATTAAATCCAACTACCTTCAAAATTAATGTGGTTAAACATAACGCATCCAAATTTCTTTCTCAATTGGTTTCAGGGTCATACCATTTTTAATGAAGGAGTTACGTAGCTTGGAAGTTAGGTAATTCTCTGCAGAATTCTGTTTTACAAATCATTGAACATAACCTCTTCCAAGTCCCATTACTCTCTTATTAAAACATGGAAAACCCTGAAATTTAAATCATATATATTAAACATACTCAACTTTCACCTCCAATTGGTTGCATCTCAGTATCATTCCAGAATTAAAAATTATAAAGCCTCAAAGTTACTGACTTAGAAAACAAAGCCTGACTTTTATTGCATAATACATCTTTCTTTGAAAATCCAAATCTTTAAAACCACAACTCTAAAAATTTTAAATTTTTATGAAATTAAAGTATTAGGACCAAAGTTTCATTTAAAATTGGTTCCATTCCAAAATTCAAACAGGAGAAATTCCAATAGAGGAAACAAGTTGCTGCTGTGTTAAACGTTCTGCAGAAAAACCAGATTTGACATCCATAATTCAAAAATTCACCATAAATCATAAACTTAATGAAAAAGTCTCAAATTCACCAGTCCATCTCCCTATATTCCCAAACTTAATCTGGACTTAGTTCCACGCAATTCCGATAATCACAGATCTGGTTATAGCTTTTTCAAAGTTGCTGACTTAGTTTAGAAATTATGCAGAAAATCAGATTTTAGCATTCAACTTTGAAAAATCATAACTAAATCTCTAGTTGATACAAAACCTTCAAAATTGAGTTTTCACAATTACACTTAATATAATTTACTTAACACTTAAATTCATATCATTTCAGTCTCAATAGAGTCACTAATTCACTTTCAAAGTTGCCGTTTAATTTCAAGAGAACATGATTTTCAGCAAACCATTTAGTATTCAAAATCTAACCCTTCAATACCCCTCAAAACTAATTCCAAATCAACCACGAACAAAGTTCATTAACATTACAATATACGAAATAACATCTCAACGGCAACAAATCCAACATAACCCATTAAAATTCAGGAATTCTCAACAATTAGTCATCAAACAATTCCCAATCCACACAATCAATCAATATCACTAATCAACAATTCCAAATCACAATCTCAACCGTTCCAATTACAATTTCAGCCACAATTCAATATTCACATAATCAATCAATTAATCACAGCTATTGAATCTATTTGCAGTTATTCAATAAACCTTGTAGGCATTCTTAAATTAAAATCGTTTTAAACCCCCTACCTTGATTAGGTGAACTCGCACAAATTAACCACTATAAGCCCGCTTATTTTGAATTCACAGCAGCAGCGACAATTTCAACGTAATCCCGCAGCGGTAAAACTCTCGCGACTAGCTATAGCATATTAGCAGCAATATCAACGACCTCAACACCAATTGTGATTGCTCAGGATTTAAATTGACAACTAGAACAAAACCATATGCTGCTATAATTAGGATAGAGTATAACGGATGAACAAAAATGATAGAAGAGTAAGGAAGAAAGTGCTACTGGCTTAAGAAATAGCAAATTGTCATTGGAACTGGAACAAAGAGGATGATGATGCTGGCTAGACTGAAAGATGGTGGCAGCAAATTGCTTTCTCTAATAACAAGCACCAACCACGGCGGTTCCAACGGATATGGCACGACAAGGTACATCAGAGGCAGAGACATGGTTGACCCGAAGCAACAAGGTCACGGTGATGGCGGCTCCGGCAGCTAGGACGCAACCTAGTCCGTCACCAACGGCAGTGACGACCACGAACCATAGTGGCGGCGACGACACCGGCGGCGATCCCCACCAGCATCGCCTCTTCTTTTCTTGGCGACGAGCCCGCAACAGAGCTCCCTTTCCTCTTCCAATTTGCGCTCCTCTCCCCTGTTCTGTTCGGCGTCAGTGGTAACCCTAGCAGGGAAAATAGCGATTGAAGCTTCCGCACGATCACCAGGCACGGTAGCGACACTACCTTCTCCCTCTATCATGCGCGTCTCTCTGTTCTTCGTGGTGCTTCCCCTCCGATTTCAATGGCAGCGACGGTAATGACACCTTCCGTCATCACCCCCTCCTCTGGCTTTCCTGATCCCTCTTCTCCCTTTCATCAATTTCTCATTTCCCCTTTGCTCCCTCTCTGTTCCCCTTTCTCTCTTTTTCCCTTTCTAAACGTATAGGCGTTTAGGTTTTGTGAAATTAGGTTAGGTTTAAGTTTTAATTTGGGAATTCTAGAGTAAGGTAAAATATATAGGAGTAACATAACAATTTTATAAAATATTCGAGATAGAATAACAATTCAGAAATCAAATATAATACTATAAAGATTACTTTCGAAATGCATAAGATTTTCACTATCGATCTATTTTTGAGCTCAAATAATTATTTCTAAATTAAATTATAAAGTAAACATACTAATCACATTTTATAAAATACGGTTAACCTCAAAATATGAATTACCTAAATCAAATTATATGACGTATCATTATATTTCCATTATAACTTTAATTTCAATTTATATAAAATGACTAATTAAAATAAAAGTTGTACATAAATATTAATTGACTTAAACTTAAAATATTTATAAAAATCAATTTAATCATTCATAATAAATTAATCTCTAAGATCTCAAATTGATAAAATAAACCATAATTTAATCATTATATAATTTTCTTAAATTAAATTACATAACACTTCCATTACTGAATTCTAATTTGAAATTATATAAAATAACCAATTATAAAAATTTACACAAAAATATTAATTAACTTAACTCCAAATATTAATAAAACTAATTTAATTATTCTTAATTGATTTATAAAATAAGATATCAAATTAATAAAATAAATCGTAACTTTTTCAAAATAAAAGTTACTTAAATTAGATTGTACAATTCTTTCTTATTTTTTAATTACTAAAATTACACAAAATATTCTATTATAATAAGATTACTTAAAAATATTAATTGATTCAAAATAAAACTATCTCCGAATCTATTTAATTGTTTCTAACAAAATAATTTCTAAGATTATAAAGTTTAAACTTAATAAAATAAAATCACAATTTATTTATAATTAGATTTTCAAAAATGCGAGATGTTACATTCTATCTAACTTACAAAAATTTTCGCCCTCGAAAATTGATATAAGATGAAGAAAAGATTTATATGCACATCCCCTTTTGAAAATTTTAAAGATACCAAGAAAACCATATCACAAACATAGAAGAAAATATTTTAGGTGATGCAAAAGTTGATAAAAATAATTTAATACAAACCAAATTTCAAAATCCAAAATCAAATAGGCAAAATATTCGTTCAGAACTCTTAACAAAGCACGACCACTTCCTCTTGTCGCGTCAGAATTAAACTCCTTATAACTTCGTATACTGACCATATTCACTTTCCGTACGCACAAATTGCATCCCTAAGAACTAGCCCATATAAGGAATACAAAACATGAGAAGAGAAAGACAAACGGTACAAAAGGTTTATGCGTGAAATTAGAAGAATACTCAAGTTTGCAATTGCACAAGATGGTATTTCGCAAGGTTTTGAAGGAATACATGAGATTGTCAACAAACAAGGATGTATATATAAGCAATGATATGGAGCATAAAGGGGAGTTAATTCGAAGCTTAGGAAAAAAATTATGGATCGAACAGTTTCAATATGAACATTATTAGAAAAAATAGTGCAACAATTTAGAACAACTTCAATTTGAAATAGAGGGAATTAGTTTATTTTTTTCAAAAGAATATATATAAATCTAACATTTTCCAAAAGTACTAAACTTAGTATAAATAATATGTTATATCAATTTAATTTTTAAATCAAAACAAATCATGCATGGTTTGTAAATTAAAGCTTGTTTGATGTTAATGGCAAAATATTTTCTTTAAAAATCTTGAAGGATACTTAAGTACATAATTAGGTAAGAATAGCTATAAGAATAATAAAGTTGGAAGAAAATCAGCTTCTATTTAAGGAATAGATTCTGAAATAAAATTTTCTATAAATCAATAAAAGATAAGTGGTATATCACAGATAAACAAGATTAAACTGCATAAAGAAGCTTCAGAGTTTATCTAAGAAAGTCTAGGCTAAATTAAAAACAATCCCATCAAAATTTAAGCAAGGGTTGTGGATACAGCCAAGTAAGAAAAGTTGTAAATTGAAATTTTTCTCGAAGAGAATCTGAAGCAAGTACTCAAGAAGGAAATTTCAAGAAATAGTATGCTGTACCGAAATAATTCCGAATTCAGAGCAAGGAGCATAGAGTTTTTAAGGTAAGGATAAATGTTTCAAAAGATTAAAACAACAACCAGATACAGAGTCAAGCAAGGACATTCACGAATGATAATACAAGATTAGCAAGAAAGAGATCAGAATTAATAGAGAAAGAGATAACACTAAGCACGAATAAAGAGCATACGTCGAAACGGAAATAATCTCTAGAATTTAGTTTCTAACGTCCCCAAAACCTCATGATTCGCATTAACCTATCACTTTTATTTCGTCTATGATAACCCATTAGTATTTCCATATACATAAATCATTAGTATTAAGTTGGCCAAACTTGATACCATGAGGTATGCAATGGTAATCTAATAACATTAATCATCAGACAGTCATGCATATAAAACACAAACTCTTGTCATCAGAACAAGCTATAAAGCATGACAGACACTCAGAGTATGCAATGAAGCATAGTCAGTCCACTCCCAAGGCTCTACAGGAAGGACTGCTCTGATACCATAATGTAACATCCCGTCCAGCAAAATACCTTGCTTAAGTCAGGGTATTTCTACTAGAAAGAACATTACGTAACCTTTTCTAGTATTAACTACTTAATTATCAAGCCTTTGTATCGAGTTCGCGTTTCAGTTTTAAGAAAATTCCAGAAAATTTTGTTTTTATTTCATTAAAGTCATAATTCAAACATTCACAAATAATAATAATCACATAAATATTATTGATAATAATTCTTATACAAAAGAGACCAAATAAATCTCAAATACAATATACTAAACCTACCCCTCTATGTAAAATAAAATCTCAAAGGACAATAGCGAGGGGACTCCATGAAAGCAATTAAAACCATAAAGAAAGCCTACTGATCGCTCGCAGCTTCAAATTGTGTCTTCAAACCTGTCGCTGAAAAGGGTGGAAAATTTGGGGATGAGAACCAAACCACATGTTCTCAGTAGAGGTCGAGAATGCCGTGAAGGTAAAGAAAAAAGCGCAAATAGTTAACGGCATTCATAGACATCTAAAAGGAAACTAACTTTCTTTAAAAGCATTAGTTAATTACTCAATATCCTAAATCCATATTTTTCTTGTAAAACTTTTAAAAGTTTCCTAGACTGTATGAATGACCAACTTGTCCCAGTCATAGGTTCATTAAGTCTATGCTAAACCAGTTTGATTTTTCATACCTTACTAGACCATAACATAAAAGAAGTTACCTACGCGGTATAAATGATCATCCTACTCCAAGCATAGGTTTATTAAGTCTATGCTGAACCAGTCAGATACTTTATACAGAACTAGACTTCCAACACAAACCAGTCATGGCCTCAGGCCCAAGCAATTCAACCAATACCCAATTCACCACAATCCAGCCAATCAATTTCAAACACAAGTAATGAGGTTCAAACACAATCAAGAGCAATTATATCAAATATAGCAATTAACAGTTAACAGAATTATTCATTTAGGCAAATCAATTACAATATGCACACCCAAACAATGTCACATAGATGCATATGATGAATGTCTAGTCCTAGTACAGGCCATGAGCTCATGTGTCGGTTAGCACCTGCATTCCCGACATTTATCCGGTCACGAGTTAACGATTTTCCGGATACGAATTTCCGTTCAAATAAATGCGCATATAATTATTAGCAGCTCTATTGAGACAACCTCTGCTTTCTACTCGCAGGAAATATATACTCTTGGGAACGGAAAATTACTCTTGGGTTGCCTCAGGACAACAGATAAATAAACAAACATCTCTTGGGTTGCATTAAGCAGCAAACAAATAAATAATATCTCTTGGGTTGCATTAAGCAACAAATATATATATATAATATCACTTGGGTTGCATTAAGCAACAAATATATATATAATATCTCTTGGGTTGCCGCAAGCAACAAACAAACATCTCTTGGGTTGCTTCAAGCAACAAACAAACAAATAATATCTCTTGGGTTGCTTCAAGCAACAGATAATCATACAATAAGTACTTTACTCTTTCCTTTTTCTTTCATAATTGCAAATTCGAAAGCGGAACTAGACCCACGCCCTTGCCAACAATCTCATAGATCAAATATTCTTTTCTTAAAAGAATCATTGAAGTTATTATTATTAAATAAGCCTTGAATATTTATTTTGATTAAGTCCTTATATTTTTTATAAAAATTTGGACATAATCTCCTTTAAAAAAAAGGACTTATCCAGCCTTACGGGTTCCTTCTTTCTCAACAATTCATCAGCCTCTTTCAGCATTTGCCACAGCAATATATTCTCAAAAACATTTGATAATAGAAAATCTATTTCTTAAATTCCATATCCAAAATAATTTCCAACATAACTTGGCAGCCTGATTTTCATTTTGTTTTTAAAATATCAAATGAATTCGTAATTATGCAAACTTTATATCCATGCGACCATCTCGGATTAAGCTTTCTATTAAACCAAAAATCATAATTTTTCGCTGACTCTAGCTTCGGAAATATAAGCAGAACCGTGACTGCTCTGCAGTGTTTTAAAACCAGAAGACAGCAGCACCATACAACATTTGTAATTTCATATAAAATCCAAATTAAATCCAACTACCTTCAAAATTAATGTGGTTAAACATAACTCATCCAAATTTCTTTTTCAAATAGTTCCAGGGTCATACCACTTTTAATGAAGGAGTTACGTAGTTTGGAAGTTAGGTAATTCTCTCCAGAATTCTGTTTTACAAATCATTGAACATAACCTCTTCCAAGTCCCATAACTCTCTTATTAAAACATGGAAAATCCTGAAATTTAAATCATATATATTAAACATACTCAACTTTCACCTCCAATTGGTTGCATCTCAATATCATTCCAGAATTAAGAATTATAAAGCCTCAAAGTTACTGACTTAGAAAACAAAGCCTGACTTTTACTGCATAATACATCTTTATTTGAAAATCCAAATCTTTAAAACCACAACTCTAACAATTCTAAATTTTTATGAAATTAAAGTATTAGGACCAAAGTTTCATTTAAAATTAGTTCCATTATAAAATTCAAACAGGATAAATTCCAATAGAGGAAACAAGTTGCTGCTGTGTTAAACGTTCTGCAGAAAAACCAGATTTGACATTCATAATTCAAAAATTCACCATAAATCATAAACTTAATGAAAAAGTCTCAAATTCACCAGTCCATCTCTCTATATTCCCAAGCTTAATCCGGACTTGGTTCCACGCAATTCCGATAATCACAGATCTGGTTATAGCTTTTTCAAAGTTGCTGACTTAGTTTAGAAATTATGCAAAAAATCAGATTTTAGCATTCAACTTTGAAAAATCATAACTAATTCTCTAGTTGATACAAAACCTTCAGAATTGAGTTTTCACAATTACACTTAATATAATTTACTTAACACTTAAATTCATATCATTTCAATCTCTATAGAGTCACTAATTCACTTTCAAAGTTGCCGTTTAATTTCAAGAGAACATGATTTTCAACAAACCATTTAGTATTCAAAATCTAATCCTTCAATACCCCTCAAAATCAATTCCAAATCAACCACCAACAAATTTCATTAACATTACAATATACGAAATAACATCTCAACGGCAACAAATCCAACATAACCCATTAAAATTCAGGAATTCTCAACAATTAGTCATCAAACAATTCCCAATCCACACAATCAATCAATATCACTAATCAACAATTCCAAATCACAATCTCAACCATTCCAATCACAATTTCAGCCACAATTCAATATTCACATAATCAATCAATTAATCACAGCTATTGAATCTATTTGCAGTTATTCAATAAACCTTGTAGGCATTCTTAAATTAAAATCATTTTAAACCTCCTACCTTGATTAGCTGAACTCGCACAAATTTACCACTATAAGCCCGCTTATTTTGAATTCACAGCAGCAGCGACAATTTCAACGTAATCCCGCAGCAGTAAAACTCTTGCGACTAGCTATAGCATATCAGCAGCAACATCAACGACCTTAACACCAATTGTGATTGCTCAGGAGATAAATTGACAACTAGAACAAAACCATATGCTGCTATAATTAGGATAGAGTATAACGGATGAACAAAAATGATAGAAGAGTAAGGAAGAAAGCGTTACTGGCTTAAGAAACAGAAAATTGGCATTGGAACTGGAACAAAGAGGATGATGATGCTGGCTAGACTGAAAGATGGTGGCAGCAAATTACTTTCTCTAATAACAAGCCCCAACCACGGCAGTTCCAATGGATATGGCACGACAAGGTACATCAGAGGCAGAGACATGGTTGACCCAAAGCAACAAGGTTACGGTGATGGCGGCTCCGGAAGCTAGGACGCAACCTAGTCCGTCACGAACGGCAGTGACGACCACGAACCATAGTGGCGGCGACGACACCGGTGGTGATCGCCACCAGCATCGCCTCTTCATTTCTTGGCGACGAGCCCGCAACAGAGCTCCCTTTCCTCTTCCGATTTGCGCTCCTCACCCCTGTTATGTTCGGCGTCAGCGGTAACCCTAGCAGGGACAATAGCGATCGAAGCTTCCGCACGATCACCAGGCACGATAGCGACACTACCTTCTCCTTCTATCATGCGCGTCTCTCTGTTTTTCGTGGTGCTTCCCCTCCGATTTCAATGGCAGCGACGGTAATGACACCGTCCGTCGTCACCCTCTCCTTTGGCTTCCCTGATCCCTCTTCTCCCTTTCATCAATTTCTCGTTTCCCCTTTGCTCCCTCTCTGTTCCCCTTTCTCTCTTTTTCCCTTTCTGAACGTATAGGCGTTTAGGTTTTGTGAAATTAGGTTAGGTTTAAGTTTTAATTTGGGAATTTTAGAGTTAGGTAAAATATATAGGAGTAACATAATAATTTTATAAAATATTCGAGATAGAATAACAATTCAGAAATCAAATATAATACTATAAAAATTACTTTCGAAATTCATAAGATTTTCACTATCGATCTATTTTTGAGCTCAAATAATTATTTCTAAATTAAATTATAATGTAAACATACTAATCACATTTTATAAAATACGGTTAAACTCGAAATATCAATTACCTAAATCAAATTATATGACCTATCATTATATTTCCATCATAACTTTAATTTCAATTTATATAAAATGACTAATTAAAATAAAAGTTGTACATAAATATTAATTGACTTAAACTTAAAATATTTATAAAAATCAATTTAATCATTTATAATAAATTAATCTCTAAGATCTCAAATTGATAAAATAAACCATAATTTAATCATAATATAATTTTCTTAAATTAAATTACATAACACTTCCATTATTGAATTCTAATTTGAAATTATATAAAATAACCAATTATAAAAATTTACACAAAAATATTAATTAACTTAACTCCAAATATTAATAAAACTAATTTAATTATTCTTAATTGATTTATAAAATAAGATATCAAATTAATAAAATAAATCGTAACTTTTTCAAAATAAAAGTTACTTAAATTAAATTGTACAATTCTTTCTTATTTTTTAATTACTAGAATTACACAAACTATTCTATTATAATAAGATTACTTAAAAATATTAATTGATTCAAAATAAAACTATCTCCGAATCTATTTAATTGTTTCTAACAAAATAATTTC
Source organism: Arachis hypogaea (assembly GCF_003086295.3). NCBI lineage: Eukaryota > Viridiplantae > Streptophyta > Magnoliopsida > Fabales > Fabaceae > Arachis > Arachis hypogaea. The sequence continues at coordinate 48,300,673 of NC_092047.1, forward strand.
TAAGATTATAAAGTTTAAACTTAATAAAATAAAATCACAATTTATTTATAATTAGATTTTCAAAAATGCGGGATGTTACATTAGGTGAAAGTTTAGGTTAATTAAAGATTCATATTATAGCTCAGTTGGCCATACATATATCCTTACCTTTACCTTAGCCCCATTACAACCTTGAAAAGACCTCATGATATTTGCATTGGTACATTAAATAATATGGATTGGTTAGATGAAGAACAAAGTTTAGAAATCATGATTAGAGAAGAATAGAGTGATTGACCCTAGACACTTGAGAGTTAGAGTGATATACACTACCAGTAAGGGTTCAGTGCTAAATTCTATGTTCCCTGCTTTCATGAGCTATCTTCTTACAAGTTTACTTGTACCTTATTTTGTATGATTTGAATTAGTGGAATCTGATTTATATTTGTCTTGGAGAATTTATTTATTTTTAACCAAGTAGGTAGAAACATTTTGCATATAGTTGCATTCATATAGATAGGTTGCATTTCATACATTCTACCATTCCTCTTCATCTTTTTAGCTTCTCTTGAGCTTAGCATGAGGACACGCTAATGTTTAAGTGTGGGGAGGTTGATAAACCACTATTTTATGGTTTATCCTGTGCTCAATTGAGTGGTTTTTATCTACTATTTACCCACTTATTCATACTATTTGTATGGTTTTACATTTGCCTTCCTAATTATGTGCTTTAATTGAAAACATGTTTCTTTGGACTTATCTTTGCTAATATTAATCCTCTCTTATTACCATTAGATGCCTTGATATGTGTGTTAAGTGCTTTCAAAGATTACAGGGCAGGAATGGCTCAGAGGATGGAAAGAAAGCATGCAAAAGTGGAAGGAATATAAGAAGTTGAAGGAACTGCAAAGCTGTCAGCCTGACCCTCTCGCACTCAAACGGCTGTAACTTTAGCTACAGAGGTCCAAACGATGCAGTTCTAGTTGTGTTGGAAAGCTAACGTTCGGGGCTTCGATTTGATATATAATATGCCATAGTTGCCCTGATGCTAGGTGACGCGAACACGTGATCCACGCGGACGCGTCGCAGTGACGAAAAAACCAGCGTGGCAGATTTCTCCTCCAGCAATTTCTGGGCTGTTTCCGAACCAGTTTGCGGCCCAGAAAACACAGATTAGAGGCTATAAAGTGGGGGAATGCATCCATTCATAATCATGCTCTCATAATTCATAATTTTAGTTTTAGATGTAGTTTTTAGAGAGAGAGGTTCTCTCCTCTCTCTCTTAGGATTTAGGATTAGGATTAGGATTTCTTCGTTTCTTCATTCCAGGTTTAATATTTACTTTTATTTATGTTTCTATTCTACTTTTACTTTAATGTTTTTATTCCTATCTACAAATGTTGCCAAATTGGCTTATGAACCTTTTTCATGTTAAATTTGAATATTTTATTTAATATAATTTGAGGTATTTCAGACTTATGATTGCTTTCTTTAATTTATTAATGTTCTCCATTTATCCAAATTATTTTCATTCAAATAGAATTTCTCCCCTTTTGGCTTTGGTTGATTAATTGGTGACTCTCGAGTTATCAAACTCATTGTTGATTGAAAATTGGTATTCTTCAAGAATTAATTCGAGTTCCAATAACTCTAACTTTTCCTAAGGAAAGACTGAGACTTGAGGAATCGAAATTAATTCATCCACTTAACTTACCTTCATAGTTAGAGGTTAATAAAGTGAGAGAAAAATCCAACTCTCATCACAATCGATAAGGATAACTAGGACAGGACTTCCAGTTCTCATACTTTGCCAAGAGTTTATTTTACAGTTATTATTATTTTATTTTACTTGTCATTCAACTAACTTTTTACCTTAATCCAAAACCCCAAAACATACCTTTGCATAACCAATAATAAGAACATACCTCCTTGCAATTCCTTGAGAAGACGACCCGATGTTTAAATACTCGGTTATCAATTTTAAAGGGGTTTGTTATTTGTGACAACCAAAACTTTTGTAAGAAAGGTTGATTGCTTGGTTTAGTAACTATACTTGCAACGAGAGTTTACTATAACTTCTAAACCATCAATCTTCAGTTCTTCACATGCTCCAGCTGATGAAGGGTTGTTTGAAGTTGATCTACTGTTTCCTTGAGGCGAACTTCTGATTCTCGGGGTGATAGATTTGGATATGGTACATAGGGAAGTGGTGATGTTTGGGAGTAATTGGACTGGAATCGGGGTAGATGAGGATCATACGGTGGTGAATGGTGAAAAAGAGCTTGTGAGTGTGGTGGTTCGAAGTTATGTTGAGAGGATGGTCTATAAGCACATGGTGGGGCTTGTGGGTAATTGCAGGGTTATCCACCATGTCTATTGGCTTGGTATGCATTGTAGAATGGTCTTTGTCCATGATATCTTGGAGGGTGTTGTTGCCTAAAGGGTTGATCAGATCCTCTTGGCTCCATCCATCTTTCAATAGCATTAGAACCAAACTCAAAGCAAAAGGGGTGAGAATTCATAGTAGCTAATAGAAATAAAAAGGGGAAGATAAAGACAAATAAACAAGTAAAAGAAAAATATTTACAATAACCAATAATAAGGCACACGATTGCAGTTCCCCGGCAACGGCGCCATTTTGATGAGAAAACTTTTGCGTGGTTTAGAAATTTGCAGATAAATCTTCGTTGCAAGTATAGTTTCTAAACCAACAAAAGTCCTTTTATACAAACGTTTTAGTTGTCACAAGTAACAAACCCTAAATAAATTGATAACCGAAGTATTCAAACCTCGGGTCGTCTTCTCAAGGAACTGCAGGGAAGTATGTTCTTATTATTGGTTATGGAGATTGTAAATTGGGGTTTTGAGAATGAGGAGCGAATAGTCTAATTAGCAAATAAAGTAAGTGAAGAACAAGCAATTTAAATGGCAAGTAAAATAAATAGATGACTGAAAATAAACTTTTGGCAAGGTATGAGAAATTAGAGGTCCTATCCTAGCTATCCTTATCAATGATGATGAAAATTGAATCTTAATTCCACTTTGTTAACCTTTACTAAAGCAAAGGAAGGCCAAAGGATTAATTGGTTTGATCTTCGGATCCTATTTATTTCCTAAGAAAAGATTGGGATTATTGAAGTTCAATTTAATTAACAAAGATAATAATTATCAATCATGTTTGATTTTGATAACTCCTGAGTTACTGATTTCTTAACCAAGACCACAAGGAGAAAAGTAAATCTACTGGAATAAAAATGTCTTCAGATGGGAATAACAATAATGTAAATAAAAGAAAGCAATTGTAAACTGAAATACCTCAAATAACATTAATTCAAAAGAGTAATCTGTAACATGGAAGAATTCATAAATTAAATTGCAAAAGTAAATAAAAGGGAATATTGAACCTGATAAAGAGATAATCCTGAAAGTGAATAAAATCCTAATTCTAAATCCTAATCCTAAAGAGAGGGGAGAGAGGAGAGAACCTCTCTCTCTAAACTAAATCTAAATCATGAAAACTAACTAAAGTGGAGACTCCCTTGAATGGATGCATTCCCCTACTTCATAACCTCTGGTCTATGCCTTCTGGACTTGGATTTGGGCCAATAAGGGCTTCAGAATTCGCTATGAGCATTTTCTGCAATTTCTGGTGCGTGGCCTCTGTCACGCGTCCGCGTGGGTCACGCGGTCGCGTCATTCGGAGTTTTCCTTGTCACGCGGTCGCGTCAGTCATGCGACCGCGTCATATGTGTTTCGCTCGAGGCGCGCGGTCGCGTCAGTCATGCGGCCGCATCAATGCTTTTTCGCGCTGGCATGCGGCCGCGTCGCCCATGCGATCGCGTGGCTGCCAGTTTCTTCAAAAACTCTGTTTTGTGCTTTCCTTCCATTTTTGTATGTTTCCTTTCCATCCTTTAAGTCATTCCTACCTTAGAAGATCTGAAACTACTCAACACACTAATCACGGTATCGAATGGAAATAAAGGTAATTAAAATAATTAATTTTAAAGCATAGGAAACATATTTTTCACATACATCACATAATAAGGAAGGGAAAGTAAAACCATGCAAATAATATAAATAAGTGGGTGAAGGATTGAATAAATCACTCAGATTAAGCACAAAATATATCATAAAATATGGGTTTATCATTGATACTTGCCCCAAGATCACATAAAGCTGTCTTAGTGCAATTACCCTCTAATGTGCATGGTATCATGAAGCTCCCGGGATCTTTATGCTTTTCTGGGAAGCTTTTCAGAATGACTACACTGCATTCTTCAATGAGGAGAACTCTTTCAGTTTCTCTCCAATCCTTCTTATGACTCAAGATCTCCTTCATGAACTTGGCATAAGAAGGTATTTGCTCAAGTGCCTCTGCAAACGGAATCTTTATTTTAAGAGTCCTGAGATAGTCTGCAAAGCGAGCAAATTGCCTATCATGCTCCTCTTGGCGGAGTTTTTGAGGATAAGGCATTTTGGCTTTGTATTCTTCAACCTTGGTTGCTGCAGGTTTATTTCCTACAGAGGTGGTTGGAGAAGCCCTTCTAGAGGGGTTGTTATCAGCACTTGTGTGTGTCTGATCCCTCACTGGCGTTGGAATGCCAGGGGTGGAAGCTGGATTGGCGTTGGATGCCAACTCCTTACCTGTTCCTGGCGTTTGAACTCCAGAACTGAGCTTCCTTTGGGCGTTTAATGCCAACTCCTTGTTTGTTTGTGGCGTTTGAACGCCAGAACTGAGCATGGGTTGGGCATTTAACACCAGCTCTCCATCCTTTCCTGGCATTTGAGCGCCAGAATCATTCCTCTCTGGGCTCTTACTGTCCTCAGAGGGATTTTGGATGATATTTTGCTCATCCTCTGTCAGTTGTTCTTTCCTTGGCTTTCTGCTGCTCTGAAGCGAGGTATTTAATGTTTTCCCACTTCTTAGAACTACCTGGCACTCTTCTGTTATCTGCTTTGATAACTGCTATTTTGTCTGATTCAATTGTGCCTCCATATTTTTATTAGCATTTTTAGTGTCATGTAGCATCTCCTTGAATTCTGCTAGCTGTTTTGTTAGAAAGCACAATTGTTGATTGAGTTCAGCAACTTGTTCTGGAGGACCAAGTTCAGCAGATACTGCTTTGGCTTCTTTTTTTATGGAGGACCCATTACTTATGTACAGATGCTGGTTTCTGGCAAATATATTAATAAGCTCTTGAGCCTCTTCAATAGTTTTCCTTATGTGTATAGATCCACCAGCTGAGTGGTCTAGGGACATCTGAGCTCCTTCTGTAAGCCCATAGTAGAAGATGTCTAACTGCACTCACTCTGAAAATATTTTAGAGGGGCATTTCCTTAGCATCCCTCTGTACCTTTTCCAGGCATTATAAAGGGATTCATCATCCTCTTGTTTAAAGCCTTGGATATCCAGCCTTAGCTGTGTCATCCTTTTTGGAGGGAAATATTGATTCAGGAATTTGTCTAATAACTATTTCCATGTCCTTATACTTGCTGTGGGTTGGTTATTTAACCATCTTTTAGCCAGATCTTTTATAGCAAATGAAAATAGTAACAGTCTGTATACATCCTGATCTACCTTCTTGTCATGTACTGTGTCAGCAATTTGCAAGAATTGTGCCAGAAACTCAGTAGGTTCTTCTTGTGGAAGACCAGAATACTGACAGTTTTGCTGCACCATGACAATGAGCTGAGGATTTAGCTCAAAACTGCCTGCTTTGATGGAGGGTATACAGATACTTCTCCCATATGCAGCAGCAGTGGGGTTAGCATATGACCCCAGAGTCCTTCTGGACTGTTCATTTCCACTTAGATCCATGACGGAGAAAGGGAGATGATGTGAATTGCAAGTAAAATATATTATTATTATTATTATTATTATTATTATTATTATTATTATTATTATTATTATTATTATTATTATTATTATTATTATTATTATTATTATTATTATTTATTTATTTAATTAAAAATAGCCAAAAAAATGAAATAAAATAAAATAAAGTAAAATAATTAGAAAATAAAATATAGATTTCGAAAATTAAAAGAAAATAAAAAGAAATTTGAATGTTGAATTGACTAATTAATTTAAAAGATTTGAAAATTTTTGAATATGATTTTTGAATAAGATTTTAGATTTTGAAAAGATTTGATTTTTAAAATAAAAATCTGAATTTTTAAAGGTAATTTTCGAAAAATCAGTTAAAATAAAGAGAAAATATATTTGTGAATTCAATGAGGAAAGAGAAAAACAATAAAAAGACACAAAACTTAAAATTTTTAGATCCAATGCTCCTTATTTTCGGAAATTTTGGAGGAAAAACACCAAGGAACACCAAACTTAAAAATTTTAAGATCAAAATACAAAGAAGACTCAAGAACACTTTGAAGACTCACAAGAACACAAGAACATTAAGAAAGAACACTAAACTTAAAATTTTTAGAACACCAAAATAAAATTTTTGAAAACTAAAGAAAAGTTAACAGGAGAACACCAAACTTAAAGTTTGGCACAAGATTTATTTAAAGAAAAATTATGTTTGAAAAAGTTTTAAAAAAAAGATAGCCAATTACCAAGAACATAAGCACAACGCTCTAGCCAATTGAGCTATAAATTTAACGTGTTTTAACAAGGTATTTAATAAATAATTTTTTTTTAAAACTAAATATTCGAAAAAGCACAAGAAAACAAGAAAAGACACAAAACAAGACAAACCAAAGATCAAACAAGGAAAATAAACAAGAACAACTTGAAGATTAAGAAAGAACAATGAACACAAATTCGAAAATTTAAAAGAAAATAAAATAAAAAATACAATTGACACCAAACTTAAAATATGCAACCAAACTCAAACAGAAAAACTCAATTATCAGTTTATAAAATTTTCAAAAAATTTAAAAGGAAAAAAATAAGGATTTAAAAAAGAAATTTCAACCATAAACAATAATAGAAGACTCTAAACCAAAAAGAAAGATTTTTCCTAATCCAAGCAACAAAATAAACCGTCAGTTGTCCAAACTCGAACAATCCCCGGTAACGGCGCCAAAAACTTGGTGCACGAATTGTAAATCACACTTTTCACAACTCGTACCACTAACCAGCAAGTGCACTGGGTCGTCCAAGTAATACATTACGTGAGTAAGGGTCGAATCCCACGGAGATTGTTGGCTTGAAGCAATCTATGATTATCTTGTAATTCTTAGTCAGGATACCAATTATAATTATCAGTTTGGATTGTGAAAAATAAAAGAGCATGAATTAAATACTTGTTATGCAGTAATGGAGAATATGTTGGAGTTTTGGAGATGCTTTGTCTTCTGAATCTCATCTTTCCTACTGTCATCTTCTTCACGCAAGCAAGGTTCCTCCTATGGCAAGCTGTGTGTTGGTGGATCACCGTTGTCAATGGCTACCATCCGTCCTCTCAGTGAAAATGGTCCAAATGCGCTGTCACCACACGACTAATCATCTGTCGGTTCTCACTCATGCTGGAATAGGATCCATTGATCCTTTTGCATCTGTCACTACACCCAGTACTCGTGAGTTTGAAGCTCGTCACAGTCATTCAATCCTTGAATCCTACTCGGAATACCACAGACAAGGTTTAGACTTTCCAGATTCTCAAGAATGCTGCCAATGGATTCTAGCTTATACCACAAAGATTCTGATTAAGGAATCCAAGAGATAATCATTCAATCGAAGGTAGAATGGAGGTGGTTGTCAGGCACACATTCATAGATTAAGAATGGTGATGAGTATCACGGATCATCACATCCATCATATTGAAGTGCGAATAAATAGAAACAAGCGTGTTTGAATAGAAAACAGAAATAATTGCATTAATTCATCGAGACACAGCAGAGCTCCTCACCCCCAACAATGGAGTTTAGAGACTCATGCCATCAAAGAGTACAAAGTTCAGATTGAAAAATGTCATGAGGTATAAAATAAATCTCTAAAAGTTGTTGAAATACTAAACTAGTAACCTAGGTTTACAGAAATTGAGTAAACTATGATAGATAGTGCAGAAATCCACTTCTGGGGCCCACTTGGTGTGTGCTGGGGCTGAGACTTAAGCTTTACACGTGCCTGAGCTGTTTCTGGAGTTAAACGCCAGGTTGTAACCTGTTTTGGGCGTTTAACTCCAACTTGTAACCTGTTTCTGGCGTTTGATGCCAGAATGCAACATGAAACTGGCGTTAAACGCCAGTTTACGTCATCTATTCTTGAGCAAAGTATGAACTATTATATATTTCTTGAAAGCCCTGGATGTCTACTTTCCAACGCAATTAAGAGTGCGCCAATTGGATTTCTGTAGCTCCAGAAAATTCATTCCGAGTGTAGGTAGGTCAAAATCCAACAACATCAGCAGTCCTTTTTCGGCCTGAATCAGATTTTTGCTCAGCTCCCTCAATTTCAGCCAAAAAATACCTGAAATTATAGAAAAACACACAAACTCATAGTAAAGTCCAGAAATGTGATTTTTAATTGAAAACTAATAAAAATATAATAAAAATTAACTAAATCATACTGAAAACATACTAAAAATAATGCCAAAAAGCGTATAAATTATCCGCTCATCAATAGTTTAGCTAGAGTATTAGACAGGTGTGTTAGTTCAAACCTTGTATTGAATTTTGAAAAATGTCATTTTATGGTAAAACAAGGGATTGTTCTAGGACATGTTGTCTCTAATACTGGTATTTCTGTAGATCCAGCAAAGGTAGATGTCATTTCTAGTTTACCTTACCCCTCCTCCATGAGGAAAGTCCGTTCATTTCCTTGGCCATGCAGGTTTCTACAGGAGATTTACCAAGGACTTCAGTAAGGTAGCATTGCCTTTATCCATACTGCTGCAGAAATATGTTTAGCTCGAGTTCAATGAGGATTGCATGCAAGCATTTGATAAGCTGAAAATCACCCTGACTCAAGCTCCAATCGTGAGAGGACCATACTGGAGCCAGCCTTTTGAGATTATGTGTGATGCCTCTAACCATGCAGTAGGAGCGGCACTGGCTCAGTGTGAAGGTAAGGATCCTTTCGTAATTGCTTATGCGTCTAAGACCTTAGACGCTGCTGGTGCACGAAATTACAATCACACTTTTGTAACTCCGCACAACTAACCAGCAAGTGCACTGGGTCGTCCAAGTAATACCTTACGTGAGTAAGGGTCAATCCCACGGAGATTTTCGGCTTGAAGCAAGCTATGGTTATCTTGTAACTCTTAGTCAGGATATCAATAATCCTCAGATTTAATTGTAAAAAGTAAAAGAACATGAAATAAATACTTGTTATGCAGTAATGGAGAATAGGTTGAGGTTTTGGAGATGCTCTATCTTCTGAATCTCTACTTTCCTACTGTCTTCTTCTTCATGCACGCAAGGTTCCTTCCATGGCAAGCTGTATGTTGGTGAATCACCGTTGTCAATGGCTACCATCCGTCTTCTCAGAGAAAATGTTCCAAATGCACTGTCACCGCACGGATAATCATCTGTCGGTTCTCACTCATGTTGGAATAGGATCCATTGATCCTTCTGCGTTTGTCACTACGCCCAGCACTCGTGAGTTTGAAGCTCGTCACAGTCATCCCTTCCCAGATCCTACTCGGAATACCACAGACAAGGTTTAGACTTTCCGGATCTCAGGAATGGCCGCCAATAATTCTAGCCTATACCACGAAGGTTCCAATCTTAGATTAGAAACCCAAGAGATACACATTCAAGCTTGATTGCATGTAGAACGGAGGTGGTTGGCAGGCACGCGTTCATAGGTGAGAATGATGATGAGTGTCACGAATCATCACATTCATCAGGTTGAAGTGCGAATCAATATCTTAGAATAGAAGCAAGCGTGATTGAATAGAAAACAGTAGTAATTGCATTAATTCATCAAAACACAGCAGAGCTCCTCACCCCCAACCATGGGGTTTAGAGACTCATGCCGTAGAGAATACAATATAAAATGTGTAAAGTGTCATGAGGTACAAGATGAATCACTAAAAGTAGTTTTTATAGTAAACTAGTGACCTAGGGTTACAGAAAATGAGTAAGCTAGAATAGTTAGTGTAAAAATCCACTTCTGAGGCCCACTTGGTGTGTGCTTGGGCTGAGCATTGAAGCTTTCACATGTAGAGACCTTTCTTGGAGTTAAACGCCAGCTTTTGTGCCAGTTTGGGCGTTTAACTCCAGCTTTCATGCCAGTTCTGGCGTTTTGACGCCAGAATTTCTATGCTGACTTGGAACGCTGGTTTGGGCCATCAAATCTCTGGCAAAGTATGGACTATTATATATTACTGGAAAGCCCAGGATGTCTACTTTCCAACGCAATTGAGAGTGTGCCAATTGGGAGGTCAGAATCCAACAGCATCTGCAGTCCTTTTTTAGCCTCTGAATCAGATTTTTGCTCAGGTCCCTTAATTTAAGCCAGAAAATACCTAAAATCACAGAAAAATACACAAACTCATAGTAAAGTCCAAAAATGTGATTTTTATTTAAAAACTAATAAAAACATAATAAAAACTAACTAAAATATACTAAAAACATACTAAAAACAATACCAAAAAGTGTATAAATTATCCGCTCATCAGCTGCTTAGTCTAATTACACAACCACTGAAAAATAGCTTCTAGCTATTGTTTTTGCTCTAGATAAATTCCGAGCCTATTTACTTGGTACCAAGGTGATAGTGTACTTGGACCATGTAGCTCTAAAATATTTATTAGCTAAAAAGGAGTCTAAACCAAGGTTGATACGATGGATACTGTTGCTGCAAGAATTTGATTTAGAAATTAAGCATAGGAGTGGTAACCAGAATTTAGTGGGAAACCACTTGAGTCGCCTTGAGCACATTAAGGATGACTCCACTCCTATCAACGATGCTTTTCCATTTGATAGCTTGCACGCAGTATCTGATGTAATTCTTTGGTATGCACCTGTAGCTAATTATCTAGTTAGCCATACTTTCCCTCCTAATTTTACTAAGCATCAAAGGGACAAGCTGAAAAGCGAGTCTAAATATTATATATGGGATGACCCATATTTATGGAGGTATGGTGCTGACCAGATAATTAGAAGGTGTGTGCCTCAATCAAAATTCCAGTCTATTTTAGAGGCTTGCCACTCTTCTGAGAGTGGAGGACATTTTGGCCCTCAAAGAACAGCTAGACAAATCTTAGACTGTGGATTCTGGTGGCCCACTCTTTTTAAGGATGCCGCTACCTTTTGTTAATCCTGTCCCCCATGCCAAAGGTTTGGGAATATATCCAAGAGGGATGGGATACCACAACAGATTATGCTTTTCTGTGAAATTTTTTATTTTTGGGGCATTGACTTCATGGGTCCATTTCCAAACTCTAATTGTTATCTTTATATTCTGTTAGGTGTAGATTATGTTTCTAAATGGGTGGAAGCAATTCCTACCCATACTGATGATGCTAACACTGTTGTTTCCTTTGTTAGAAACCATATTATCTGTCGCTTTGGATCACCACGAGCAATCGTGAGTGATCAAGGCACTCACTTCTGTAACAGGAGGTTAGCAGGAATACTGAAGAAACATGGGATAGTTCACAAAGTGACAACAACATACCATCCCCAGACCAATGAACAAGTAGAGGTATCTAACAGAGAAATAAAGCGTATTCTGGAGAAGATAGGAAGGACTGGAGTTCCAGACTACAAGTTGCGCTTTGGGCATATCGGACAGCATACAAGACACCCATTGGGATGAGTCCCTTCCGCTTAGTGTACGGAAAGGGTTGCCACCTTCTAGTGGAGGTGGAACACAAGGATTTTTGGGCTGTGAGGGAGTGCAACATGGGATTCGAGCAAGATGATGCTGAAAGGAAGCTGCAACTAGCAGAACTGGAGACCCTTCGACTCGAAGCATATGACAACTCTAGATTATACAAAGAAAAGGTGAAGGCCATGCATGACAAGCATATCAAGAGAAGAGAGTTCATACCAGGAGATCTAGTTCTCCTTTACAACTCCAGGCTGAGACTTATGCCAGGCAAGCTGAGATCCAGATGGGAAGGTCCCTACAGAGTAGAAAAGGCAGAGCCATATGGAGTCTTTCACCTGCGTCATCCTTCAAGTTCCAATTGCATCAAGGTCAATGGACACCGCCTAAAGCTTTATCATGGTGAGAAGACGAAGAAACACAAAGAGCTAGAGGTCTTCCTATTGGAAGATCCACCAACAGAAGCAGAATGAGCCTGAAGACCGTCCAACTTAAGGACGTAAAAGCAAAGTGCTAGGTGGGAGACAACCCACCATGGTATGATCATTCCGTTTCAGTTTCAGTTTTATTTTATTTTATTCTACTTTATTTTTCTTAGTGACTCTTCTCATTATCTCTGCATATAGTCTGCATTTGCATTTGCATTCTGCATAAAAAAAAAGCACACGATGCGCGAGCGTCGCTGACGCGTACGCGTCATGTGCGCATGCGAAACAAAGAAGAATGAAACAGAGAATTACGCGGGAGCATGGATAGAGGCATGCCTTAGACACAAACACGCCCACGTATACGCGTCCCTGACGCGTACGCGTCGCTTGCGAAAACCCCAGCCCACGCGTGACCTTGTAAATCGGCGTAAATAAGGTTTGGGCAGAGAATTCTGATGGCTTGATACTGGAATGGTGCCAGGAGCACATGGAACATCACGCTTGCACGTCCCTGATGCGTACGCATCATTTTCCCCTCCAGACCATCCACGCGTGCGCGTCCCTCACGCGTACGCGTCGGTTGAATTTTTGGCAATAGTGCGTATGGAACACAGAGTTGTGCGTGCGCGAGGCTGCCTCTGCACCAAATGCACAACCCATGTCATGCGTATTGATGCTAGGGCATTTTGGCCAGTTTCATTGACCTTTTCTTTACTGTTTTTAAGGTAGTTTCATGCATTTTCTTAGAAAATAAGCTAGTTTTGGGTAGATATTCACTTAAATCTTGATTCAAGCATACATTGTGCACTTTACATGATTTCATGAGAATTTTGCATGAATTATATGACAAATTGGATGATGCATGACTCATGACTTGGACTAGAACTTTGATGCATTTTGTTGCTTGATTTCAGGACAAAGGAAGGAATGAAGAACCACGTCAGTAGTCACGTTAGTCCCACTATCGTGACCTCTAACGTGGAATGGGAGCTAACTTGCAAAGTTAATGAGAAAGGTAATCGCCAATAACACCCTCAAAGCCATCATAAGCCCACGTTAAGAGTCACGTTAACTAAGTTAACGTGAACTCTAACGTGGAAGAAAGAAAATGGAGCCAACGTTAGTGACACTCTCCTTTGTCATAACGTTGGACCAAGCTCGTAAGTGGCCACGTTAAGAGCCACGTTAACTTAGTTAATATGGACTCTAACGTTAAGAAGCAAAAGAGAAGCCAACGTTATTGACATTTACCATTGTCACTAACGTTGGCCAAGCCTCTATAAGCCACGTTAACTCCCACGTTAACTTAGTTAACGTGGAAACTAACGTGGAGAGAGCAATTGATAGCCAACGTTAGTGACACTTACCTTTGTCACTAACGTTGGGGTGAACCACCAAGAGCCACCATGAGCAGCGTTAACTCCCATGTTAACTTAGTTAACGTGGAAGCTAACGTGAATAAAGAGATGATGAGCCAACGTTAGTGACACTCACGTTTGTTACTAACGTTGGAGATGGCTAGCATGACTACGTTATAAGCCACGTTAACTTAGTTAACGTGGACTCTAACGTGGGAAATAGGGGCACATTGGAACGTTAGTGACAAAGGTAAGTGTCACTAACGTTCTCGAAGGATTGGCATTACTACGTTAGAAGCCACGTTAACCTAGTTAACGTGGACGCTAACGTAGGAACAAGGGAGGACTCTCCACGTTATTGGGAAAGGTAATTTCCAATAACGTGTGTGAAAGACCAAGAGGCAAAGTTAGTGGTCACGTTAGTGCCACTAACGTTGAAATCAATGTGATCATATTTGGGTTAGGAACGTTAGTGAAAAAGGTGATTGTCACTAACGTTCTCGAACCCACACTTTCACTTAACGTTGACACCACTAACGTCCTGAGCCAAAGTCCCTGCCTACTTCACGTTTTCTCTTTGCAAGCAAAGCTAAGCCCAATGAAAAGGATAACTGCTTCAAACTCAAGATTCAGAGGCCCATACCCAAGACTTGAAGAGCCGACTAGAAGATGAGAAGAGTAGTATATATAAGAGTAGCTTTGAATTAGTTAGGGAGTTGGAAACTTTAGGGAGCCTTTGGCATAGAACTACTCTCTGTATTTTACTTTCTCTGCACTTCTAGTTTTACTTTCATCATGTATTCTCCATCTTTATTTTCATTTTCCAGAGCTATGAACAACTAAACCCCTTTCATTGGGTTAGGGAGCTCTGTTGTAATTTGATGGATCAATATTAGTTTTCATTCTCATTCTTCTATCTTTTCTCTTGATTTTTCTAGAAAGCTTTCGATCTTCATCCAATTGGGTAGTTATCTTGGAAAAGAAGCTATTCATACTTAGATCTCTTCTTAACCTTGGAAGAGGAATGAAGAGATCATGCTAGAAATGCTTTCTCATGCTGGACCAAATTGGGTTTGGATGGATATGTGACTATAATCCTACCAACACTTGATTTGGGAAATGCATGTGGTATAATCAGTGACCATACTTCATCTCTTCTCATGAGCAATTGACCAAGGAATTGGCTATTGATCAAGATTTGAGAGAATGAATTACCAAGAAATTGGAATTTGATCACTTAAGATTGCCAAGGAGATCAATGAATACATTGATTGAGGAAGAGATGAAAATGAACTTGATCCAGAGAATGCAACATCTCCTGAGCCCAATGAACTCCCCATTTATGATCTTACCCATTCTCTTTAATTTCTGCCATTTACTTTTATGAGCAATTACCCCATTCCCGTTTAAGATTCTACAATTTAGTTTCCGCCATTTACATTCAGCTATTTATTTCTAGCATTTACTGTTTCTGCTATTTACTTTCCCGCCATTTAATTTTCTGCAAATCTTAAATCAAATTCTGGTTCGCTCAACTAGAACATTCCTCTAATTAAAGTTGCTTGATCAATCAATCTCTGTGGGATTCGACCTCACTCTATTGTGAGTTTTTACTTGACGACAAATTCGGTACACTTGCCGAAGAAAATTTGTTGAGAGACAAGTTTCCGTGCGTATGAAGTTTATGGCGCCGTTGCCAGGGATTGATTTTGTATCAACAATGATTAAGTTGGAGGATCACTAGATTAAGCATTTGTTATTCTGTTGATTTGAATTTCTATTTGAGCACTTTACTTTCGGTTTCAGTTGTTTTGTATTCCCATCCCTTTAACCCCTTTATTTCAGTTTTTTACATTCTGTTTCACTCACCCACTAACTGTTTAATATATTGCATCACTCACACTAACAACAATTTTTTTTAGAATAGTTTCTGGATCTATTTCCTTGCTTGTACTTTGTTGGTTGTATGACATGGAGGAGAAGCGGGGCTTCAACTTCCTTTGATTCTGAACCAGAGAGGACCTTCCTTAGATTAAGGAGGGAAGCAAGAGGAAAAAGAGTAGTTGGTGCTGAGGAAGAGGAGGAATACTTTGAACCAAACATGGAAGAGAATATGGAAAACCATCATGAAGAAGAAGCTCACAACCATGGCAGAGAAGGTCTAGCAAATCATGCTGGGTAAGAGAGAAGAGTTCTAGGCTCTTACATCAACCCAAACCCAGGAAACTGTGGGAGTAGCATTCAAAAGCCAACCATACATGCCAACAACTTTGAACTAAAACCACAGCTCATCACCCTTGCTCAGAACAACTGTTCATTCGGAGGAGGCATCCAAGAAGACCCCAATCAACATCTAACCACCTTCCTGAGGATATGCGATACTGTGAAGTCTAATGGTGTTCATCCTGACACCTATAGACTACTTTTGTTCCCTTTCTCACTCTAGGATAAGGCATCTAAATGGCTGGAATCCTTCCCTAAGGAGAGTTTGACAACCTGGGAAGATGTGGTGAACAAATTTTTAGCCAGATTCTATCCTCCTCAAAGAATTAACAGGCTGAGAGCTGAGGTTCAAACTTTCAGGCAATAGGATGGTGAGACTCTATATGAAGCATGGGAGAGGTTTAAGGACCTAACAAGGAGGTGTCCACCAGATATGTTCAATGAATGGGTGCAGCTACACATTTTCTATGAAGGCCTTTCTTATGAATCAAAGAAAGCAGTAGACCACTCATCCGGGGGATCTCTGAACAAGAAGAAGACCATTGAGGAGGCCATAGATGTCATTGAAACTGTAGCAGAGAATGACTACTTCTATGCCTCCGAAAGAGGGAACACTAGAGGAGTGATGGAGCTAAATAATGTAGATGCTCTGCTGGTCCAAAACAAGCTCATTACCAAGCAATTAACTGACCTCACCAAGAAGATGGAGAGGAACCAAGTAGCAGCAATCACCACCTCATCAACAACCCAAGAGGGAGTGAATGCAGAGGCAGAGAGTGAGTAGGAGCAAGCCAACTACATTGGGAATTCACCTAGATAAAATCATGACCCAAACTCCAAGACCTACAACCCTGGTTGGAGGAATCACCCAAACTTTGGGTGGGGGAATCAACAAGATCAAGGCCAAGATCAGAGACGTCACAACCCCAATAACAATGCAGCCCACCAACAATTCACACAGAGAACATATCAACACCACCATAACAACACCTCTCCACACTCATATCAAAACCAAAATAACACTCCTCATTCTTCTACCTCTAATCCCAACATACCATCATCTGATGACAGACTCTCAAGGATTGAGAACCTTCTTGAAGGCATATGTAAAGAGATTCAAGACAACAAGGTGTTCAAGGAGGAAGTGCGAGCAAATTTTAAGAACCAGGGAGACACCATCAAGAGGTTGGAATCTCAAGTGGGGTATCTCTCTGAGCAGATTCCCAAACCTACAGATGGATTCCCAAGTGACACAAAGAAAAATCCGAGAGGTGAAACAAAGTAAGTAAGATGGGAAGATTGCAAGATGGCCACTATAAGTGGTAAGGAGACTGAGGACAAGCCAAACAAGCCGTCAGAACAACCTGGAGATACCTCAGCAGAGAAGAAGGAAAAAGATCACTAAGAACCAAAAATCTCACAACAGGAGTTGCTGAGACTCTATGCACCCTTTCCCCAACTACTCAATGGTGCTGTGGAGAAGAGAATATACTCAAGATTTCTTGACTTGTTTGCATCTCTGCATGTAAACATACCATTCATCAACACCATCCAACAAATGCCTGCATACATCAAGTATATGAAGGAACTGCTTCCCAGGAAAAGCTCACTCAAGGGAGGCCAAACTATAGTGATGAACAAGGAGTGCAGTGCCCTCATTCAACCAGAGTTGCCTACAAAAAGAAAGGACTCAGGGAGTTTTCACATCCCCTGTGCCATAGGAGAAACAATGTTTGATAAAGCACTCTGTGATTTGGGAGTAAGTATCAACTTAATGCCTTTATCCCTTATGAAGAGGCTGCAGATCAATGAGATAATGCCCACAGATGTAGTCATCAGACTGGCTGACAAAACTCAAAAACAAGCAATAGGAGTGGTGGAAAACGTGTTGATAAAGGTTGGGAAATACTTTCTTCCCACAGACTTTGTCATATTGGACATGGAAGAGAGTCACACTCACCCAATCATATTGGGAAGACCATTCCTAGCTACAGCTAGAGCACTCATAGATGTGGAGCGAGGGGAGCTAATCTTGAGGATCCATAATGAACAGCTCACCTTCACTGTTTTCAAACACTCACAAGAAATATATCAAGAGAACAAGGAACCAAGGAAGGATCACAGTGAGATACTGAAGGAAGAAACAAGCACTGAAGCACAACCAGCACATCTGGAAACTCCCTTGATTGATGAACAAGGCAAACAGCAACTGCCATAGCTCAAAGAAAATCAGGAGGAACCCAAACCACCAGAATCATATGAGACCAGTAACCACATTTCCTTAGAGGAGGAGGTCACAAAGAGTAAGACAACATCACAAGGAACAAAGAAGAAGGTACCAAGGAGGTGGGGGAACAAGAAGATCCTTACCGAGGACTTCTCTCCAGGGGATAAAGTGATCTCAGCTTACTTCCCAGATATCCCTCCTGATCTCCCCACTGTACCATCTCAGTTACCTAAGGTCTTCACTATCAACAGAGTTCTCTCCTTAGAATATGTAGAGATCATTGATACAACCAATGGATATAGGTCCACAGCAAGAGGGGAAGACTTGAAGCATTATCAACCTCCCTGATGAAGGAGAAACGTAAAGCTAGTGACGCTAAAGAAGCGCTTCATGGGAGGCAACCCATGTTTTATATGCTTTTAGAAAATAGTGAATAAGTCAATATTCATGAATTCTAACCCAAACTTGACAAACACTTGGTGAAATCCTTATTATGCAATATATAGTGAAGAATAAGTTTGGTGTTCAAAGCATGCCGAGAGAGCATGAATGCAAACCAGAGCATGCTGATCTTGGAGCCTTGAATAAAACTTCTTCATCACAGTGCTAAAAACTAAGTTTGGTGTCACCCAAGGTGCCACCAATGTGCATATAAGGATACACAGTGAGTTAGTTAGTTGGTGTTAATGAATAAACAATATAGTTCTTTTTCTTTATTATTCTAGCCGTAAAGTTTAATTTCTCAATAATATTAATTTTCTTATTTTATTTTTATAGGAAAAAGGAAAGGAGCATTGAAGGGGATTGATTGGACAATTAAATGAGGAAGGTTCGGATAACACAAAAGGAGAATATTTCACACGTGTATCAAGGGGGAATGCATTGGGAATGGTTGCCATGCAACATTGGAAGAAGAACAAACTTGGAAACTGAACCAACCCCATCATAAAGTTGGTAATCCTTGTGCTTATTCCATACAAAACCCCATCCGTTCATCATACACCAACCCCATCAATCCACACCTTTCATTTGCTCCTCACTTCCCTATATAAGTGAATCCTACTCCGTACTTCCCATTCACACCCAAAGTGCTATTTCTCACACTTCACACCTTTGGCATCCAAATTCCTTCATCACACCTTGTCCTAACCAACCAAATTCCTCATCTATCCGTACCTTCCACTCTCTTCACACAGCAACTCAAATTAATGGCAACATCAAGCTCCAAGAGGCAAAAGAGGAAGGAACCAATGGAGAGCATCCTTTTTGATGAAAAGAGATTCAAAACTGTATTCCATGAGCTCGAATTTGAATGGATAAAGCTTAAGAAGATACTGCCTGAGTTAACATTCCAAATTGACGAGGATGAGTGCCCACAGATTCGAGAGAAAATTGAACAAAGAGGGTGGCAAAGGCTCACGAACCCAGAAAGGAAGATCAATGCAAACCTCATCAAAGAGTTCTATGCAAACGTGGTTAGAGAAGATAAAACCAAAGCCCCAAAAAGCTATGTAAGAGGAAAAGAGGTGGACTTCAGTCCAAATTCTATAACAAGAGCCCTTCAGCTGAAATCACCACATTTTGATGAGCTTAGTTATCATGCAAGGATAAGTAAGAGCCCTGACAATGATGAACTCGAAGAAATAGTGACTGACATATGTGTCATAGGAGCTGACTGGGAAAGGTATGCAGATAAGAGACCCCGGTTCATCAAGAGGGGAGACCTTAGACCAGAAGCCAAGGGATGGTTTGAACTAGTGAGGAGGTCTATCCTCCCAGCTGCAAATAATTCAGAGGTCAATATTAATTGAGCGACTATGGTACATTGCGTAGTACAGGGTGGAGAAATCAATGTGCATAAACTCATAGCTGAGGGCATTCAAGAGTCAGCTGAGAAGGTTGATTCGGGTGCCAGGCTTTGGTACCCCAGCACCATTCTCAGATTGTGCACAAAAGTCAAGGTAGTCTTCGAGGATAGCAATCCAGACTGGGTGAACACTGGGAGGCTAGTTACACTCCAGCGTCTGATCTATACTACGCTAGCCCAACAACAAAGAAGACCTCAAATAGGAAAGCGAAAACCAAAAGAAGGAGCCCATCAAGAAGAGTCTCATCAGGAAGAATATCAACAAGAAGAACAGCATGACCCAACCAACTTGAATCTGAATCATCTTCTAAGAGCCATTGAAGACTTGAGGATAAGACATATGGAAGGACAAGAGCAAATACTAAACCTTCAGTCCAACTGGATGAGCCAACAAGAAGAGTGGCAGAAACAACAAATGGAGCAGCAACAGGAACACTACTCCCAGCTCACTCAAGCCATCAACCAAGTGAATGAAAGGCAAGAGCGTCAAGATAAGCGCTTGCAAGAACTCAACCAGCGGCAGTTAGCTCAGATGAAAGCATTCAACGAGTTCAGTGTACTTAATGAAGGACGGCAACTACATAGAGAGGAGTTCAACGTAAACACTCAAGCCAAGTTGAACTACATGTCTAGTCATATGCATAATCTACACTATGTCATCCCTACATATGGTGAGGTCCAAAAAGATTTTGTAGAACAAGAAGAAAGGAAGGTGAAACAGCAGAAGGAAACATTAAAGAAGAAGATAGAAGATGCGGGCTTCTGGAAGAAGTTGATTGGAAAAGGCAAAGGAGGTGGGAGCTCAAGCACTCAAGAGGGACACAAAGAGGACAAACAAGGAGGGGAGCATGTGCATCCACATGAGTAAAAGGTGGTGGAGTTCCTTCTTTGGTCCATTTTTTTCTATGCTTTAAATAAGGAAGATCTTGTATGAAATAGAACATGCTTCCATGTTAGTTTGAACCTTTTTAAATTCTGTCTTTTAAGTTTTTCATTGCTTAGGTCTAAGATTGCTAGTCTGAATGTCATTACTGCATCATTTCCTTACTTACTTGTATGCTTGTCCTTTTGAATCAAATGAAAAGAGATTGAGTGTTTTATAAAAGACCAGAGTGAAGTTCATACTATGGAGTAAGTTCCTGAGTTTGTTGTGTGGTCATAAGTTAGCTAAGTTGGTTCAACCACAAGGTGGGAAGACAACTATCTGTCATGAATCATATGCTTGAACACACCCCATGAGACTAGCTAAATAACAAGATCCTAATAAGAAAAAGGGAAAGAACAATCAAAGTTGAAGAATAAAAGAAAAATAGCAAGAAAAGAGGCTAGGCACTAAGGGTTTGAGTCTTGAGGGATGTGTCTGTGGTGTTCCTGTACCAAGGATCTGCTTGGATTACTAAGCTCTTAGGGGTGCTTTATCACCTGGTAACTTGGGTTAACTAACCCGGGATTATTAGCTGAAAGTCCACTATCAAGAGCAATCTTTGCTACAGAACATTTAGTAACCCAAAGAGGTGCTGGACACCAAGACCTCAAGGAAAGAAAATAAACAAACCATGTGCCTGTGGTGTGTATGTATGGGGGAGAGACTTGAGGAAGTAAGTCCTTAGGGGTGCTTCAACACCTAGCACCTTGAACCAACTGGTTCGGGAGTGTTGGCTGAAAGCTTATTCTAAAGAGTTGCCCCCTTACAGAACACTTAGCCTAAGAACACAAATAAGCCCTGAAATGACAACAAAATGATCAATGAATAAAAGTCTCATAGGATGTAATCAAGTGAGTATTCTAGAACATGATAAAGGTCTGAAAGCCAGTGAAGGAATGAACCTAAGTTGCTATGCATGGAACCACCATAAAACCAAGAACATGACTTCCACAAGAATGACTCATTTCTCTTGGCATTCCATTCATTATTCTCTTGTTCCAGTACTTGCTTAGGGACAAGCAAGCTTTAAGTTTAGTGTTGTGATGCCAGGGCATTTTGGCCAGTTTCACTGACCTTTTCTTTACTATTTTTAAGGTAGTTTCATGCATTTTCTTAGAAAATAAGCTAGTTTTGGGTAGATATTCACTTACATCTTGATTCAAGCATACATTGTGCACTTTACATGATTTCATGAGAATTTTGCATGAATTATATGACAAATTGGATGATGCATGACTCATGACTTGGACTAGAACTTTGATGCATTTTGTTGCTTGATTTCAGGACAAAGGAAGGAATGAAGAACCACGTTAGTAGTCACGTTAGTCCCACTATCGTGACCTCTAACGTGGAATGGGAGCTAACTTGCAAAGTTAATGAGAAAGGTAATCGCCAATAACGCCCTCAAAGCCATCATAAGCCCACGTTAAGAGTCACGTTAACTAAGTTAACGTGAACTCTAACGTGGAAGAAAGAAAATGGAGCCAACGTTAGTGACACTCTCCTTTGTCACTAACGTTGGACCAAGCTCATAAGTGGCCACGTTAAGAGCCACGTTAACCTAGTTAACGTGGAATCTAACGTTAAGAAGCAAAAGAGAAGCCAACGTTAGTGACATTCACCTTTGTCACTAACGTTGGCCAAGCCTCCATAAGCCACGTTAACTCCTACGTTAACTTAGTTAACGTGGAAACTAACGTGGAGAGAGCAATTGATAGCCAACGTTAGTAACACTTACCTTTGTCACTAACGTTGGGGTGAACCACCAAGAGCCACCATGAGCAACGTTAACTCCCACGTTAACTTAGTTAACGTGGAAGCTAACGTGGATAAAGAGATGATGAGCCAATGTTAGTGACACTCACCTTTGTCACTAACGTTGGAGATGGCTAGCATGACTACGTTAGAAACCACGTTAACTTAGTTAACGTGGACTCTAACGTGGGAAATAGGGGCACATTGGAACGTTAGTGACAAAGGTAAGTGTCATTAATGTTCCCAAAGGATTGGCATTACTACGTTAGAAGCCACGTTAACCTAGTTAACGTGGACGCTAATGTAGGAACAAGGGAGGACTCTCCACGTTATTGGGAAAGGTAAGTCCCAATAACGTGTGCGAAAGACCAAGAGGCAAAGTTATTGGTCACGTTAGTGCCACTAACGTTGAAGTCAACGTGATCATATTTGGGTTAGGAACGTTAGTGAAAAAGGTGATTGTCACTAACGTTCTCGAACCCACACTTTCACTTAACATTGACACCACTAACGTCCTAAGCCAAAGTCCCTTCTTAGTTCACCTTTTCTCTCTGCAAGCAAAGCTAAGCCCAATGAAAAGGATAACTGCTTCAAACTCAAGATTCAGAAGCCCATACCCAAGACTTGAAGAGCCAACTAGAAGATGAGAAGAGTAGTATATATAGGAGTAGCTTTGAATTAGTTAGGGAGTTGGAAACTTTAGGGAGCCTTTGGCATAGAACTACTCTCTGTATTTTACTTTCTCTGCACTTCTAGTTTTACTTTCATCATGTATTCTCCATCTTTGTTTTCATTTTCCAGAGCTATGAACAACTAAACCCATTTCATTGGGTTAGGGAGCTCTGTTGTAATTTGATGGATCAATATTAGTTTTCATTCTCATTCTTCTATCTTTTCTCTTGATTTTACTAGAAAGCTTTCGATCTTCATCCAATTAGGTAGTTATCTTGGAAAAGAAGCTATTCATACTTGGATCTCTTCTGAACCTTGAAAGAGGAATGAAGAGATCATGCTAGAAATGCTTTCTCATGCTGGACCAAATTGGGTTTGGATGGATATGTGACTATAATCCTACCAACACATGATTTGGAAAATGCATGTGGTATAATCAGTGACCATACTTCATCTCTTCTCATGAGCAATTGACCAAGGAATTGGCTATTGATCAAGATTTGAGAGATTGAATTACCAAGAAATTGGAATTCGATCACTTAAGATTGCCAAGGAGATCAATGAATACATTGATTGAGGAAGAGATGAAAATGAACTTGATCCGGAGATTGCAACATCTCCTGAGCCCAATGAACTCCCCATTTCTGATCTTACCCATTCTGTTTAATTTCTGCCATTTACTTTTATGAGCAATTACCCTATTCCCGTTTAAGATTCTGCAATTTACTTTCCGCCATTTACATTCAGCTCTTTATTTCTAGCATTTACTGTTTCTGCTATTTACTTTCCCGCCATTTAATTTTCTGCAAATCTCAAATCAAATTCTGGTTCGCTCAACTAGAACATTCCTATAATTAAAGTTGCTTGATCAATCAATCTCTATGGGATTCGACCTCATTCTATTGTGAGTTTTTACTTGACAACAAATTCGGTACACTTGCCAAAGAAAATTTGTTGAGAGACAAGTTTCCGTGCGTATCACGTACGCGTCCCTGACGCGCAGGCGTCGGTTAAAATTAGCGCGATCCACGCAACCGCGTGCTCCACGCGCACGCGTCGCATGCGACGTACAGTTTAACTAGGTCTGCACCAGAATTCCTATCTTTTCTTCCCCAATCCTACTTATCCTTCTCTTAACATTCTTTCTTCTTTACTCTTTCTTACTTTTTACTACTTTCTCCCTCTTTCCTACTATTCTTCATTAAGGTTCTTTTCTTCTTTCCCTTTTACTCTTCCATTATTACTTTAATTTATATTCCTTTCTTTTTTTTTCTTTTTAATTTCATAATCTATGTTTTCTTAATCTTTCTTTCTCTTTTTACATCTTTTTACTTGGTGTTAGAAATCTAATTGGGTGATTATTTTCTTCTATAATTGCTTGTGGATTATTAAGGAGTTGTTTGACAATTATCCATAATTATTTTTGGGTTGTTTGCTGATGAGCGGATAATTTATACTCTTTTTGGCATTGTTTTTTTACATAGTTTTTAGTATGTTTTAGTTACTTTTTATTATATTTTTATTAATTTTTATTCAAAAATTACATTTCTGGACTTTACTATGAGTTTGTGTATTTTTCTCTGATTTCAGGTATTTTCTGGTTGAAATTGAGGGACCTGAGCAAAAATCTGATTCAGAGGCTGAAAAAGGACTGCAGATGTTGTTGGATTCTGACCCTCCTGAACTCAAAATAGATTTTCTGGAGCTACAGAAGCCCAATTGGTGCGCTCTCGATTGTGTTGGAAAGTAGACATCCTGGGCTTTCCAGAAATATATAATAGTCCATACTTTGCCTGAGATTTCATGGCCTAAACTGGCGCTAAAACTAGCCTAAAACTTTCTGGCGTAAAATGCCAGAACTGGCACCGGAATTGGAGTTAAACGCCCAAACTGGCACCCAAGCTGGCATTTAACTCCAAGAACAGCCTATGCATGTGAAAGCTTCTATACTCAACCCAAGCACACACCAAGTGGGCCCCGGAAGTGGATTTCTGCACTATCTGTACTTAGTTACTCGTTTTCTTTAAACCTAGGTTACTAGTTTAGTATAAAAACTACTTTTAGAGATTTATTTTATATCTTTGGATAACTTTTGATCTTTTGATCATCTTTTGGCACTTTTATGTTACATCTAGGAGGCTGGCCTCACGGCCATGCCTAGACCTTTTTCACTTATGTATTTTCTATGGTGGAGTTTCTACACCCTATAGATTAATGTGTGGAGCTCTGTTGTTCTTCATGAATTAATGCAATTACTACTGTTTTTCTCTCAATTCACGCCTACTTCTTCTCTAAGATACTCACTCGTACTTCAATCTGGAGAATGATATGATCCGTGACACTCATCATTATTCTCAATTCTATGAACGTGTGCCTGACAACCACTTCCATTCAATTTGAGTTCAACGTAGTCATTGGGGGACAGCTTGAGTGCGTATCTCTTGGGTATCTAATACACGAACCAAGTCCGTGAGATTAGCATCTTCGTGGTATAGGCTAGAACCATTGGCAGCATTCCTGTGATCCAGAAAGTCTAAACCTTGTCTGTGGTATTCCGAGTAGGATCTTGGAAGGGATGACTGTGACGAACTTCAAACCTGCAAATGTTGGGCGCAGTGACAGTGTGCAAAAGGATCAATGGATCCTATTCCGATGCTAGCGGGAACCGATAGATGATTAGCCATGCGGTAGCTGTGCCTGGTATTTTTCATCCGATATGAGAAATCTGACACTTGATTAGCCGTGCAGAAACCGTAGAGGACCATTTTCACTGAGAGGATCCTACAGCTTGCCATGGAATGGAGCACGCATGGTTGGATGAAGGAAATAGGAAAGCAGAGGTTCAAAAGCAACAAATCATCTCCAGACGCTTATCTGAAATTCCCACCAATGAATTACATAAGTAACTTTATCTTATTTTCTGTTTTATTTGTCTTTTAATTATTAAAAACTCATAACCATTTGAATCCGCCTGACTGAGATTTACAAGGATGACCATAGCTTGCTTCAAGCCGACAATCTCCGTGGGATCGACCCTTACTCATGTAAGGTTTATTACTTGGACGACCCAGTGCACTTGCTGGTTAGTTGTGCGGAGATGTGAAAAGTGTGAATCACGATTTCCCACACCAAGTTTTTGGCGCCGTTACCGGGGATTGTTCGAGTTTGGACAACTGACGGTTCATTTTGTTGCTTAGATTAGGTAATTTTATTTTATGTTTAGGCTTTTTATTTTTAATTTCGAAAAATTCAAAAAAAATTTGTTCTTCAAAATTTTTAAGAACGAATTCTAGAGTTTCATGAGATATGTTGAATCCTGGCTGGCTGTTAAGCCATGTCTAATCTTTTGGACTGAGGTTTCCACTTATCTTTGCAAGAGCCTTTGGATTCCTATCAATTTGGCTGTTGTATGTAATGCTCTGCTGAAGCTTGGCTGGCCATTTGACCATGTCTAATTGTTTTGGACCGAAGCTTTAGACTAACATTGCATGATTCCTGAAATTCTTATTAAAAATTTTGAATTTCTTTAATTTCTTCTTCCAAAATAATTTTTGAAAAAAAAATATAAAAAAAATTTTAATAAAATCATAAAACAAAAAAATTTTGTGTTTCTTGTTTAAGTCTGGTGTCAAATTTTAAGTTTGGTGTCAATTGCATCTTTTTAATTTCTCTTAAAATTTTCGAAAATTCATCATGTGTTCTTCATGATCTTCAAGTTGTTCTTGATGACTTTCCTTGTTTGATCTTTAAATTTTCTTGTTTTGTGTCTTTTCTTATTTTTCATATGCATTTCCGAATTGTTAGTGTCTAAACATTAAAAAATTTCTAAGTTTGGTGTCTTGCATATGTTTCTTTTCTTAAAAATTTTCAAAAATATGTTCTTGATGTTCATCTTGATCCTCAAAGTGTTCTTGGTGTTCATCTTAACATTCAAAGTGTTCATGCATTTTTTCTCTCTCCTCATTAAAAATTCAAAAATAAAAAATAATATCTTTCCTTTATTTTACTCATAAATTTTGAAATTTTGGGTTGACTTAGTCAAAAAATTTTAAAATTTAGTTGTTTCTTGTTAGTCAAGTCAAAATTTCAATTTAAAAATTCTATCTTTTCAAATATTTTTCAAAAAATCAAATCCTTTTTCATTTTTTTTCATGTTTTTTGAAAATTCCTCAAAATTAATTTTCAAAATCTTTTTCTTATTTTTATTTCATATTTTCGAAATTAATGCTAACAATTAATGCTTAGATTCAAAAACTTCAAGTTGTTACTTGCCTATTAAGAAAGGTTCAATCTTTAAATTCTAGGATCATATCTTTTAGTTTCTTGTTAGTAAAGTAATCAACTTTAATTTCAAAAATCAAATCTTTTTAATTTCCTTCTCAAATCTTTTTCAAAATGATTTTCAATCATATCTTTTTCAAAATTTGATTTCAAAATCCTTCTCTAACTTCTTATCCCTTCAAAATTGATTTTCAAATCTTTTTCAATTAACCACTTGATTTTTTTTGTTTGATTTTAAAAAGTTTACTATTTCTTATCTTTTTCAAAATCACCTAACTACTTTTCTCTCTCTAATTTTCGAAAACCACTAACCACCTTTTCAAAATTCCTGTTAATTAACTAATTATTTTAAATTTTAATTTTATTTTATTTTTTTCTTAAAATTTGAATTCTAACTAATAATTAAAATAAAAAAACGAAAATATTTTTCTCTTCTTTTAATTAATATTCGGATACTCTCTCCCTCTTATCTCTTTCTAATTATTTTATTAATTTACTAACACTTCTCTTCTTAAAAATTCGAATCCTCTCGCTCTCTCTGTGTTCAAATTCTTCTTCTTTTCCCTCATCATTCTATTCTTCCATTCTTCTACTCACATAAAGGAATCTCTATACTGTGACATAGAGGATTCCTCTTCTTTTCTGTTCTCTTTTTTTTTATATGAGCAAGAACAAGGATAAAAACATTCTTGTTGAAGCTGATCCTGAACCTGAAAGGACTCTAAGGTGGAAACTAAGAGAAGCTAAAGCACAACACTCTGGAGAGGACCTTACAGAAATTTTCAAAAAAGAAGTAGAGATGGCAGCTGAAAATAACAACAATGGTGGAGATGCAGGGAAGATGCTTGGTGACTTTACTGCACCAACTTCTGACTTCTATGGAAGAAGCATCTCAATTCCTGCAATTGGAGCAAAAAGCTTTGAGCTTAAGCCTCAATTAGTTTCTCTAATTCAGCAGAATTGTAAGTTTCATAGACTTCCACTGGAAGATCCTCATCAGTTCTTAGCTAAATTCTTGCAAATCTGTGACACTGTTAAGACCAATGGGGTTAATCCTGAGGTCTACAGACTTATGCTTTTCCCCTTTGCTGTAAGAGACAAAGCTAGGATATGGTTGGACTCACAACCTAAAGAAATCCTGAACTCTTGGGAAAAGTTGGTCAATGCTTTCTTGGCCAAATTCTTTCCACCTCAAAAGTTGAGCAAGCTTAGAGTGGAAGTCCAAACCTTCAGACAGAAGGAAGGTGAATCCCTCTACGAAGCTTGGGAAAGATACAAGCAATTGATCAGAAGGTGTCCTTCGGACATGCTTTCAGAATGGAGCATCTTATGTATATTCTATGATGGTCTGTCTGAATTGTCCAAGATGTCATTGGATCACTCTGCTGGTGGATCTCTTCATCTGAAGAAAACGCTTGCAGAAGCCCAGGAACTCATTGAAATAGTTGCAAATAACCAGTTCATGTATACTTCTGAAAGAAATCCTGTGAATAATGGGATGACTCAGAAGAAAGGAGTTCTTGAGATTGATACTCTAAGTGCAATATTGGCTGAAAATAAAATATTGATTTAGCAAGTAAATATGATTTCTCTGAATCTGACTGGAATGCAAGTTGCATCCGGCAGTACTAAAGAAGCTTCCTCTGAAGAAGAAGCTTTTGACCCTGAGAATCCTGCAATAGAAGAAGTGAATTACATGGGAGAATCCTATGCAAACACCTATAATCCTTCATGGAGAAATCATCCAAATTTCTCATGGAAGGATCAGCAAAAGTCTAATCAAGGCTTTAATAATAATAATGGTGGGAGAAATAGGTTTCGCAATAGCAAGCCTTTTCTATCATATTCTGAGCAACAAACAGAGAATTCTAAGCAAAGCCTCTCTGACTTCGCAACCATAGTCTCTGATCTATCTAAGACCACTCTCAGTTTCATGACTGAAACAAGGTCCTCCATCAGAAATTTGGAGGCACAAGTGGGTCAACTAAGTAAAAGAGTTACTGAAATCCCTCCTAGTACTCTCCCAAGCAATACAGAAGAGAATCAAAAGAGAGACTGCAAGGCCATAAATATACCCAACATGGCCGAAACTATAGAGGAGGAAGACGCAGTGAATTCTAGTGAGGAAAACCTCAATGGACATCCACTGGCCACTAAAGAGTTCCCCAATGAGGAACCCAAGAAGTCTGAGGCTCATACAGAGACCATAGAGATTCCATTGAACTTATTGTTGCCATTCATGAGCTCTGATGAGTATTCTTCCTCTGAAGAGGATGAAGATATTATTGAAGAGCAAGTTGCTCAGTATCTAGGAGCAATCATGAAGCTGAATGCTAAGTTATTTGGTAATGAGACTTGGGAGGATGAACCTCCATTTCTCATCAATGAACTGAATGCTTTAGTTCAACTGAATTTACCTCAGAAGAAACCAGTTCCCGGAAAGTTCTTAATACCCTGTACCATAGGCACTATGATCTTTGAGAAGGCTTTGTGTGACCTTGGGTCAGGAATAAACCTCATGCCACTCTTTGTAATGGAGAAACTAGGAATCTTTAAGGTACAAGCTGCTAAATTCTCACTAGAATTTGCAGACAAATCAAAGAAACAGGCTTATGAAGTTGTAGAGGATGTCTTAGTGAAGGTTGAAGGCTTTTACATCCCTGCTGATTTCATAATCCTAGACACTGGGAAGGATGAAGATGAATCCATCATCCTTGGAAGACCCTTCCTAGCCACAACAAGAGCTGTGATTGATGTGGACAGAGGAGAGTTAGTCCTTCAATTAAATGAGGGCTACCTTGTGTTTAAGGCTCAAGGATCTTCTTCTGTAACCATGGAAAGGAAGCATGAAAAGCTTCTCTCAATACAGAGTCAAACAGAGCCCCCACACTCAACTTCTAAGTTTGGTGTTGGGAGGCCACCATTAAAGCTCTGAGTCTCTGTGAAGCTCTCTAAGAGCTCACTATCAAGCTATTGACACTAAAGAAGCGCTTATTGGGAGGCAACCCAATGTTATTAAATCATATTATATTTCATTGTCATTTTATGTTTTCTTTAGGTTGATGATCATGTGAAGTCATAAAAATAACTGTAGAATTAAAGCAAAATCAAAAATAGCATCAAAAACATCACACCCTGGAGGACATGCTTACTGGCGTTTAAACGCCAGTAAGGATAGCAGAATGGGTGTTTAATGCCCAGCCTGGCAGCATTCTGGGCGTTAAATTCCAGAATGGGCAGCATTCTGGGTGTTTAATGCCAGAAAAGGGTTTCTGACATCTGGCTGGCGTTAAACGCCAGAATTGGCAGACAGATTGGCGTTTAACGCCAGAAAAGGGTGTCTGGCTGGCGTTAAACGCTAGAAAAGGGCAGCAGACTGGCATTTAACGCTAGGAAAGGTAGCAGAGCTGGCGTTTAACGCTAGAATTGGCACACAGAGGGCGTTTAAACGCCAGAATAGTGCAGGGAGTAGAATTCCTTGACACCTCAGGATCTGTGGACCCCACAGGATCCCCACCTACCCCACCTCTTCTTCTCTCCTCTTCACACCTTTCTATAACACTCCTCCCCAAATACCCTTAACCAATCATCTCAATACCTCTTCCCCAAACACCATTCACCTACCAAATCCTACCCTCTTCCCCATATCCTCTACACCACTCACATCCATCCATCATAAAACCCACCTACCTCACCATTCAAATTCAAACCATTTCCCTCCCTAACCCACCCCTTCATGACCGAATTCCCTCTCTTTCTCCTACCCTATAAATACCCCTCCTCACTACCTACAATTTTACACATCATACACATTACTACCCCCTTGGCCAAAACGACTACTACCTTCCATCTCCTCCATTTCTTCTTCTTCTACTCCTTTCTTTCTTCTTTTGCTCGAGGACGAGCAAACCTTTTAAGTTTGGTGTAGAAAAAAGCTCTGCTTTTTGTTTTTCTATAACCATTAGTGGCACCTAAGACCGTAGAAACCTCTAGAAAGAGGAAAGGGAAGGCAATTGCTTCCACCTCTGAGTCATGGAAGATGGAGAGATTCATCTCAAAGGTCTATCAAGACCACTTCTATGAAGTTGTGGCCAAGAAAAAGGTGATTCCCGAAGTCCCCTTCATGCTCAAAAAGAGTGAATATCTGGAGATTCGACGTGAGATTCGAAGAAGAGGTTGGGAAGCTCTCACCAACCCAATCCAACAAGTCAGAATCTTAATGGTTCAAGAGTTCTATACTAATGCATGGATCACTAGGAACCATGATCAAAGTATGAACCCAAACACAAAGAATTAGCTCACAATGGTTCAGGGGAATTACTTGGATTTCAGTCTGGAAAATGTGAGGTTGGCATTTAACTTTCCAATGATGAGAGGAGATCCTCATCCTTTCATTAGAAGGGTCAACTTTGATCAAAGGTTGGACCAAGTCCTCACGGACATCTGTATGGAAGGAGCTCAATGGAAGAGAGACTCAAGAGGCAAGCCGGTTCAATTGAGAAGGCTTGACGTCAAGCCCGTAGCTAGAGGATGGTTGGAGTTCATCCAATGCTCTATCATTCCTATTAGCAATCGGTCTGAAGTTACAACAGACCGGGCTATCATGATCCATAGTATCATGATTGGAGAGGAAGTAGAAGTTCATGAGATCATACCTCTAGAACTCTACAAGGTGGCGGACAAGCCCTCTACTTTGGCAAGGTTAGCCTTCCCTCATCTAATCTGTACCCTATGCAATTCAGTTGTAATTGTCATAGACGAAGACATCCTCATTGAAGGAGACAAGCCTATCACTAAGAAGAAGATGGAAAAAACAAGAGAGCCTACTCATGGACCTCAATAAGAGCATAGGGAAATTCCTCATCAAGAAATCCCTGAGATGCCTCAAGGGATGCATTTTTCTCCACATAACTATTAGGAACAAATCAACACCTCCTTAGGAGAATTGAGTTCCAACATGGGGCAACTAAGGATGGAGCACCAAGAGCACTCCATTATCCTCAATGAAATCAGAGAGGACCAAAGAACCATGAGGGAGGAGCAACAAAGGCAAGGAAGAGACATAGAGGAGCTCAAGCACTCCATAAGATCTTCAAGAGGAAGAACTAGCCGCCATCACTAAGGTGGACCCATTCTTTAATTTTCTTGTTCTTATTTTTCTGTTTTTTTATTTCTGTGCTTTATGTTTTATCTATGTTTGTGTCTTTATTACATGATCTATGTCTTAAAGCTATGAATGTCCTATGAATCCTTCACCTTTCTTAAATGAAAAATGTTTTTAATTGCAAAAGAAAAAGAAGTACATGAATTTTGAATTCTATCTTGAAAATAATCTAATTATTTTAACGTGGTGGCAATATTTTTTGTTTTCTGATGAATGTTGAACAGTGCATATTTTTGATATTGTTGTTTATGAATGTTAAAATTGTTGGCTCTTGAAAGAATAATGAAAAAGGAGAAATATTATTGATAATCTGAAAAATCATAAAAATGATTCTTAAAGCAAGAAAAAGCAGTGAAAAACAAAGGCTTGCGAAAAAGAAAAGAGAAAAAATTGGCCAAAAAAAAAAAGAAAAAAAAAAGAAAAAGCAAGGAGAAAAAGCCAATAGCCCTTTAAACGAAAAGGCAAGGGTAAAAATGATCCAAGGCTTTGAGCATTAATGGATAGGAGGTCCCAAAGGAATAAAATCCTGGCCTAAGTGATGAGCGGATATTTTATACGCTTTTTGGGGTTAATTTCATATAGTTTTTAGGATATTTTAGTTAGTTTTTTGTTTAATTCTATTAGTTTTGAGGAAAAATTCATATTTCTGGACTTTACTATGAGTTGTGTGTTTTTCTGTAATTTTAGGTATTTTTCTAGCTGAAATTGAGGGAGCTGAGCAAAAATCTTATTCAGGCTGAAAAAGGACTGCTGATGCTGTTGGATTCTGACCTCCCTGTACTCAAAGTGGATTTTCTGGAGCTGAAGAACTCGAAATGGCGCGCTTCCAATTGCGTTGGAAAGTAGACATCCAGGGCTTTCCAGAAATATATAATAGTCCATACTTTGCACGAGGATAGATGACGTAAACTGGCGTTCAACGCCAGTTCTCTGCCCAATTCTGGCGTCCAGCGCCAGAAAAGGATCAAAAGTTGGAGTTCAATGCCAGAAATGGACCCAAACTTGGCGTTGAACGCCCAAACAGCCTTATGCACGTGAATTGCTTAAGTCTCAGCCCCAGCACACACCAAGTGGGCCCCAGAAGTGGATCTTTGCACCATCTATCAGAGTTTACTCATTTTCTGTAAACCTAGGCTACTAGTTTAGTATTTAAACAACTTTTAGAGACTTATTTTACATCTCATGACATTTTAGATCAAAACTTTGTACTCTTTGACGGCATGAGTCTCTAAACCCCATTGTTGGGGGTGAGGAGCTCTGCTGTGTCTCGATGAATTAATGCAAGTATTTCTGTTTTTCGTTCAAACACGCTTGTTCCTATCTAAGATGTTCATTCGCGCTTAACTGTGATGGAGGTGATGATCCATGACACTCATCACCTTCCTCAAACCATGAACGTGTGCCTGACAACCACCTCCATTCTATATCCGATTGAATGAGTATCTCTTAGATTCCTTAATCGGAATCTCCGTGGTATAAGCTAGAACTGATGGCGGCATTCATGAGAATCCGAAAAGTCTAAACCTTGTCTGTGGTATTCCGAGTAGGATTCAATGATCGAATGACTGTGACGAGCTTCAAACTCGCGAGTGCTGGGCATTAGTGACAGATGCAAAAGGATGAAGAATCCTATTCCAGTATGATCGAGAACCGACAGATGATTAGCCGTGCTGTGACAGAGCATGTGAGCATATTCTTCACTGAGAGGATGGGATGTAGCCATTGACGACGGTGATCCCCTACATACAGCTTGCCATAGGAGGATGTGCGTGCGTGAATCAGAAGACAGAGGAAAGCAGAGATTCAGAAGACAAAGCATCTCCAAAACTCCAACATATTCTCCATTACTGCATAACAAGTAACCTTTAATCCATGCTCTCTTGTTTATTTGCAATTCAACTGATCAATATAATTGACTTTCTAACTAAGATTTACAAAGTAACCATAGATTGCTTCAAACCAACAATCTCCGTGGGATTCGACCCTTACTCACGTAAGGTATTACTTGGACGACCCAGTGCACTTGCTGGTTAGTGGTACTAGTTGTGAAAAGTGTGATTCATAATTAGTGCACCACTAAGCGGCTAAACTAAGCTGTCCCTAACCATGTGCTTGTGGCGTGAAGGTTTCAAGTGAAAAGCTTGAGACTGAGCGGTTAAAGTCATGGTCCAATGCAAAAAGAGAGTGTGCTTAAGAGCTCTGGACACCTCTAACTGGGGACTCTAGCAAAGTTAAGTCACAATCTGAAAAGGTTCACCCAGTTATATGTCTGTGGCATTTATGTATCCGGTGGTAATACTGGAAAACAAAATCCTTAGGGCCAAGGCCAAGACTCATAAAGTAGCTGTGTTCAAGAATCAACATACTGAACTAGTAGAATCAATAACACTATCTAAATTCTGAGTTCCTATGGAAGCCAATCATTCTGAACTTCAAAGGATAAAGAGAGATGCCATAATTGTTCAGAAGCAAAAAGCTACTAGCCCCACTCATCTAATTGGAACTGAGCTTCATTGATATTTCAAATTTATTGTATTTTCTCTTCTTTTTATCTTATTTTATTTTTATTTGCTTGGAGACAAGCAACAATTTAAGTTTGGGGTTGTGATGAGCGGATAATTTATACCGTTTTTGGCATTGTTTTTTACATAGTTTTTAGTATGTTTTAGTTATTTTTTATTATATTTTTATTAGTTTTTATTCAAAAATCACATTTCTGGACTTTACTATGAGTTTGTATGTTTTCCTGTGATTTCAGGTATTTTCTGGCTGAAATTGAGGGACCTGAGCAAAAATCTGATTCAGAGGCTGAAAAAGGACTGCAGATGCTGTTGGATTCGGACCCTCCTGCACTCAAAATGGTTTTTCTAGAGCTACAAAAGCTCAATTGGCGTGCTCTCAATTTCGTTGGAAAGTAGACATCCTGGGCTTTCCAGCAATATATAATAGTTTATACTCTTCTCGAGATTTAATGGCCCAAACTGGCGCTAAATGCCAGCCTAAAAGTTTCTGGCGTAAAACGCCAGAACTGGCACCAGAATTGGAGTTAAACGCCCAAACTGGAACCCAAGCTGGCATTTAACTCCAAGAACAGAATATGCACGTGAAAGCTTCAATACTCAGTCCAAGCACACCCCAAGTGGGCCCCGAAAGTAGATTTCTGCACTATCTGTACTTAATTACTCGTTTTCTGTAAACCTAGGTTACTAGTTTAGTATAAAAACTACTTTTAGAGATTTATTTTATATCTTTGGATCTCTTTTGATCTTTTGATCATCTTTTGGCACTTTTATGTTACATCCGGGAGGTTAGCCTCAGGGCCATGCCTAGACCTTTTTCACTTATGTATTTTCTACGGTGGAGTTTCTACACCCCACAAATTAAGGTGTGGAGCTCTGCTGTTCTTCATGAATTAATGCAATTACTATTGTTTTTCTCTCAATTCACGCCTACTTCTTCTCTAAGATACTCACTCGTACTTCAATCTGGAGAATGATATGATCTGTGACACACATCATTATTTTCAATTCTATGATCGCGTGCCTGACAACCACTTCCGTTCTATCTGAGCTCAACGTAGTCATTGGGCGACAGCTTCAATGCATATCTCTTGGGTATTTAATATACAGACCGAGTCCGTGAGATTAGTATCTTCGTGGTATAGGCTAGAACCATTGGCAGAATTCTTGGGATCCGAAAAGTCTAAACCTTGTCTGTGGTATTCCGAGTAGGATCTGGGAAGGGATGACTGTGACGAGCTTTAAACCTGTGAATGTTGGGCGCAGTGACAGTGTGCAAAAGGATCAATGGATCCAATTCCAACGCTAGGGGAAACCGACAGATGATTAGCCATGCGGTAGCTGTGCCTGGTATTTTTATCTGAGATGAGAAATCCGACAATTGATTAGCCCTGCAGAAACCATAGAGGACCATTTTCACTTAGAGGATCCTACAGCTTGCCATGGAAGGGAGCACGCATGGTTGGAAGAAGGCAATAGGAAATCAGAGGTTCAGAAGCAACAAAGCATCTCCAGATGCTTATCTGAAATTCCCACCAATGAATTACATAAGTAACTTTATCTTATTTTCTATTTTATTTGTCTTTTAATTATTAAAACCTCATAACCATTTGAATCCGCCTGACTGAGATTTACAAGGATGACCGTAGCCTACTTCAAGCCGACAATCTCCGTGGGATCGACCATTGCTCACGTAAGATTTATTACTTGGACGACCCAGTGCACTTGCTGGTTAGTTGTGCGGAGATGTGAAAAGTGTGAATCACGATTTCCCACACCATTTGCATGTTCAAATTTAATACTTTCAATACCATATCTACCATGCATACTAAGTGTTTGTGAAAAAGCCCGTATGGCATTGTGCATTTATAATTACTCCATCCTTCTACTCTAATGCCTGTTTTTCACAAAATCCCTTAAATATTTTAATTGAAAATAATTGTCAATACAAACGACATGGTCAGTTTGTTATGAGTGATGATATAATTTAATTTTTGATGCTTGATCTATGCTACTCATGCCTTTGCCGGCATGCCAATAAACATCTTGCATCTACTTGCCATAACATGCACTTGCTATATTTCCATTGATGAACTTATCACATGTAGTCGCGACCATGTGTTAACGACACCCCTCTTTACTATGCAGTGCTTATCACTTGTACTGTCGTCCTCCTTGCTTTAACCCTTGGCTTTACATGTTACTTTCTTTTTCCCTTTTTCAGGATGACCACCAAGAAGGGTAAAGAGAAAGCTACTGCCAAACCACCAGCAAGGAGAGGAACAAAAAGAGCACTAATTGCGGAACCATCTTCAACATCAGTAAAGCCCTCAACAAAGCGAGTCAAGAGGATCATCAAAGTCGATGAAAAAGAGAAAGCCTTTCCAGTAAAGGACACTGCGCGGTTCACTAACCGCTACTGTGAGCAGATGTTCCCCATCCTGGCTGAGCGGAACTATAACAATGAGCACCTACTCATCCTCCCGACCCACATTATTGAATTTTTTGAGCCCCGCATTGAGCGAAGACAATGGGGATTCTTACGGAGATAGCCACAGCAGGTTAACCTTTCATGGGTAGTTGAATTCTACTCCAATTTTTACATGCCAACCCTGCAGTTTGTCTATGTCTGTCAAAAGCAAATCCCTATTTCCGAAGAGGCCATTCACAAGTCTTGGATCTCCCCCCTGCTGCAAACAGATTGGACGCATACCAAGAAGCCTCTTTCAAATGCCAGACATACCAATTTGACTGGGACGCCGTTCTCAGAGTTATAGCACAACCTGGCAGCAGATGGATCTATGGATACCATCGATCCCGACCTAAGGGAATATTGGCTTCAGCAATCACCTTGGAGGCTCGAGTGTGGGCATAGATTATGTCCCACTACGTCTTTCTGAGCACTCACGAGTCCTCCTTCACTGCAGATATGGCTGTTCTTCTCTGGTGTGTCCTTATAGACTAGCCTCTCAACTTACCGAGACACCTCTAGGACGCCATGGGACACGTACAAATTGCGGGCAACCTACCCTTTCCCACCTTGGTTTCAGATCTAGTCTCGGCAGCCGGAGTCTCCTACAGAGCTGGGGATACCAAGACCATACTTCCGCGGGACGATCAGATTGTCCCCAATGGGAAGTACATCATACCTCGAGTAGCCACTATCAGCCGAACCGCAGACCCGGCCAGAGATATTCCTTCTCCATCCACACCACAAGCACCTTAAACAAATCAACTGCTCCTTCAGATACTTGAGAGGTTGGACCGACAAGACCAGAAGGGAAAACGAAGAGAGCGCCATAACAAGCGCCAATTTACATACCTCAAGTTGGCAATCATTCACCTGAAGAAGACCCAGACACCCTAGACTCCACTTCATCTACTCGCACAGGGAGCCATGACACTCCCGACTGTAGAGATGCTGCTACCAGCCCCCTTTGTTCCTAACTGATGGCACCGAGGACTGTGCCAAGCTTTAAGTGTGGGGAGGTCGGTCAGTACCTGACTTCCGGAGGTAAATGTTTTTTTTTTAACACCAATATTTTTGTTTTTCTTTTGTTAGGTAGAATAGATTGCATGATAATAATTGTTTGCATGTATGTTTGCTTGGTTAAAGTAATAAAATTCTTTTCAAGACTTTATTTTAAAATATTTCACTAATTTAAATTAAAAAATTTTTTGTGTTAAACTTGTTTGAAGACTGTAAATTGGAACATGAATGATAGCTAAGAACACACAACCCAGTAAGATTTTTGAGCTTAATTGTATGGTTACACTATTTGACCATGATATTTTATTCTTGTGTGTTTTCTTCTCTATAATTGTAATCTTTACTTTGTTCCACTCTATATGTCCAATGTTTAATGTGTTATATGCATGCATATGATTGAGGCCATTATTCTATTAGCTCACTTATCCCAAATAGTCTACCCTTTCAATTACCTTTGTTAGCCACCTTGAGCCTTTTAATCCCCATTTGTTCTATATTTTACCACATTACTAGCCTTAAGCAGAAAAACAAATTAAATATCCCAATTGAATCTTTGGTTAGCTTAAGATAGTATGTTAACTAAGTGTGGGGAAATTGTGGGAACTTGGGTTAATGAAAGTGTACAATGTTTAAATAATAAAATATTGGAAATTTGGGTACCTACTCATGTGAGACCAAAAAAATTAAAAATCCATGTGCATTGATAAATTATGTTTATTTTTACTTTAAAAAAATAACCAAAAAATATTCAATAAATAAATAAATAAGGGGACAAAATTACCCCAATGTTAAGTTAATGAAAAATCAATGTATATGTGATAAAAATTAAAAGAAAAGTTGATGCATGAGTATGTGAAATATGCAAAAGTGGGAATTTTGGGTAGCTGGGCATGATTTAAGAAGTATATGGAGTGTATGTATAGGTGAGAGCTTAGGTTAGTCAAGGATTCAATTTATAGCTCACTTAGCCATATATATATGCCCTCACCTTTACCTTGGCCCCATTACAACCTTGAAAAGACCTCATGATGTTTGCATTGGTACATTAAATACTTGTTGAGTGGTTAGGTGAAGAACAAAGTTTAGAAAGCATGACTAGAGAAGACTAGAGTGGATTACCCTATACACTTGAGTGACTAGAGAACACATACACTACCAGTGAGGGTTCAATGCTTGATTCTATGTTCCCTGCTTTTATAAGCTATCTTCTGACAAGTTTACTTGTCTTTACTGTATGATTTGAATTAGTGGAATTTGATTAATGTTTGTCTTGGAGAACTTATTTACTTTTAACCAAGTATACAGAATCATCTTAGCATATAGTTGCATTCATACATAGGTTGCATTTTATGAGTCTTACTTTTCCCTACTCATTTTTAATGTTTAAGTGTGGGGAGGTTGATAAACTACTATTTTATGGTTTATCTTGTGCTCAATTGAGTGATTTTTATCAAGTCCTTACCCACTTATTCATATGATTTGCATGATTTTATAATTCCTTCCTAGTGTTATTCTATGGTTGAAAACTTGCTTCCTAGAGTCTTTAATTTGTGTATTTTTAATTCTCCTTTATATCATTCGATGCCGTGATCCGTGTGTTAAGTGTTTCAGGCTTTATAGGGCAGGAATGGCTTAGAGAATGGAGAGGAAGCTTGAAAAAATGGAAGGAACACAAGAAACTAAGGAGAAAACGAGCGAGCATTGATGCGCACGCATGGCTCACGCGTGCGTGCGACATGGAGAAATTTGCAGCGACGCGTGCGCGTACCTGACGCGTACGCGTGCATTGGAGTTCTGCTAGATGACGCGTGCGCGTGCTTGACGCATACGTGTGACACACGAAGATGACCAGTGACGCGACATGCGTGATCTGCAGAAATAACAGAAAATGCTGGGGGAGATTTCGGGCCGAGTTTTGACCCAGTTTCCGGCCCAGAAACACAGACTAGAGCCAGGGAACGAGTAGAGACTCAACATAAATTCTCATTAGCATAGTTTTAGTTTTTAGATCTGAATCTAGAGAGAAATTACTCTTCCTCTAGGTTTTCTTTTACATTCACATATTGTTAGTTTTATGCTTTTGCTTTGGATATTGAAGAGTCATTACCTCCGTTGAAGATACTATTCTAGTTTGTTTCCGTATTCCTTTACTATTTCATATTCTTAATTCTTGTTTAGAGTTACAATTGGATTATTTTTAGAGTTTATTAATGCAAAGGATTACTTTCACTTTTAATTGAATTGTAGTTATTGTCTATCATGTCTTCCTTTTATTCCCTATTTATTTCTGTGCAATTAATTTCCATGTCGATGGAGTAGATTCCATACTTGACATGGGGTTGATTAAAAGGAGACACTTGAGTTGGAATGCTCAAGTGAATAGTTAAATTGGAAGTTGTTGGCTAATTCTCTATTTACTAATGCTAGACCTTCCCAAGGGAGAGGACTAGGATTTGCGAATAAGAGTTAGCTCAATCACTTGACTTTTCTTTATTTAGTAAGGGTTAACTAACTGAAAATAGCAACCTCTTTATACTACACTTGAGAGAATTCCAACAAGGATGGAACTTCCAATTAATCATTCCCCCAGTCAAGGCTTTTTAATTAGAATATATAATTTCCTTTTAATTTACAATTATTTATTTTCTGTCATTCAACTCTCAATTTTCTCGAAAACTTCTGATTAATAAGATAGCACCCTTTTTGTCAACCCTTTGGGAGACGACCTGGGACACATACTCCCAGTCTTTTTATCGTAATTTTGTGATAACCTTTCTAAATTGATAAGTGGATTTTTGCTGGTTAAGAACTATACTCGTAATGTATTTCTATATTGATTTCTTAATTGGCTGACTTTGCCACGCATCAGGATACTTGAGATAATCAAAGATCCAATCTAATAGCCCACTTAACCATATTAATCCTACCCTTACCCTTGCCCATTACAACCCTTAAAAGACCGCATGATATTTTCATTCATTCATCAAATATTAGTTGTTTGTTAGATGACTTGCAAATCTTTGAAAACATGTTTAAAGGAGGATTGAGTGATTAAGCCCTAAACACTTAGCGATTAGAGTGTAAATATATCCGGTGAGGGGTTCAATCGCACAATTCTATGTTCCCTTTGCTTATCTTGTGTCTTCTTCCAAGTTGTGGAAATGAATTTTAGAAATTTCAAATCAAATATTTGGATGTGGATCTTATTACTATATTTGCTTTGTCTTAGCCCTAAGCTTTATTTTGGATTTATTGAGATTCTTTTGTTTGTTTTTGCCAAAACTCAATAGGAATTATAGTATATATGTATAGATAGAATTTAGTATAGTTGCATGCATGTATTTAGATGCATTTAATAAATTGCTTACCCTTCTCCTTTGATTGTGATTAGCATGAGGACATGCTATTGTTTAAGTGTGGGGGAATTGATGAGTCTATATTTTTCGGTATATTTTGGTTTGATTTGAGTGGATTTCATCACATAAACCCACATTTACTCATCCCAATAGCATGCTTTTGTGTTTTCTTCCTAAATTGAGCTTAATTGTGAAAACATGGTTTTTGTGCTTAATTTAATCAATTTTATTCCACTTTCATTCCATTAGGTACCTTGAAGTGTTTGATGAGTAATTTCAAGTTTACAAGGCTAACATGGATGGAAGAAGTGATGGAAAAGCATGCAAAAAGGGAGAAAACATGAAGAAATGAAGTTTTAGAATATTCAGCTTCCGTGCGTGCGCACAGTGATGCGTGCACACGCACATGCGCGCAAGCTTGGCGACACGTATGGGTGACCCACGCGTACGCGTGGGAGCATATTTTGCCAAACGACGCGTATGCGTGACCCACGCGTACGCGTTATAGCCAGCACGTGACTCACTTAATGGATATCGCTGGGGGCGATTTCTGGTCCTCCAGAGCCCAGTTTTGGGACTCTAAGAAGCTAATTCTTGCTATATCAAATGAGGCATCACTCCATGGGAAGGGGGGAATTAGGGTTAGCTTTTGTTATGTTCTTCTCTTAGTTTCTAGAGAGAGAAGCTCCCCCCTCTCTCTAAAATTAGGTTAGGTTTAGTTAATTTCTCTTTAATTTCTGCCTTTAATTATTGTTTTAATGTAGTTTCATTTTTATTTCTATGCTTTCTTGTCCTTATCTTCTTCATCTCTGTTGTTATTTTCTCTTTTATGTCAATTTTCATGTTATCAACACTTTTGTTATTTTAATTCTAATTAATGCAAATTTATGTTTCCATGTCATTTATTGCTTTCTTTAGTTGTTGTTATGATTTTCTTGCCTTTGGTAGCTAGACTTTATTTTTAATGCATTTTAATATTATTTTATTTTCATGCACACCAAGTGTTTGATAAAATGCTTGGCTTAGCATTTTAATGCATTTTAATACTTTGGTGATCCTTGAGTCATTGATGTCCGTTTTTGTTTGATATATTAGAGTAGTTAGTTGATTTGGTCTCCCTTGACTCAATGTGACCCCTTAGTGTTGACATAGGACTTAGGGATTGAAATTAACTATGCCTATTTGACTTATCTTCGATGTAAGTTTGACTAAGTAGGATTAACTCTTTATAATCATCATGCGTTTGTGGTCAATGGCTAGGATAGGTAACCATAGCTCTCAATTACTTGCCAAGAGGTTTTCTTGCATTTTAAGTTTCCTTTCCTTGCATTTAATTGCTTTGAATTTTATTGCTTTGACTTTCAATTCCTTGCATGTTTATTTAATCTCTTTGATGTTTAATTTCTTGCATGTTTAATTTTCACATTCTTGGTTGAGAAATTGGGTGTTTGGATGGAATTGAGTTGTGGATGTCCATTCCGCATTGTGTGAGAATGGTTAATTGGTTTGGTTTCCATTGATGCTAGTCTTTCACTAAGTAATTAGTGAGTTAATTAGGAATTATGGATTGAGATCAATTACCGCTTTTTGACTAATTCTCTAGTAGGATTGACTAATTGGGATTAATTCCACATAATTTCTATGTTTATGGTCCATAAGTAGGATAGGAATCCTAAATTCCCCAATTCTCACAAAGAGCCCTTCTTAGTATTTAATTTCCATTTCCATTGCTTTAATTGATTTCCTTTCAATTCCTTGTATGCTTGTTTCAATTCCTTGCTATTTACATTTCTTGCACCTCTTGCCATCCCATGCTCTCTCATAGCCAATAATTGTATACTTAATTGCAACTCCTAGGGAAGACGACCCGGGAACTAAATACTCTCGATTATAATTTTTTTTGTATTGTGACTATCTTTAGGAATTAAATTTGATGTTGAGAGTTAGTTGTTGATTTGGCTATACTTACAATGAAGTGATCCTATTTTTGAGAGATACTCCGAATCAACAAGAAATTTTCTTCGTCAATAACCCTATCACACTGGCAACTTTTCTGAAAGCAAATCTGCCCAAGTTTAGAGGAAAAGTATTTTTAAAGTATTTTCCTAGATCCGTTCGTGATTTTAAAGAGATGGAATTGATGCATTTGAAACAAGGGAATATGTTAGTAGTAGAGTATACCTGGAAATTTGAGGATTAGTGCCGATTCTCTAAGATCTATCAGGAAATTCTAGATGATTTTGAAGGACGAAAGTGTTTGAAGTACGAAAGATGACTTCGCAATGAGCTAATGCATTCGTTAGTACCACTGGAAATACAAAATTTTGCAGAGCTTGTCAATAAGAGTCAGCTGATGGAAGACTATGAAAATAAGATAGCAGCACCAAGGATGAGTCATCCGAGCTTACCAATAGGAAACTTTAATAATTTCCATAGGCATGCGGTACAGCGGAAGGTTAATTTTAAGGCATCAGAAGTGCCTATGCGAGGAAATTAACAAGTGCCTATGTTAATTTTAATTTTCTACGCGCTCTACTACTGCGAATGGAAATAGACCAAGACAGAATGCTGGTAAGCAACCTCAGCATATTTAGGAAGGTCCGGCGTAT
Organism: Arachis hypogaea; assembly: GCF_003086295.3. Classification (NCBI taxonomy): domain Eukaryota; kingdom Viridiplantae; phylum Streptophyta; class Magnoliopsida; order Fabales; family Fabaceae; genus Arachis; species Arachis hypogaea. The sequence continues at coordinate 48,345,266 of NC_092047.1, forward strand.
AAGCAGTATGAAAAGGATCACACTGGTAGGCCTTGTTATTTTGGAATGAAAGTCTGCTACAACTGCAATGAACCGCGGCATATAGTAAGTAATTGTCCGAAGAAGTCAGTACAAAGAGTAGCTAGACCGCAACTATAACAACCCGAATTTTTGAAACTCTGATCATAAAGTATTTATGATCTATTTTATTATTTTAAACTATTTATTTAGAAACTATTTTAGTAGCTATCATCAAATTGGTTTTTATGACTACGAAGGTTTAAATTAATTAGAAATTATTATACATATAATTTTACTAAATGAGTTAATTTGTAAAATTGAAATTAGAATTATGATAATTTACAAGTGATGAAAAATATATGATTTAAATTGAATAATTAATATTTTGAGCCCAAATTTTTGTAAAAGATGATTAATTTGATTATTGTAGTTCTAAAATTTAAAGTAATTATTTGAATTTATTAGTATGCTGATTGGTGCACGAAACTGACTCCGCACGTTTCGCACAGATAGACCAGCAAGTATACTGTGTCATCCAAGTAATACCTCAAGTGAGTGAGGGTCGATCCCATGGAGATTATTGGTTTGAGCAAGAAATGGTTACCTTGCAGATCTTAGTCAGGCAGATAGAAAATATATTTGTCACAGAAAACGCACAAAATAGATAAATAAATAAAACGTTACTAGATAGGTGTGAAATCAATGGTAGGAGAACGGTTGAGGGTTCGGAGATGCTACTTCCTTCTGGATCAATTTTTCTCACCATCTACTCCAACTTCTGATTGATTCATTCCTTGGCAGGCTGTATATGATTAACACCGGGTCAGCAGTCATTAATCTCCTCTGCTTCAGATCAAATGCCGGGTCAGCAGTCATCCAATCTGAACGAGGGTGAAGCTCTAGCAGTCCATTCCCTTGGTGATCCTACTAAAAATGCCACAGATAAGCTCGGATCTTCTGGATCAGAGAACGATGTTTCAATGGTTCTAGCCTATACCACAAAGGCCCTAATCACCTCGCACCTCAGCTGAACTGATGTCTCAAGAAGTTCCTAACGAAGCCGTGGATTAGCCGTCTAAGAGATGTATAATCAAGCTTGTGGTTCAATACTATCCTATCAAGAACTCGCAAGAACCCATGGCAATAGGGATGATGGTCAAGTTACACTCCCAATTCATTAGGATGAAGAACGAAGATACATCTTAGAATAGAATCAAGCATAGGCTAAAATAGAATAGTGATATTATTAATTAATAAGAATCAGTAGAGCTCCTAACCTTAACATTAGGAGGTTAGTGACTCATACTGTACATAATGTAAAACGTGAAAAGGAATGATATGCTGGAGAGATGAGGTAGAAGGTCTTAAACAAGGGTGATTTCCTCCTATAAATACTAATTTGCTAACTAAGAATTACAGAAATAAGATAAACTAGTTTTGTAGTGCGAAAATCCACTTTCCGGGCTCACTTGGTGAGTGATTGGGCTAAGCCAAGGGTGCCTCCACATGCTAGTACTCTTTAGGGCATTGAATGATGGCTTGGGACTCCCTTTTGGGCATTGGATGCCAGCTGCTCCCTTTTGGGCATCCAACGCTAGGAATTTGGTAGGTGGTTGGCATTAAACGCCGGTTTTGGACCTTCATTTCTAGAGCAAATTATGAACTACTATATATTTCCGGAAAGCCCTGGATGTTAGCTTTCCATAGCCATTGAGAGCATGCCATTTGGACTTTTATAGCTCCAAAAAAGCTCCTTCGAGTGCATAGAGGTCAGAATATGGCAACATCTGCAGTTCTTTCTCTGTCTCTGAATCATACTTTGCCAAAACTCCTTATTTCAGTCAGAAAATATCTGTAATCATCATAAAACACAAAAACTGAAAGTAGAATCCAAAAATATAAATTTAGCACTAAAACCTATGAAAATATAATAAAACTTAAACAAAACACAATGAAAACTATATGAAAAAACAAAGTAGGATAAAAAGAAGAGAATGATACAATAAATCTCAGAGTTTTCAATGAAGCTCAGTTTCAATTAGATGAGCGGGACTAGTAGCTTTTAGCTTCTGAATAGTTTTGGCATCTCACTATCCTTTAAAGCTTAAAATAATTGGCATCTTTAGGAACTCAAAATCCAGATGATATTATTGACTCTCCTAGTTTAGAGTCTTGGCCATGACCCTAAATGCTTTATTTTCCAGTATTACTTCCGGATACATAAACGCCACAGAAACTTAACTGGGTGAACCCTTTAGGATTGTGATTTAGCCTTGCTAGAATCCCCAGCCAGTGGTGTCCAGAGTTCTTAAACACACTCTTTGCTTTGGATCACGACTTTAACTGCTCAGTCTCAAGCTTTTCACTTGACACCTTCAAACCACAAGCAGATAGTTAGGGAAGCAGCTCATGTGAATTGTTTAGGCCAAGATTGTGTTTCTTTCAGGCCCTCCTAACCATTGATGCTCAAAGCCTTGGATCCTTGCTTTTGCGTTTTGGTTTAAAGAGCTTATTGGCTTTTTGCTCTTGCCTTTTGGTTTTAAGAGCTATTGGCTTTTTATTGCTTTAGGGTTTAGAGTTTAGGGTTTAGGGTTTAGGGTTTATTTATTTATTTATTTATTGCTTTTTGCTGCTTTTTCTTACTTCAAGAATCAATTTTTGAATTTTTCATATTACCAAGAATACTTCTCCTTTTTCATCATTCTTTCAAGAGCTAACTTTTCTTACTCCAATATCAAATATGCACTGTTTATTCATTCATTTAGAAAATAAAAACAACGCCACCACATCAAATAAATGAACTATCTTTAATATATAACTCGAAATTCATGCATCTGACTTCTCTTTTTCAAATAAAATTTTTCTTTTAAGTATGGTGAGAGATGCCTGGAATATTTCGTAATTTTAAGGCATAAATAAAGATGATCATGCACTAGAAACAGACAATAAGATGAAATACATGGAAAATAGAAAAATAACATAGGCAACAGGGGATTAAGGCAATGAATCCACCTTAGTGACGGCGGCTGCTACTTCCTCTTGGGAATCCAATTAAGCGCTTGATGTCTTCTATGTCACACCCCTGCCTTTGTTGTTCTTCCCTCATGGCTCTTTGATCTTTTCTTATTTCATAGAGGATGGTGGATGATAGTGAAAGATTTTTTACCGATTCGGAATTTAACCAAATAATTTCGTTGTGAGCATTGCCCAAACCGATAATCGATCCTCACATCAAATTTTAATGTTTGGTTATCACAAGTACAAACCCCAATGAAAATTAACCAATGTATTTAAACCTCGGGTCGTCTCACAAGGAATTGCAATGAAGTGATCAATTATTGGCTATGAAGGAACAAGGGGGGTTTGATTTGGTAAAAGGGCAAGAAAATAAAGCAAGCAACTAAAGAAAACAAGTGATAAAGAGAGACATTCATGGCAAGGATTGAGAATAGAGGCTTTCTATCCTAGTCATTAATCATAACACAATAATTATCAAGAGTTTATCCTTATTTCGCCATCTTCAACATCGGGAGAAAGTACAATATCATCTCCAACATAGGAAGAAAGTCAAATAGGACTAGTTAATCTCAATCCAAAAGTCCTAATTAACTTACTAATTGAATTAGCAAGAGATTAGAGTCAATGGAAACAATATTAACTAACAACTCTAGATCACCAATCTAAATTGGGTATTAATGACTCAAGATTGCCTAATTTCTCTTTCCAAGCCAAGAATGCTCAAAAACTACTCTAAAATCCAACCAAGCATTTTATCAAACACATTGAAGGCATAAAAGGAAAGCATGTTAAATTGCAAGAAATATAAATTCTACAACTACCCAATACAAGGAATCAACAATAGACAACTCAGAAGAACATCAAACATCAAAATGCATTAAATGAAATCCAAATCCAACAAGAGTGTTCATAAAACTAAAGAGAGGCATAAAGGGAAAATTAACAAGAGAGACTAGGAGAATTAAACTACTAGAGCATGAAAATGTAAAAGAAACAAGATGAAAACAAGAAATTAAACCTAGATCTAAGTTGCAATTACCCTAAGAACCCTAATTCTAGAGAGTAGAGGGAGCTTCTCTCTCTAGAAAACTAACCTACATGATGCTAACCTAAAATTAATTGCTCCCCCTTTGTCCAAGCTTGAATTTTGCATGAAATACCCTTAGAAACGAGTTAGATTTGGGCCTAGGAAGCTCAAAAATTGCCCCCAGCGAATTCACTTTAAGTGACTCACGTGCCGGTCGTCATGCGTGCGCGTGGACGACACGTGCGCGTTGCTGGTGAAATTCCTTCTCACGCATATGTGTGGATGATGCGTGCGCGTGGCTTGCAAATCTTCTTCTCACGCATACGCATGGGTGACGCGTGCGCATGGCCTTCAATTCTCCAAATGATCATCTCTTCGTGATTTCTCCACTTTGCATGCTTTTCTCTTCATTTCTTCCATCTAATACTTGCCTTATGAATCTGAAATCACTTAACAAACATATCAAGGCATCGAATAGAATTAAGATGAATTAAATTTAGCTATTTTAAGGCCTAAAAAGCATGTTTTCACTCTTAAGCACAAATTCAGGGAGAATTTCAAAACCATACTATTTCATTGAATAAATGCGAGAAAAGTTGATAAAATTCCCTAAATTAAGGACAAGATAAACCCCAAAATTGGAGTTTATCAAACCTCCCCACACTTAAACCAAGCATTTCCTCATGCCAAACTCAAGAAAGAAACAAAGGGTATCAACATTTATTCAATGCAATCTATCTAAATGCAATCTATATAAATGAATGCAACTACTTGGTCAAAATAAATGAATTGCTAAGAATACATATATAGACATGAGGGCTAAATGTATTAACAACCAAGTCAAATCCACAATTGATTTGAGTTATTGAAAAGAATTTACAACTTGCAAGAGAAGAGATGAGCATAGGTGAACACATGTAATTGAGCAATCGAACCCTCACCGGATGTGTATCCGCTCTAGTCACTCAAGTGTATAGGGTTCATTCACTCAATTCTCCTTTAATCATGATTTCTAAGATTTATTTTTCATCTAACAATCAATAATGATTTCATGCAAGCATACAAATATCATGAGCACTTATCCACAAGGTTGTAATGGGACTAGGGTCAAGGTAGGATTGTATTTGGTTAAGTGGACTTGAAATTTGAATCTTTGATTAACTTAAACTTTCCACCTAACCTATATAACAACCTATACAATTCTAAACAACCTAACTACCCATAATTATCACTTTTTCACACACTCATGCATTCTCTTTTTGATCACAACACATATGCATTGATTATTATTGAACTTCACTTTGGGGCATTTTGTCCCCTTTTTATTGCTTTTCTTTTTCTTTTTTTTTCTTTTTACTTTATTTTATTATTTTTTCTCATTTTTTTTCTTTTTGATGAATTATATACAAAGGTACCAATGCATATGGTTTAAATATTCAATGCATGAGTATGTACCAAATTCCTAATATTTTTAATAAAATACAAAAACACTCTTTTATCCCAACCATTGTTTCCAATTTCCCAAACTCAAATGATAAACACTCTCACTAGCCTAAGCTAATTAAAGATCCAAATTAAAGACATTTATTATTTTTTTGTTTTAAGGCTTGTAATGTGCTAAAATTAAGAACAAATGGGTTTAGCATAGGCTCAAAGTTAGCTAACAAAAGAAGATAAAAGGTAAGGCTATTTGGGTAAGTTAGCTATTTAAAACAATGGCCTCAATCATATAAGTGCATTCATACACAAAATAATGGACATAAAGAATCAAACAAATCAAAGATTACAATCATAGAAAGAGAATAATACACACAAGAATAAAAATCAGTGGTTATATGATGTAACCACACAATTAAGCTCCTTCCACACAAATGTCTAAAAGGACTTGGTCCAGCCTCTGATCAAAATTGACTCTCCTAGTGTAAGGATATGGGTCTCTTTGCATTATTGGCAGATGGAGCGCCAACCTTACACTTTCCGAGTTGAAATCCAAGAGATGCCCTCGGCCATGGTATGCCAATTTTTAGGACTTGGGTTCACGCTTGTGTCATGTTTTTTTGTGACCCATACATTGGCATAGAACTCTTGTACCATCAAGATTCCAACTTCCAGAATAGAATTAGTTAGGACTTTCCAACCTCTCCTCTGGATTTCTTGTCGGATCTCCGGGTACTCATTCTTTTTTAGTCTGAAGGGGACCTCAGGAATCACTATCTTCTTTGCTACTACTTCATAGAAGTGGTCTTGATGAGCTTTGGTGATGAATCTCTCCATCTTCCAAGGTTCAGAGGTGGAAGCAACAACTTTCCCTTTTCTCTTTCTAGAGGATTCTCCGACTTTGGGTGCCATGAGTGTGAATGGAAAGCAAAAAGCAAGACTTTTCCAACACCAAACTTAAAAGCTTTGCTCGTCCTTGAGCAAAATATGAAGAAAAGAGTAGAAGAAGAAGAGAATAAGGAAGATGGAGGGAAAGAGCAGGATTCGGCCAAGTGAGGCTTTAGTGTATGAATGGTGTGTGTATGAAGGGTAGGAAGAAGGGGTATTTATAGGCGTGGGATAGGGTAGGGTTCGAATGAATGGGTGGGAATTGGGTGGTAAATTTTGAATTTGAAGTGGGTGGGGGTTGGTGGGATTATGATGGTTTTGGGAAGAGTATGTGGGGAAGAGTGAAAGTAAGAGAGAGAAGAAGGTGGGGTAGGTGGAGATTCTGTGGGACCCACTGATCCTGAGAGGCTAGGGAATTCGAGTTCCCTGCCTCCTTGTTGGCATTAAACGCCTAGTTTCTGCTCCTAGCTGGCATTCAACTCCAGCTTGATGCTCCTCTTGGGCGTTGAACGCCCATTAGGGTGCTCCTTCTTGGTGTTCAATGCTAGATCCCTGCCTCTTTTAGGGCATTGAACACCTAGTCTCTGCCCCTTGGCTGGCGTTCAATGCCAGCTACAGGCTCCCTGGCTGGCGTGCAACACCCACTCCGGCCCTCTTGTTTGGCATTCAACGCCAGTAAGGTACTTATTCCAAGGTGTTCCATTTCCAGCTCTGACTGTTTCTGTTTCTGTTCTAACTACTGCACATGATCATAAACTTAAACAAATATGAAAATTAAACTGATATAACTGAAATAAACTTAATAAAAAATAGGAATAACTTTAATTATGGTTAGGTTTCCTCCCAACAAGTGCTTCTTTAATGTCACTAGCTTGATGGTTAGCTCTTTACGGAGATAGATAGGGGCTCAGAATTTTGCCCCTTACAGTGAACTTCTTGCCTGTGCTCTCATAGATGAGCTCCGCATGTTCTAGAGACAGGATCCTGTTCACGGTGTGTGAAATCACTGGATTGTCAGTGAAGATAACTCTCATGCCAGGTGAGAGGCCTTCAGTGGGGATCTTCTTGTCCGTCCATCCTTTAGGTACTTTCTTCTTAGTACCTTTATTCTCAGTGCTTGATAATGGCTTCCCACCAACACCAAACTTAGAATTGGTGTCTGGGGGTTCTGTATAGTTTTGCACTAAGTGTTGCACAACTGTCTCTCTTTTGTCAGAGGGAGAGTTAGGGCTAGGCATCTTGAACATGATGTGGTCCTTCCAAAGCTGTAGAACCAGCTCTCCCTTTGCTACGTCAATGATGGCATTGGCAATAGCCAGGAAAGCTCTTCCAAGGATGATGGATTTATCCTCTTCCTTCACAGTATCCAAGATTATAAAATCTGCAGGGATGTAAAGGTCTTCAACCTTTACTAAGACATCCTCTACCAGACCATAAGCCTTTTTCATTGACTTGTCAGCCATCTCTAGTGAGATTCTTACAGCTTGTACCTCAAAGATTCCTAGCCTCTCCATTACAGGGAGTGGCATGAGGTTTGTATTTGACCCTAGGTCACACAAAGCCTTCTCAAAGGTCATGGTTCCTATGGTGCAAGGAATTAGGAAGCATCCGAGATCCGACAGCTTCTGAGGTAGTTTCTATTGAACCAAGGCATTGAGTTCCTTAGTTAGCATTAGAGGTTCTTTCTCCAATGTGTCTGTGCTAAACAACTTGGCATTCAACTTCATGAGAACTCCCAAGTACTAAGCAACTTGCTCTTCCTTAGTGTCCTCTTCCTCATCAGAGGAGGAGTGATCCTCATAATCCATGAATTGCAACAAAGCATTCAAGGGAACTTCTATAATCTCCTCATGAGCCTTAGTTGCCTTCAGTTCTTCAATAGGGAAGCCTTGAGTGGGCGCTGAATGTCCAACTGCCCTATTATTGGCATTCAACGCCAGCTTTTGTACCTCTTTAGGCGTTGAACACCTAGTAAGGCCTTCCTTACTGGCATTCAACGCCAGTGATGGTGCTTCTGTGGGCGTTGAACCCCTAGTAAGGACTTCCTTACTGGTATTCAACGCCAATGATGGTTCCTCTTTGGGCATTGAACGCCCAGTAGAGACTCCCTTATTGGTGTTCAACGCCAGGAATGGCTCATCCTTGGGTGTTGAACGCCCAGTAAGGACTTCCTTACTGGCATTCAATGCTAGAGAATTCCCTTCAGATTTGTCCTCAATGACCACTATGATGGCCTTGTAGTCTTCTCTTAGATTTACTTCAGTGTTACTAGGAAGAGGTGATGAAGAGGATTTGTGCCAGTTTAGAATTTCTCAATTGAAATTAAGTGTTTCGTTGATAGCATAGTCCTAACTAACTTACTAATTGATTAGTAAGAAGCTAGTGTCAATGGAAACAAGAGTTAACTAACTACCCAAGAATTACCACTAAATGTCGGACATTATGACTCTAGTATCCTAAGAACTCAAATCCCAAGTTAAGGTGTGAAAATCTACTCAAAATTACCAAGTGGCATTTTCACAAATACTTGGTGGGCATAAAACCAAAATATGAGAATTTGCAAAGGAAAATGAAAACTATGACCAAAGTATCCACAATATCAACAATAAATATTCAATCAAGCACATGTAAAGCATAAAATATTAAATTCATCAATCAAAACTTCAAGAAACCCAAAATTGGAAATATTAAAAAAGTAACTTGAACCATAAGAAAAATAAAAGCAAAAGTGATGTAATTAAAGAGAAGATTAAGACTACTTACAAAAGATGAGTAAAATCCAAGATCAAAGCTTGCTATAAAATGCTACAAGGAGAATTTGTAAAACCCTAAGAGAGAATTTCTACACTACACCTACTCCTACTCCTAAATTATCTATGGAAGCTTCCTAATACTAATGAAAACCTAATGCCTTCATATATGGTCATTTCCCCTTCATATAGCACTCCCATTCAGCATCAAGCCTTCCAAAATTGGGCCAAAAGCCCCCCAAAAATTGCAGATCACGTGTTTCATTAATGAATCCACGTGCAGGGACCTGTGCGTACGCATGTGCATACGCATGTAGGATTGTTCGCACGCACACTCCAGTGTGTGCTTCCTCCTTGTTTTCTTCATGTGTTCTCCCTTTTTGCATGATTCCTTCTACTATTGGCTATCCATTCTTACCTCTATGACCTGAAATCACTCAATAAACATATCATGGCATCAAATGGAATAAAAGTGGAATTAAAATCACTAATTTAAGAACAAAAATGCATGTTTTCATATTTAGGTTCAACTTAGGGATGAAACACAAAAGTATGCTATTTAAGTGAATAAATATGAGTTTATGTGATGAAATCCATTCAAATTAAGCAAAAATATATCGTCAAATATGGACTCATCAATTCTCCCACACTTAAACAATAGCATGTCCTCATGCTAAACCAAACAAAGAAGAATGATAAAGGGGTAACAACTTATTGAATGCAACTATTTATATGCATGCACGTATACTATATACTATATATACTTATCTATCTATCTATAGTGTCCTATGAATTTGGTGAAAACAAACCAATCAAATTTTCAAGCAAGAGTATAGACATATATGGCTAAGCAAACAAGTAACTCAATGCAATCAAAATCTAAAGAACTGATTCAAGTTCCAAACTGAAGCAACTTACAAGAATATACATGATACGAGGTGTGGAAACATAGAATTGAGTAATTGAACCCTCACTAGGAGTGTATGCACTATAATCGCTTGGTGTTTAGGGTCAATTCACTCAAGTCTCCTCTAATCATGCTTTCAAAGATTTGCTTTTCATCTAACAATCAACAAACATGTGATGCATGAATGCAATTATCATGAGGACTTATTAGGGTTGTAATGAGGTTAGGGTCAAGGTGGGATAGATATGGCCAAGTGGACTAATAAATTGGATCCTTGATTAGCTTAAGTATCCACTCAACCTATATCAACCAAATAACAAAATATGCAACCTAATTTCCCATTCCCTTTTTATACACATTCATGCATCTTTTTCATCCAAATCCACATATGCATTCCTTATTCATTTTTTTTCTTTTTCTTTGGGATAACTTTTATCCCATCTTATTATTTTTTTCATTTCATTTTTTTCTTTTTTAATTTGTTTTTTTCTTTTCTATTTCTTTTTCTTTTTCTATGACAAATGCATATAGTTAAAGCAAATTGATACATGAATATGCACCCATTTTCTAAAATTTTTCTCTTTCAATGCATACCCAATATACTTTTATGTCTCTACCCATGCTTCCCAAAAATTTTTCCACACTTAAATGACACACATACTTCAACCTAAGCTAACCAAGGATGCAATTCAAGGTAAATCATGGTTTTTCACTTAAGGTTGGTGATGTGGTAACAATTAGAACAAAAGGGGATTAAAAAGCTCAAAATTGGCTCACAAAGGTAGATGTAAAGGTATGGCTATATGGGTAAGTAAGCTGTTCGTTACCTGGGCTTCTCGGGTATTCGACGAGTTGGGGGACTGTGAGGGGATGAGATGGTGAGACCCTGAAGCAACTCAGAGTGGTCTCTTGGTCTAGGATCGGAGGTCAGCGGGAGCGACGGTAGAATGGAAAAAGGGGAATGGCCACCTGCAAGGACACTCTGATGATCAAGTCAGTGTCCGTATGAGAGAATAGCCAAATTAGGTAAGATGATGTGTACCTCGGGGGGAGTGCTGATCTCTCTCCTTATTTACCGTGTTGGGTGGACCCAAAGATGACCTAGCCCGCTGGCCAGGACGTCTGTAAGTTGTCCTTGTCCACGTGGGAGGAGCTGGTCATTCTGAACTTCGGGTCGGGGCTTCGGGTCGTGGCCCCAAGAAAACTGACCCGACTGGTTTGCTTGGCATAGTGATGGATTGTGCAGGTGGTGAAGTCGGTCATCGGCCGGGTCAGGTACCGGGAACCGACCCATAGGATTTCCTTAGGGGAGTTTAGGCCTGGGTCAGAGGTGATGACCCGACCCGGCGGTTAGTCGGGCTGGAATGGTGGTCCGTAACATAAGCTTAATTAAAAAATGGCCTCAATCATGTTTAATGCATTCAAACATCAACTATTGGAAATAAAGAATCAAGCAAAACCAAGATCACAATCATAGAAGGAGCGTAGCACACAATGAACAAAAAATAGTGATTAAAATATGCAACCATACATTATAGGCTCAACAACTTACGAGGTTATTTGTTCTATCTCTCTTCTATGTTCCACAAACATTCGTTCAAGCAAATTTAAAAAGGGTTTTCCAAATCAATTCAATAAAACACCCTAAAAACAAAATTCTTGGAAATCTTTGTTATTTTTCACCAAAATTATTTCCTATATGTATGTATGATGCGATGGATGCAATTTCAAAAATTTCTTAGTTCTATTCCTAATTTTCAACATCCAAAAACTAACATGAATAATTAGGACAAAATTGAACTAGGCACTATGCTATTCACATCATCCAATCACAACTTCTATCTATAAAATATATACCATGCAAAAATGCAAAATGCAATAACTATGGATGAACTAAGATGTATATATACTAGACGAAAGTGTAATGCAACAATAAAAAATACTCCAAATATCTACAAGAAACATAGTAAAAGAAAACAAGAATAAAGTGCAAAGTATTCGAAAAAGAAAATTTACGCCCCAAAAGTAGTGAATCCTTCCCCACACTTAAGCATTGCATGGTCCTCCGTGGATGAACACGATCTGGGGGGGAATGTCTCTCAAGTGCTCCACCTTCAGCTGGCGGATGCGGGGGCTTGGGTTGTGTGGAAATCTCCAAGTCCAATACATTCTCGGCATCTTCGTCCATGGTGTTCTTCTCCTCTCCTGGCTCCTTGCCTTTACGTCTCATCCTAAAAAAGAATAAATAAATTATAATTAAGAATCATAGGGCAAGTAGCACAAAAAGGTAGAGGAGGGAGCAAATACATTGTATACTTTGAGCCAAAAGAAAACAAACAAGCATTTAATTGAGGAAGGTTGCGTAGTGGTGTGGTATGATGAAAATGAGCTGTGTGTATATTCCAATTATGCGCACGGTTAGAATACACACAACGGCCGGTTAAAACGGCATCCACACAATCAAAAAGTGAGTATGAGTTCCTCAATTAAATGGCTTAAGATGCAAGCAATAAATGAGCATTAAAGATAAGCAAGCTTAGGCAATTATAACAAGAGTGAATTGAATTTAGGAATATTGGATATTGAAATTGTGCCAGTGATAGCGCAAGATTGATATAAAATAGCACAACAACCAATAACCAATTCACTAATGAGAAGAAACTACTTATTCATCCTTAAGAATAAGGAAATAATCACATGGGAAGGTGCTTGTTACAAAAAGTGACAAGCTTGATTAGAATCAAGTCAAGTCAACTCAAACAAATGCAAACCCTTAACAAGAAACAATGACCTTGTGATGTGATTATATTGATTTAAAAACCATGATGAACAAGCAATTTAATTCACTTCACTAAATTTAATATGCACTTGTTCAAAATTTCACCAAATAAGAGACAAATGTTAATTTTCATATCAAATTGATGCTAACAACTCAAAGCAATAACAAGTACATTATTGAAGTTCCAATCCAAAATAACGTCTTAATCATTCAAAAATGAACAATTCTTGTTTAGAATGCCAAACAAGGATATAGCCTAACACATATGGTAGCGACAACACATGCCTTAAACAAAAAGTTCATCCAGACATTACTTGAATAAATTACTTGAATTGAGCACAAAATATATCATAAAATATGGGTTTATCAACCTCCCCACACTTAAACAATAGCATGTCCTCCTGCTAAGTCCAAGATAAAGAGTAAGGTAAGTATAAAGTGGTGGAATCTGATGCAATGCATTCTATCCTAAATGCAACTACCTAAATGAATCATGCAATTCTAATTGTTATTCACTTGTATATAAAACTTACATGTAGTTAAATTAATTCACATTCTCAAGGAATCACATATACATAGCCAAACCCTAGATAATGTTAAAGCACTTTTACAATTGAGATGGGTAAAAAATATTTTTCAAACCTTGCAAGACAATTAATAATTTAAGCAGAGATATATGGTAATGAGCTATTGAACCCTCACTGGATTTTGTGTTTACTCTCTAGTCACTCAGTGTTTATTGGGTTAATCACTCTATTCTTCTTTTTATCCTTACTTTCTATAACTTTGTTCTTCATTTAACCAATCAACAGTTATAGAATACAGACATACAAAAATCATGTGGTCTTTTGCAAGGTTGTAATGGGGCCAAGGTAAAGGTAAGGGTATATGTATAAGGCCAAGTGAGCTAATAAATGAATCCTTGATTAGTCTAAGATCTCACCTAACATACATATTTTGTAATTCAAAGTTTCTTAACCTATTTGCCCAACTTTTCTCACTTTGTATTGCAAGCTCATGCATTAACTTTAAGTTTGTCCCATGTGCATTGATTCTTTTTATTTTTGCAATTGGGGAATTTTTGCATCCCCTTAATTAAATATCGAAAATAAAATTTTTATTTTTTTTATTTTTTATTTTTTATTTTTTTTAATGCACATGGTAATTCAATTGTTTTGATTTCACATGAGCATGCTTCCCAAATTTTTATTTTGAAACATCTTTATTCTTTTTAACTTTCCACTTTTGTTTCTATCATCCATGTTCCCATAAAGTTCCCCACACTTAAATTATACACAATACCTTATCTTAAGCTAACCAAGGATTTAACTTGGGATTCTTATTTTGTTTTTCTGCTTAAGGCTAGTAATGTAGTTTATAGAACAAGAGGGGATTAAAAAGCTCAAGAGGGCTAACAAGGGTGATGTAAAAGGTAGGCTAATTTGGGATAAGTGAGGAAAAAATCAAATGATGGCCTCAATCATCTCTTGGTATGTATCTATATTCTATAGTTGGACATATAGATTAAAACAAAGTAAAGAACACCAGAATGAAAAAGAAGGGAAAAACACACAGGAATAAAAATTATGGTTTGAATGTAACCATATAATTAAGCTCAAAACTCACAGGCTGTGTGTTCTCTAACTCAAAAATCATATATCAGATATACATGTCATGCAAGTAGAAATTAAGAGTTCCCATTATTCTCAATGTAAAATTTTTTGGGTGGCTTTAAAGTTTTAGTGTTCCTCCTTGATGAAATGTTGTTAACTAACTAACATGTTTTGCTATATATACAAGGTGTGTGGATTGTTTTTGATTATGTTAAAGTCTCTAGTTTACTTCCTTTTTATTTTCAATTTAAACCAAACTATCATATGATAAAAGGGTAAACTATACTAATTAATCCACATATTCTATAGCTAATAAATTTAGAATTGTAAACTAAACTAAATGGCTAAAATATAAACTAAAGTGCAAAATGCAGAAATAGAGTAAAAATACATGAAAAGAGCAATGTATAAGTACTTAAAAATAAAAACAAAGATAAAAATACAGAAAAATAAACAAAATAAAATAGAAAGAGTCTGTAGTGGTTCACCAAAAAGAAATACGTCGGGGATGGCGACCTCCCCACACTTAAACTAAAGCATCGTCCTCGATGCACACTCAAGCTGGGTGTGAAGGAGTGTCATCACCGGAAGGATGGGCTGCTGGAGTCTCTGTGGTGGCCTGAGGGTCTGCGGACTGGATGAGGGTAGGAGGGAAGGGAGAAGAAGAAGGAGGGGAGAAGGAAGAAGGAGGGGGGTGGCCGTCGCGGTGGGTCCGGGTTGGTGGGGGTAGTACGGTAGTCGGAGGTGGTTGGGGTGGTGGTGTTGGAAGGGGGCAGAGAGGGAGCAGAGGGGGGTTGGGGAGGGAAGAATGGGGGCGCGATGGGGGTAGGGTTCGCGCAACTGGGGTTAGTGAATTTGAATCCACGCGAACGCGTGGGGCACGGGGTCGCATGGCTAGGGTGGAATGGGGTTGACGCGATCGCGTGGGTGACGCGAGCGTATGGAATGCTTAAAAGGATGAACGACGCGGTCGCGTGAGGCACGCGACCGCGTCGCTGGAAATTATCCTAAACGCACAATTCCAGCGTCATTTCAGCGCAACTCTCTGTCTCCATTTAGGGTGTTGTGCAATCCACGCGACGCGGATGCGTCGCTCACGCTTTCGCATGGGATGGGTGTTATGCAAGTGACGCGTTCGCGTGATGGACGCGAACGCATGAGCCATGTTGTGCTAAACGCACACCAGCCACACGATTCCAGCCCAGATTTCTGGGCGTTGGATTTTTACGCCGATTTTCAGATCACGCGTTCGCGTGATTGACGCGGACACGTGGGAGGTGTTTTCGGCAACTGACGCGAACACTTTAGCGATGCGGTCGCGTCACACGCCTTCCTCTTTTTTTTATATATATTCAAGTATGCAATTATGCAACATGAAATGCTAATGCAAATGATATGAATAACATCTAGGTTCAATAAAAATAATATAACATAAAATCAAACAGTACGAAATAAAAATTGAAAAAGAAATGATCATACCATGGTGTGTTGTCTCCTACCTAGCACTTTTAGTTAAAGTCCTTAAGTTGGACATTCGATGAGCTTCCTGTTATGGTGTCTTATGCTTAAATTCATCCAGAAATCTCCACCAATGTTTGGAATGCCAACAGCCTCCGGGGTCCCAAACTAGGCATGTGAAGCCTTTGAGCAGCTTCAAACAAGTTCTCATGCTCCCGGGGTGACGAATGTCAGAATAGATTGCAGGATCCCAAACTTTGCTTTTAAATCTGCCTTTGTCTTGATCTATATGCTTCCATCCGGGCGGTTTAGAAATTGTATTATCACCAAAATGACCAAACGTTTTTTGTGACCCATTCAATTGAACCTGATACCAATCCTTGCACTTCGAATTGAAGTGTGGAACCTTATTGAATCTTGTACACCAGCTCTGAGTACGAGCCATTTCCCTCTTACTCTTAAAGCCGCAGAGAGCTCTAAGCTGGCCATCTGTTTCAAGCAAACTATATTCAAGTAGAAAAGTAAAGATAAAGGTTAAGGATTGTACCCAATTGAAGCTTTTATTAGGTGGTAATGGCCTTGGGATAGGTGTTTCCAGTGGTTTTATAAGTTCTACTCCCTTGTAATCTTCTGTGAATTCCTCCACTTCTTTGCAAAATTCTTCAGCTGCAACTGCGTCCTGATAAAAGTCTTCTATGTCTTCCTCATCACTTAAGTCATACGTTGGAGGTTGAGAGAAATCTACCTCGACGTCATCTTCGTATTCACTTGGGTAAGGTTCTTTAGGCTCAAGGAATTCAGTTGCGGACGTGAGTTCGTGACTAGGAGAGCTTGATTCAAGATCGTCACTGCCCATGGAATCAACTTCTTGGTCTGTTCCGTCCAATTTTTCACAAGGCATATGCTGTGGAGGTTATGCACTGTCCTCCTTAGCATCAATTTTGGACTTCTCAGCGGAATCCTTTATGGTTCTTGATTCCCATGGAGGTTCAGCATCTCCTAAATCTTCAACCACTTCCTCCTCTACAACTATCATGGCTTCCTCTACTCGTTCCAGTACAAAGCCATGCTCCTCATTGTCCACCGAGGTCTCTAGTGTCTCCTTCATGCTACGCTTTTCTTTTGATTTCCCACATGCAGCCATGGGAGTACTTTGAGTTCTCAGATGTTGGGAAGCTATTAAATTTACTACCTTAGTTACGGCAGTAGTGAGGTTGGGGTGGGTGTGAGGTTTCATTGGTTGGGGAAGAGGGTTCAAAATAAGAATGTGGTGGTTCTTGGGAGTAATTGGACTGGGATTGTGGTGGATAAGGGTCATATGGTGGTGAATGGTGAAAAGGAACTTGTGAGTGTGGTGGTTCAAATCTACGTTGAGAGGATGGTCTATAAGCACAGGGTGAGCGTTGTTGGTAATTGCAAGGTGGTCTACCATGTCTATTAGCTTGGTATGCATTGTATAGTGGTCCTCGTCCATGATATCTTGGAGGGTGTTGTTGCCTAAAAGGTTGATCAGATCCTCTTGGCTCCATCCATCTTTGATTGCTCTGACCTTGATGCATGTTCCTGCTATAACTTCCGTTCATTTCAACAATATTAGAACCAAACTCAAAGCGAGAGGGGTGAGAATTCATAGTAGCTAATAAAAATAAAAAGGGATAAACAAAAACAAATAAATAAAATAAAAGAAAAATATTTACAATAACCAATAATAAGGCACATGTTTGCAAGTCCCCGGCAACGGCGCCATTTTGAAGAGACTGAAGATTGATGGTTTAGAATTCAGAATAAATTCTCGTTGCAAGTATAGTTTCTAAACCAAGCAATCAACCTTTCTTACAAAAGTTTTGGTTGTCACAAGTGACAAACCCCTTTAAAATTGATAATCGAAGTATTTAAACCTCGGATCGTCTTCTCAAGGAACTGCAGGGAGGTGTTCTTATTATTGGTTATGAGTTTTGTGAATTGGGGTTTTGAAAGTAAGGAACAAATAGTTTAAATGACAAATAAAATAAATAAATAACTGTAAAATAAACTCTTGGCAAGGTATAAAAATTCGGAAGTCCTATCCTAGTTATCCTTATCAATGGTGATGAGAATTATATTTTGCTCTCCACTAAGTCAACCTCTAACTATGAAGGTAAGTCGAGTGGGTAAATCAATTTAACACCTAAAGTCCTAGTCAATTCCTAAGGAGAGACTAGAGTTATAGGGATTTAAATCAATCAGCAAAGATAACAATTATCAACCACGATGAGTTTGACAACTCAAGAGTTTCCAATTAATCAACCAAAGCCAAAAAGGGGAAAATCTAAATTATTTATATAAATAAAGGAAAGCAATCATAATTCTAAAATACCTCAAATTATATTAAATAGAAATTCAAATCTAAACATGAATGGTTTATAAGCCAATTTGGCAACAAAAGTAATTGAATGAGAGCATTAAAGTCTCTGGTGATGTGTTCGCTTCGGTCACGCGTACGCATCATCTGTGTTTTGCTCGTGGCACGCGTCCGCGTCAGTCACGCATTCGCGTTGCTGCCTTTTCGCGCTAGGCATGCGACCGCGTCGTCCATGCGTTCGCGTCGCTGCCAGTTTCTTCAAAAACTCCATTTTGTGCTTTCCTTCCATTTTTTGTATGTTTCCTTTCTATCCTTTAAGTTATTCCTGCCTTAGAAGATTTGAAACTACTTAACACACAAATCACGGCATCGAATGATAATAAAGGGTAATTGAAATAATTATTTTTAAGCATAGGAAACATGTTTTTCACATATATTACATAATAAGCAAGGAAAAGTGAAACCATGCAATTTACATGAATAAGTGGGTGAAGGGTTGAATAAATCTCTTGAATTGAGCACAAAATATATTATAAAATATGGGTTTATGAAGCGCTCCTGGCAGGAACGGTGTCAAGAAGTGTGCGCGCGCACAGGCTGTGTGCACGCACATCATACTCTTTTTTTTCTTTTTGAATAGGGCAAAATTGATCATGTGTGCGTGCGCACAGTGTGGTGTGCGCGTGAACAGAATGAAAATGTGGTGGGGTGCGCTTTCACAGGGTGTGCGAGCGCTGTAAACAGAGTGTATGTGATAAACCCCAATTTTGTGGTTTATCTTGTGTTGAATTTAGGGGGTTTTGTCAACCTTCTCACATTTATTCAATGAAATAGCATGGTTTTGTGAATTTCTCCTAATTTGTGCTTAAGAGTAAAAACATGCTTTTTAGGCCTTTAAATTGTTAATTTTAATTCTCATTAATTCCATTCGATGCCTTGATATGTTTGTTAAGTGATTTCAGGATTAGAAGGCAAAGATTGGATTGAGGGAATGAAGAAAAAGCATGAAAAAAATGGAGAATTCATGAAGAAATGGTGATTTGCTAAACTAAAGGCCATGCGAACGCTCACCCACGCGTACGTGTGAGAAGGAGATTCGCCAGCGGTGCGCACGCATCACCCACGCGCATGCATGGAGAGGAATTTTGCAATGCGACGCGTACACGTGACCCATGCATACATGTGACAAGCGGAATGTGACCTTACTAAAGTCAATATGCTGGGGGCGATTTCTAAGCTCAAGGTGGCCGAAATCCTACTCATTTTGGATGCTTTTAAACCCAAGGATTGCAAGGGAATGGGGGGAGCCATAGTAGAGTTTCATCATGTTTTAGGGTAGAACTCTAGAGAGAGAGGCTCTCTCCTCTCTCTAGATTTTAGGGTTTTTATTTCAATTTTCTTTTAGATCTATATTTCAATCTTGTTTCATTTTAGTTTTCCTTTACTTTTATTTGTTCTAGCACTTTTGTTTATGTCCTCTTGTTAATTTCTTATTTTTCTCTCTTTTATGTTTATGAATAATTGTTGGATCTCAATTTTCTTTTGATGCAATTTTATATTTCTATGTCTCTTGATGTTTACCTCACTTGCTATTGTTGATTTCTTGCTTTTGTTAGTTATAGCTTTCATTAATTCTTGCATTTTATGATGTTTACTTTTATTGCACTCTAGGTGTTTGATAAAATATTTCCACTAGTTTTTGAATTGTTTTCTTTACTCTTGGCCTAGGCTAAGGGAATTGAGTGACCTTGAGTCATTGGGTCTCATTGAGTTGGTGATTTGAGAACCCTTAATGGTCAATTTGATAACCATTGACACTAGCCTACTACTAAGTCAATTAGTAGCTAGGTTAGGACTTATGGATTGATGTTGATTAAACCTATTTGACATACTTCAAGCGTTGAGGTAGGCATTGTACGTACTTCAAGCATAGAGGTAGACTAAATGGGTTGGTCCCTCATAATTGTCGATACATGGTCTTTAGACAAGGATGGTGATCTCAAATCCCATGCCTTAGCCACGAGTTTGTTTCCTTTCCTTTATTAGTTAATTGTTATTTACTTTCTTGATATTTACTTTTCTTGTTAATTACTAAATCAAACCCCCATTTTCCCCTTTATAGCCAATAATTGATCACTTCATTGCAATTCCTTGTGAGACGACCCAAGGTTTGAATACTTCGGTTAATTTTCATTGGGGTTTGTACATGTGACAACCAAACAATAAAATTTGACGTCAGAGTTATTAGTTGGTTTGGAACTATGCTTACAATGAAGAAATTCTATTTCTATTGAGGAATTTCTAGACCGACGAAAATTCTCACTTATCAAATTTTTGGCGCTGTTGCTAGGGAATTGCAATGGTGTTATGTTATTGGCTATTGTTCATATGTGAATATTATGAAAGTTTGATTTTTGGCATTAGTTGCTAGTTGTAAAATTTTGTTTCTTTTGTTTCTTATTAGTTTTTGTTTTATTTTCTCTTGCTATTATGAATTCTAATTCTTTTGGCTATGAGTATGGTTACAACTATATTGTAGGAGATGGAAATTACAATGACAACATGCATCAATGATGGAACAATCAAAGATGGGAGGAGCCTCAAGGATTTGATCAACCCTCTTGGCAACAACCTTCCCAAATGTGCTATGAGCAAGAGCCATTCCAAGATGCATACCAAGACAATGGATATGTTGGACCCCCTTGTGATTACCAACAATCCCCACCATATGCCTATGAACCGCCTCCACAATATAGCCCTCAACCATCATACTCACAAGCCTCATACCATCATTCACCTCCATATGACCCTAACTCATATCTACCATATTTTGAACACCAATACTCCCAAGAACCACCAATTCCTTATACACCGCCTCAAGACTTTCACCAATTTGAACCACCTTCTAACTACAATACCTTCTGATGACAAGTCATCTTAGCCTAGTTTCACTAGCCTTTTTCTTTGTTTTTATTAGGTTTTATACACTTTCTTGCATTCTAAGTAAGTAATTTGGAATGGAAATGCATGACTTCTTTGAATCAAATAACCACCATTTAATTGATGCTAAATCATGAGGTTTAGGCTAAATTTCATTGATTTTTTATGATTTATAAACCTTGTGAATTTGGTGATACTTTGATTGGTTGTTTTGATTAATTGTACGTGAAGAAAAGAAGAAAAGAAGAAAGCGTGGCCTAAGAAGCGTGGCCCAAGGAAGAAAAAGTGTGGCCAAGGAAGGAAGAAGTGTGGCGCAACAATGAAGGAAAACCATGAAGCTCACTCCAAGAGCACCATGCTCACCAAGGGAGCGCTACATTTTCTCTCAAGGAACCAAGGCACAATGCTCTGCTCACTTTGTGAGCTGAGTACAATATGAGGCCAAGAAACAAGGAATGGAAAGACCAAGCTCAGCTCATCAAGTGAGCATTATCGGGCATGCATCCAAATAAATTCAAGGAAATTGTTTGACAAGTGCATTCTCCAAGATTTGAACCCATGACCAAAGGGGGTTGGGGGAGCGCTACTCACAAGAGGAAATAAGCCAAAAATGGCCAAATTCATCATCCAGGATTCGAACTCAGCACCTAGAGGAAGCAAGGAGCAAGGCACCACAGGAAAACCAAGGAAAAGCTCCAGCGCATGCACTCATCAAGTTTCGAACCAAGGACCCCTCCTTGTGAGCTCCAAGGCTCAGCTCACTTGGAGAGCTGAGCACTACCCTTGGTGCATCTCACAAGCACTTTGACACGGGCCAGGGGGAGTGGAGCGTGCATCTTGACACGGTCCAGGGAGGGCAGCGCGCAACAATTTTTCACCAAGGCACCAATGCTCAGCTCACTTTGTGAGCTGAGCATTCCCCTGATGCTCCCCCCAACAATTGCACGCTACAAAGGGTCCTCACACTAAGCATCAATGCTCAGCTCCCCACTTGAGCTGAGCATCCCCCTGGAAGCAAATTCTTCATGGGCTGAAAAATCAATCAAAAATCCAATTAAATTCAAATCTTCACCAAATTAAAAGCCCATCCAAATTCCAATATCCAAGAATAGAAAGTGTATAAATAGGAGTTAGTTTGATGTAATTAGGACCTTTTGGAGACTTTACTTTGGAATTTTCCTTTTTAGCTTTCATTTTAATTTTGAGCTTTTACTTTTGAATTTCTTAGAGAATTGGGAAGGAGAATTGATCTCTCTTCTTCCTTGTTCTTGCTTGAGCACTCTTTATTTTCTTGCTTTGGATCTTGGGTGGAGAATTGAAGAACTTCTGTTTCAATCTCACCTTGAGATCTCTTGTTTAGTTTTCTGCATAATTGAATTTCAATTTCTGTTTACTGCTTCATCTTCTACTCTTCTGCAATTTACTTCTGCAACTTACTTTTCATTTCCTTTTACAATTGCTCTTGTTGGATTAAGGAAAGATTTGAGATCTAGACTTATTTTCTAGTCTCTTCCACTCCTGAGATCTTCAACATCTTTTTAATTGCTGCAATTTAAGCACCAGCCACTTTTTAAACTCTTCAAGCATTTTTACTTTTCTATTTGAAACCTACTTCAATTCAATTCATCCTCTACTTTCCTGTTTAATGCAATTTACTTGTTCTTGTTTAAATTCTGCAATCCCAGCTCCCAATTCCTTTTATAATTCAAGCAATTTACATTTCTTGCAGTTTAAGTTTCAGCCATTTACATTTCTTGCAATCTAAGTTTCTGCAATTTACATTACTTGCACTTTAAGATTTTGCTTCTTTACTTTCCTGCTCTTTAATTTACTGCATTTACCCCTCTCCCTTTATATTTCAAGCAATTTAGTTTCTGCCAATTGCAAACAACTCAACCAATACTTGATTCGCTTGACTAAATCAACCACTAAACTAAAATTTCTCAATCCTTCAATCCCTGTGGGATCGACCTCACTCATGTGAGTTATTATTACTTGATGCGACCCGGTACACTTGCCGGTTAGATTTGTGTGTTTGGAAATTCGTTTTTCCATAAAAACATCATCACCTTCTCCTCAAATAGTGAACCCTCTTTTCCACCACCACCTTCATTAGACGAATTTCTCCAACCCCTAAGGTAAGAGAAACAAGAGCTTCTAGCTAGGTGTCAAAAGCAAGAAGAAGAGCAAAAGATGCTAGGGGAATTCGTGGCTAGCTTGACCGAAGTGATGAACTACATGGTATCATTGTGCTCAAATATCCAAAACACTCCCATTGTTGAATGTGGAGGATTAATTGAGGAGCACAATGAGAAGAAAAATTTGGAGCTTCAAGGCGAAGAAGCAGAGTTGAGGCAAGAAGTTCAACAAGAGGAGGAAACCGAGATTATTAAACAAAGGGAAGGAGTGGTTGAAGATTTAAGAGATGTTAAGTGCAAAGAGGAATCTCAAGTTGAAGAGCCTTTTTCCATAGAGTTTGAAAATGATGTTAAGGAGGATAGTGCAAAACCTCAAAGGCATGTTGTAAGTGAAGAATTCGATGAAGTGGGGCAAGCACCAAGTTTCCCTATCTATGATGATTCCGCATCAACATATGATCCTTTTGAGCTTGATTGACCCTTCCCCATTAAACTTGGAATTGATATTGAGGTAGATTTCACTCAACCGCTGAAGAACTGAAGATTGATGGTTTAGAGGTTATAGTAAACTCTCGTTGTAAGTATAGTTACAAAACCAAACAATCAACCTTTCTTGCAAAAGTTTTGGTTGTCACAAGTAACAAACCCCTTTTAAAATTGATAACCGAGTATTTAAACCTCGGGTCGTCTTCTCAAGGAACTGCAGGGAAGTATATTCTTATTATTGGTTATGGAGATTGTAAATTCGGGGTTTCAAGAATGAGGAATAAATATGACAATTAATTTAAATGGCAATTAAAAATAAATAAATACTGTAAAGCAAACTTTTGGGCAAGGTGTGAGAAATTGGAAGTCCAGACTTAGTTATCCTTATCAATAACAATGAAAGTCGAATCTTAATTCCACTTGGTGAACCTTTACTAAAGTAAAGGAAAGTCAAGGGACTAATTAGTTTGATCTTCGAATCCTATTTATTTCCTAAGAAAAGGTTGGGATTATTGAAGCTCAGTTCAATTAGCAAAGATAACAGTTATCAAATATGTTGAGATAAGATAACTCCTGAGTTATTGCTTTCTTAACCAAGACCAAAAGAGGAAAAGGTAAATTTGCTGGAATAAAAATGCCTTCAGATGTAAAGCAACAATAACATAAATTAAAGAAAGCAATCATGAATTGAAATACCTCAAATAACATTAATAAGGGAAATTATAATCTAAAATGAAGAGTTCATAAACTAAATTGGAAGAATAAATAAAAATAAAGAACCTGGGATTGAGAGTTACTCCTAAAACTAAGAGAAGTCCTAAATCCTAATCTTAAGAGAGAGAAGAGAGAACCTCTCTCAAAACTAGATCTAAATCATGGAAAAGTAACTAAATTGGCGAGCTCCCCCTGAATGGATGCATTCCCCCACTTTATAGCCTCTAATCTGTGTTTTTCGGGCCAAAAACTGGGTCAAAAACAGCCCAGAAATCGCCCCTTGCGTATTCTGGTACGTTCAGGTCGCGGACAAGTGACGCGGAGGCGTCGTCCACGCGGCCGCGGATTGAAGTTCGCAGATGCAACGTGTTCGCGTGGATCACACGTTCGTGTCACCTAGAGTTAGGGCAAATTTGGCATATTATATATCAAATCGAAGCCAGGTATGTTAGCTTTCTAACGCAACTAGAACCGCGTCGTTTGGACCTCTGTAGCTAAAGTTATAGCCGTTTGAGTGCGAAGAGGTCAGGCTGGACAGCTTAGCAGTTTCTCCAACTTCTTGTATTCCTTCCACTTTTGCATGCTTCCTTTCCATCCTCTGAGCCATTCCTGCCCTGTAATCTCTGAAATCACTTAACACACATATCAAGGCATCTAATGGTAATAAAAGAGGATTAATATTATCAAAGATAAGTCCAAAGAAACATGTTTTCAATTAAATCACATAATTAGGAAGGCAAATGTAAAACCATGCAAATAGTATGAATAAGTGGGTAAAGAGTAGATAAAAACCACTCAATTGAGCACAAGATAAACCATAAAATAGTGGTTTATCAACCTGATGACAAGTCATCTTAGCCTAGTTTCACTAGCCTTTTTCTTTAGTTTTCAATTGAATTATGCACTTTCTTGAGCTACAAGTAAGCTAATTTGGGTAGATTTTCATGCTTCCTTTGATTTAATCAACCATGTATGAATTCATGCTATTTCATGAGGTTTTATACTATAATTGTCACATATTATGAAAGAATGAATATCTCATGATTTTAAGCATAGCTTTGATGTGTTTGGTTGATTAATGATAGGTGAAGAAAGCTTGGAGAAAGGTTGAAGCAAGAAGGAATAGCTAGGAGTAAAGAGAGGACAATGGAATAAGTGAACTTGAACCAGGAAGCAAAAAGCTGGACCTAAAGTTAGCCTCAAACTTTTGCACAAACTTTTGGGTGAAAAGTTAGCCCCAACGTTAGCCCCTAACTTTTGGGCTAACGTTGGAACTTGAAAATCACTCCCTGGGCACCAAAAGTTTGCGCCAACGTTAGCCCCTAACTTTTGGGCTAACGTTGGCACATGAAAATCAACCCTGGGCACCAAAAGTTTGCGCCAACGTTAGCCCCTAACTTGGTGGCTAACGTTGGCATAAGAAAAACCTCCCTGGCCACCAAAAGTTTGCGCCAACGTTAGCCCCTAACTTTTGGGCTAACGTTGGCACATGAAAAATACAAGGGAAGGAGCAAAGGTTTGCGCCAACGTTAGCCCCTAACTTTTGGGCTAACGTTGGCGCCATAAGTGTACCAAGGAAGGCCAACGTTGGAGCAAAAGTTAGACCCCTAACTTTTACACCAACGTGGGCATCAGCAAAATATGGGGGCTGATATGAAAAGTTGGACCAAAAGTTAGACCCTAACTTTTGCTCCAACTTTTACTCCAACTTTTGCAAAACTCCAACCCGGTTCATTTGGTTCACTTTGGTTCTTCTCCAAACTCCAAGAGCAATCAACCAAGGCCTCTTTCAACCCAATTCCACCAAGAGCAAAGGCCCAACTCAAGGCTTGAAGATCATTTGAAGAAAGTGTATAAATAGGATAGAATTCAAGTTTTCGGAGAGCTTTTCCTTTTGAATTTTCATAATAGTTTTCGGAGAGCTTTGGATATTGAGTGATCTTTAATTTCTTAGTTTCGGGGAAGGAGAATTCACTTCTCTTCCTCTTAGTTTTATTGCTTTCAATTTCAATTACAATTGTCTTGGATTGTGGGTTGGAGAATTGAAGAAATTCTGTTTCAATCTCATCCTTGGATCTCTCTGCTTTATTTACTGCTTGATTGAATTTAATTTCTGTTAATTGCTCTTCATCTACTTTCCTTGCAATTTACAATTCCCTTGCAATTGTTCTTGTTGGATCTAGGAAGGCATTGAGATCTAGACTCGGTTTTCTAGTCTCTGGGTCCTGAGATCTGAACTTTCAATTTTTAATTCTCTGTTTACTGTTTTCATGTTCATTTACTTTTCTGCTTCAAGATCCGATTTAACCCAAACCCTCTTCTACTTCTCTGCTTGATGCAAATTTACTTTTCCTTGTTTAATTTCTGCAAATCCAAGTCCCAATCCCCTTTACAATTCAAATCATTTACATTTCTTGCACTTTAAGATTCCACAATTTACATTTCTTGCATTCTAAGTTTCTGCCATTCAATTTCTTGTTCTTTAAGATTCAGCAATTTATTTCTTGTTCTCTTTAATTCCATGCAATTTAATTTCTGCAAATCACAAAACACTCAACCAAATCTTGATTTGCTTGACTAAATTAACCACTAAGCTAAAATTGCTCAATCCTTCAATCCCTGTGGGATCGACCTCACTCCCGTGAGTTTTTATTACTTGATGCGACCCGGTACACTTGCCGGTTAGATTTGTGTGTTTTGGGAGAAATTCATTTTTCCACCAAAATACTCATCAAGTTTTTGGCGCCGTTGCCGGGGATTGATTAGATTGACAATGATTAAGTGAGGTGGTAATCTAGATCAAGCACTCTTTCTTTAATTTTGATTAACCCACTAACTGTTTGATTTTTTGCTTAAACTAACTAACACTTCAATCTAGCAGAAGATTGAAGTGTCACTGGTTTTGTGCATTTCTCATGCTCTGCTTGTATGTCAGGCACAAGAAGAACCACACCCAATTTTCATGAACAAGACGAAAGAACTCTCAGGAGGTTAAGAAGAGCTGAAAGAGGGAAAAATATTGTTGGAGAAGAGGAATCAGACGAGGAATTTCAAGAGATGGAGGAACATTCAACCAATCCACCAGGTGGAGCAGACAACAATAATGATAACCCACCCCAGAGGAGAGTTTTGGCCTCCTACACCTTTGCAAATCCTAGACATTGTGGAAGCAGCATCTTAGCTCCAAATGTCAATGCTAACAATTTTGAACTCAAGCCACAACTCATCACTTTGGTTCAGAACAATTGCTCTTTTGGTGGAGGACCACTTGAAGACCCGCACCAACACTTATCCACTTTCTTGAGGATATGCAACACTGTCAAAACTAATGGTGTGCCTCCTGACAGTTACAAGCTGATGCTATTCCCATTTTCTCTCAGGGACAAGGCCACTCAATGGTTGGAATCTTTTCCAAGGGATAGCATCAACAACTGGGATGATTTGGTAACCAAGTTTCTTGCCAAGTTTTACCCACCTCAGAGGATTATAAGGTTGAAGGCTGAGGTACAAACATTTACACAAATGGAGGCTGAACCCATCTATGAGGCATGGGAGAGGTACAAGGCTCTAATCAGGAAATGTCCCCCTGCCATGTTTAATGAGTGGGAGAAGCTGCAGAACTTCTATGAAGGCTTAACACTGAAATCCCAGGAAGCTTTGGATCATTCAGCTGGAGGTTCCTTGCAACTCATGAAGACTGCAGAGGAGGCTCAAGAACTCATTGATATGGTGGCCAACAACCAATATTTCTTTGCTCATCAAAGAGGCCGCCCACCATCACAAAGGAGAGGAGTAATGGTGCTAGAAGGAGTGGATTCAATCCTGGCTCAAAACAAATTAATACAGCAGCAAATTCAACAACAATTTGAGCAAATGACCAAGAGGATTGATGGCCTCCAAGTTGCAGCAGTTAACACCAGCCAACCATCAGCCACATGGGGGCAAAATGAAGAAATCCAAGAGGAGCAACAGCAGGAACAAGTCCAGTACATGCATTCAAGTCCAAATGAATTCTATGGTGATACCTACAACCCCTCATGGAAAAATCACCCCAACCTTAGATGGGGAGACACTCACAACCAAAACCAACAACCATGGCAGAGGAACTCAAACCAAAACAACCCAAGAAACAACCAAAACTACAACCAGCAGCAGACTAACCAAAACACATACAGAAAACCTCAAAACAACTACCCTAATCTCAACCAGTACCAATCCAACAACCATTCCACCAACCAAAATGTTTACCACCCACAACCCACATCTCACAACCCACCACAAGCACCACCTGAACCTCAAAGACTCGCCAACTTAGAGACCTTGATAGAGAAAATGATGAAACACCAGGAAATAACAAACAAAAACCATGAAGCATCATTAAAGAGCCTAGAGAGGCAGATTGGGCAACTCTCCAAGCAAGTATCCGTTGAGAGACCTTCAAACTCACTGCCCAGTGACACAATCCCAAATCCCAAGGAGGAATGCAAGGCAATACAATTAAGGAGTGGGAGAACATTGATAAGCAACAATGACACTACACAGAAGCAAGCAGAGAGCATCAAAGAACCAACAAAGGATGAGAAGCAAACAAAGGCAGATGGAGCTAAGGAGCAAGTTGTGATGCCAAACAAAAACACTGAGAAACCCAAGGAGAAAAGCAACCAGCCACATAGCTCAAAGGAAGTAACCCAGGAACAGCAGCAAATAGGAAAAAGCATCACACCTCCACTGCCTTATCCCCAGAGGTTCAACAAAGAGGTTAAAGACCAGCATTTTCACAAGTTCTTTGAGATTTTTAAGAAGCTGGAAATCAATATTCCCTTGGCTGAAGCACTTGAGCAAATGCCTCTGTATGCCAAATTCTTGAAGGAGCTTGTCAACAAGAAAAAAAACTGGGATGAGAAAGAAACCATAGTGATCACTGAGGAATGCAGGGCCTTGATTCAAAAGGGGCTTCCTCCCAAGCTTGAGGACCCAGGGAGCTTCCTGTTGCCTTGCACCATTGGGGAATTGACCATCACTAAAGCAATGTGCGATCTCGGAGCAAGTATTAACTTAATACCATCCTCCCTGGTGAAAAAGCTGCATATAGAGGAGGTCAAACCAGTACAAATGTCTCTAGAGCTGGTAGATAAGTCAATGGTATACCCCAGGGGTGTAATTGAAAATCTTTTGGTCAAGGTGGATAGTTTTATATACCCTGCTGATTTTGTGGTTCTAGAATCAAACGATGATGATGGTGACTCTGTTATACTGGGAAGGCCATTCTTGGCCACTGCTAGAGCTATCATAGACGTAGAGGAAGGGGAATTAACTCCCAGGATGCATGACCAGAGTGTCACTCTGAAGGTATTACCAGAGGCACAATTTAGCAAGGAGAAGAAAGACTATATGAAAAATGACCAGGAAGGTCACAGCAACATCCCAATGCTAAGGATTGTGCAGACTGATGAAGAAGCCCAAGAGGATATTAGAGTATTAGCCACTGAAAAGAGAGGTCCCCAAGGAAAGCCTACGGCCAGAAAAGAAAGATCAACAAAAGGAAAGATGAAACACAGAAACAAAGCAAAAAGGGGTTGGAAGAACAGAAAGATTCCAACAGAGGGGCTTTGCAAAGGTGACAAAGTGCAACTGATATATCAACAGCTGGGGGCAAATTAACAAACCGAGGACTACTACACTGTCAACAATATACTCTCATTAGAGCATGCTGAAATTGAACACCAGAGAACAAAGAAGAGGATCACGGTCAGAGGAGACAAATTGAGGCCCTACAAGCACCAACCACCATAAAAGAAAGCCTCAATGTCAAGCTAATGACAATAAAAGAGCGCTCCATGGGAGGCAACCCATGCTTTAAGATTCATGTCATTTTAAATTCAATAAGTTATGATCATTTGAGCATGAATTCTTTTCTCTTTTCATGAACATGTCCATTGACTGCATGCACTGTTTTGAAACATATGCTAAGTTTGGTGTGCCTTCAAGCACACTAAACCAATGTTACAAATAATTCCATTTTGCACGCTTGGAGTGTCTTGACAAAGCATATGGCCAAACACTAAGTTTGCTGTCCACATAGCTCCATGAAAATTAGAAATTCATGCATCAATAATCATACAATTGTTGTTTTCCAAAATCTTATAAATGGAAAAATTCTTTTCCGGTAATGAAAGCATCAATTGTGACGTACCCTTTGACAAGAAACAAGTTTGGTGTTCATCAACCCTTGATGCACCGATTTAGGGACACAATTGATCCTTCATGAAAAAAAAAGAGAAAAAGAAAATTAGGAAGAAAGCAATTCTTATAAACATTTAACTAAGAGTGACAGTGGGATTTCACTAATTGAAGGAAGAGACACAATTTCTTTATACATGACCAACCATTAAGTTTGGTGTCCTCCAAGGAGAGTCACGGTTCAAATGGATATGAGAATTGATGATTCATATAATATTAATAAAAGGGACATTCTTGCCACGGTTGGACAAAACTAATATATGTTGTCTTGTGGTGATGACTAGGTGGTCAAAGAATCTTCAATGAAAGAGACAAGACAAAGGAAAGCATAGCATGGGGACAAAATCTCATCACATGCTTCAAAAAGGAAATCTGCCACTCCTTGAGAATGATCACGGCAAAAGCAAGTGAAGAAGCAAGTTTTGTCCTCATTTATCCTTACATGCACACCTTTGATTCCTATAAGTCTAATTGCATCCTAGCCCTTCATTGTTCATTTAAAAACATACCACCTTCAAGCCATGCACATGACCGAATCACTCTAACCCTTGGAACTTCATTCTCTTCATCACTCCTCAACATAACAAGCTCGGTTCAACATTTCTCTTGCTTTAAACTCCAACCATTTAAACTTGCCTTCATCATTTCTTGTCATAGCAAGTTCGGCCTAAATTTCTTCTTGCTCCAAACACACATCAAACTCTCCAATATTCTTCACACTCCTTCTAACCTCACAAGACTCAACCAACCAAGTGATCATGGCCTCCTCCTCAAGAACCAAACGAAGAAAAGGGAAAGATCCTATGGTGGAGGAAGACACACATGAATATGACCAACGGAGATTCAAGTCTTGGTTCCATCAAATACAAATTGAATGGATGAACGAGAAAAGAATCTATCCTGAAATTCCACTCTTGTTGCCGGATGATGGATGTCAAGAAATGAAGGACAAAATTCGGAAGAGGAGGTGGGAGGAACTTGCATCACCAGCCACCCGAATCAATGCCAATATCATAAGAGAGTTCTATGCAAATGTCTCAAGGCTTGACATGCGTGAGCCCCCAACATACAAGAGCTATGTGCGGGGAGTGGAAGTAGACTTTAGCCCGGATGCAATCAAGAAAGTCTTGAGACTAAAGTCAGTCTGCTTTAGTGAACCGGGATACCAACAAAGATTGAATGAGGATCAGGATTATGATGAGATTGCGAGAGACATTTGTATCGAGAACTCAGAGTGGGAAGGAGATGACAAGAACAAATATAAGTATCTGAAGAGATGTAACCTCACCCCGGAAGCAAAAGGATGGTATGAATTGATGAAAAGATCAATTCTGGGCACAGTGAACACCTCAGAAGTTAACAGGGAGAGAGCCGTGATGTTGCATTGCATCATTGTGGGAGGAGAGATAAGAGTTCATGAAATCCTTGCAAAAGACATTCAAAAGCTGGCTGAGAAGAATTCGGCCAGATCTTGGTTGTACTATCCGAGTACCATTTGGAGGTTGTGTGCAAAGGCTAAAGTTCCAATGGAAGAGGAGAATCCAATGTGGTTAAGCCAAGGCATGCCCATAACCATTGAACGAATGATTATGCCCCCTGAAGCACATCAAGGCCGAAGACCACATGGAAGAAGGGAAAGAGAAGAACCAATGGAAGAAGATGAGCCACACATAGAAGAAGAGCCACAAGAGGAGGAGGAACAGCCGCACTTTTTCCCACATGGCAATATGGATATGACTCAAATGCAGGAAGCAATTGGAAGATTATCACAACAGTACATGAGAATTCAAGAAAGGCAAGAGGAATATCATTTACCATACATGAAAAACCAACAAGCACAAGAAGAACGGGAGCTAAGAATGATGAACAAACAAAGTGAATTCGAGTCAAGATTCCTTGTGATGAAAGAAGAACATGCTTTTCAATCTCATGAATCATTTGGAAAGTTGGAACAAATGCAAGCTGAAAATTTGAGGGCTCTCAAAGAGTTCACAACACTCCAAGATACAAGGTATGAAGTACAAGCCGATTACAACATCAATAGCCAAATCAAACTAAACTATATTGGAGAACATTTGCACAACATGGATCCAGCTTTCCCAACTTTTGATGAATTCTTCAAAAAGAGAAGTGAGGTAGAGGTAAGCAATGCTATGAGACTTGAAGATAGAGTAGAGGAAGCAATGAATAGAGCTGGGTTCTGGCGGGATCAACAGACAACAGACATGGACACAGGGAACACCAGCAACCAGGTGTATGAAAGAAGAAAGAAAAAGCATGACAAATAAAAGGTGGACTTGATCCTTGTTCAACACTAAGAAAACATGCATTGTGTCTGTTTTAAGTGGTCCTTCCATCTTTAAGTAGTTATCATAATTAGTAGTCTTTGCATTTTGTTTGTTTCTCTTAGAATAAGTAAGCTAGTCTATGTGTGTGCTTGTGTGTTTACTTTCACTTAGCAAAAAGTATGTTTTGTCCCCTGCATCTTTAAGATCAATAAAAGAAATGTTTGAATGTGAAGTAAGATAGTCTCTGTTAGATAGAAGTAGAATAAAAGTAAGTGGTGGTATGTGTGTGATTGTATAATAGCTCACTTTTAGTGAATAAAGAGCCAGGATATCTCCTTCTAAGTATAGAGTGGCCTACTGTCTATGAATCTCAATCGAATAAAAATCCTTGGTTAGAAAGAAAAACAAAAAGAAAGAAAAAAAAAGAAGTGACAGAACAAAAGAAAAACAAAAAGAAACAAAGCTGGACACCAATAGCTTGAACCTTAGAATATATGCCTGTGGTGTCTTTGTATTAGGATCTGCTTGGATTACTAAGTTCTTTGGAGTGCATCAACACTCGGTGACTTGGGTTAACTAACCCGGGATCATCAGCTGAAAGTCCACTATCAAGAGCAACCTAACTACAAGGCACTTAGTAGCCCAAAGAGGTGCTGGGCATCAATGTTCTAAGAAGGAATGTGAGCCAAGTGTCTATAGTGAATAATGTGTCAAGTATAAAGAAAAGGAAATGAACTTGTTACACATGACACTCAAATAAAGCTTATAAACAAAGTAATAGCCAAGGATAAAGGAATAATGAGAGGTCATAACAGTATGTTACTTGAAGCTTGAAGGAGACTTTCTAGGCCTAGGAGTCAATAAGAAGTGAGTATTTACATATCCACACAAAATCCCATGAACTATCAATAATACTCTGCTAGCATGAACAGCCTCTTCCATTTCATTCTTTCTTCTCAATAAATCTTTTCTTGCTTGGGGACAAGCAAGCTTTAAGTTTGGTGTTGTGATGACAAGTCATCTTAGCCTAGTTTCACTAGCCTTTTTCTTTAGATTTCAATTGAATTATGCACTTTCTTGAGCTACAAGTAAGCTAATTTGGGTAGATTTTCATGCTTCCTTTGATTTAATCAACCATGTATGAATTCATGCTATTTCATGAGGTTTTATACTATAATTGTCACATATTATGAAAGAATGAATATCTCATGATTTTAAGCATAGCTTTGATGTGTTTGGTTGATTAATGATAGGTGAAGAAAGCTTGGAGAAAGGTTGAAGCAAGAAGGAATAGCTAGGAGTAAAGAGAGGACAATGGAATAAGTGAACTTGAACTAGGAAGCAAAAAACTGGACCTAAAGTTAGCCTCAAACTTTTGCACAAACTTTTGGGTGAAAAGTTAGCCCCAACGTTAGCCCCTAACTTTTGGGCTAACGTTGGAACTTCAAAATCACTCCCTGGGCACCAAAAGTTTGCGCCAACGTTAGCCCCTAACTTTTGGGCTAACGTTGGCACATGAAAATCAACCCTGGGCACCAAAAGTTTGCGCCAACGTTAGCCCCTAACTTGGTGGCTAACGTTGGCATAAGAAAAACCTCCCTGGCCACCAAAAGTTTGCGCCAACGTTAGCCCCTAACTTTTGGGCTAACGTTGGCACATGAAAAATACAAGGGAAGGAGCAAAGGTTTGCGCCAACGTTAGCCCCTAACTTTTGGGCTAACGTTGGCGCCATAAGTGTACCAAGGAAGGCCAACGTTGGAGCAAAAGTTAGACCCCTAACTTTTACACCAACGTGGGCATCAGCAAAATATGGGGGCTGATATGAAAAGTTGGACCAAAAGTTAGACCCTAACTTTTGCTCCAACTTTTACTCCAACTTTTGCAAAACTCCAACCCGGTTCATTTGGTTCACTTTGGTTCTTCTCCAAACTCCAAGAGCAATCAACCAAGGCCTCTTTCAACCCAATTCCACCAAGAGCAAAGGCCCAACTCAAGGCTTGAAGATCATTTGAAGAAAGTGTATAAATAGGATAGAATTCAAGTTTTCGGAGAGCTTTTCCTTTTGAATTTTCATAATAGTTTTCGGAGAGCTTTGGATATTGAGTGATCTTTAATTTCTTAGTTTCGGGGAAGGAGAATTCACTTCTCTTCCTCTTAGTTTTATTGCTTTCAATTTCAATTACAATTGTCTTGGATTGTGGGTTGGAGAATTGAAGAAATTCTGTTTCAATCTCATCCTTGGATCTCTCTGCTTTATTTACTGCTTGATTGAATTTAATTTCTGTTAATTGCTCTTCATCTACTTTCCTTGCAATTTACAATTCCCTTGCAATTGTTCTTGTTGGATCTAGGAAGGCATTGAGATCTAGACTCGATTTTCTAGTCTCTGGGTCCTGAGATCTGAACTTTCAATTTCTAATTCTCTGTTTACTGTTTTCATGTTCATTTACTTTTCTGCTTCAAGATCCGATTTAACCCAAACCCTCTTCTACTTCTCTGCTTGATGCAAATTTACTTTTCCTTGTTTAATTTCTGCAAATCCAAGTCCCAATCCCCTTTACAATTCAAATCATTTACATTTCTTGCACTTTAAGATTCCGCAATTTACATTTCTTGCATTCTAAGTTTCTGCCATTCAATTTCTTGTTCTTTAAGATTCAGCAATTTATTTCTTGTTCTCTTTAATTCCATGCAATTTAATTTCTGCAAATCACAAAACACTCAACCAAATCTTGATTCGCTTGACTAAATTAACCACTAAGCTAAAATTGCTCAATCCTTCAATCCCTGTGGGATCGACCTCACTCCCGTGAGTTTTTATTACTTGATGCGACCCGGTACACTTGCCGGTTAGATTTGTGTGTTTTGGGAGAAATTCATTTTTCCACCAAAATACTCATCACAACCTCCCCACACTTAAACAATAGCAGGTCCTCATGCTAAGCTCAAGAGAAGCTATAAAGATGAAGAGGAATGGTAGAATGTATGAAATGCAACCTATGAATGCAACTACATGCAAAATGTTTCTACCTACTTGGTCAAAAGTAAATAAGATCTTCAAGACAAACATAAGTCAGATTTCACTAATTCAAATCGTACAATAAAAAGCAAGTAAACTTGTAAGAAGATAGCTCATGAAAGCAGGAAACATAGAATCAAGCATTGAACCCTCACTGGAAGTGTATATCACTCTAATCTCTCAAGTGTATAGGGTAATTCACTCTAGTCTTCTCTGATCATGCTTTCTAAAACTTTGTTCTTCATCTAACCAATCAACAAATATTTAATATACCAATGCGAACATCATGAGGTCTTTTCAAGGTTGTAATGGGGCTGAGGTAAAGGTAAGGATATATGTATGGCCAAGTGAGCTATAATATGAATCTTTAATTAACCTAAGCTCTCACCTAATATACATATACTCTATATACTTTTAAATTCATGCCTAGCTACCCATAATTCCCACTTTTGTATAATTCCCATACTCATGTACCAAATTTTCTTTAACTTTTATCACATGTGCATTGATCTTTTATTAAACTTAATATTGGGGTAATTTTGTCCCCTTATTTATTTATATTATATATATATATATTTTTTTTTTCTTTTTTCTCTTTTTTTTTGAGTCATAAAAGCAAACATAACTTATCAATGCACATGGATTCTCCATTATTTTTCTATTTTGGTTTTTTATGAGTAGGTTCCTAAATTCCCAATATTTAAATAAATTAGAAACATGATACATTCCCTTATTAACCCATGTTCCCATAGTTTCCCCACACATAATTGTTACACAATCCCTATCTTAAGCTAACCAAAAATTTAATTGGGATATTTAATTATTTTTTTGCTTAAGGCTAGTGATGTGGTAAAATACAGAATAAATAGGGATTAAAAGGCTCAAGGTGGCTGACAAGGGTGATTTAAAGGGTAGGCTTATTTGGGATAAGTGAGCTAAAATCAAATAATGGCCTCAATCATATGCAAGCATGTAAATACACTAAATATTGGTCATATAGAATGGAACAAAGCTAAGATTGCAATTATAGAGAAGAAAACACACAAGAATAAAAATATTATGGTTAAATAGTGTAACCATATAAATAAGCTCAAAATCTCACAGGTTGTGTGTTCTTCAGCTCAAAAACCATGTTCCAAATACAACTTCAAACAAGTTTTAACACATAAAAATTAAATTTTTTTTTCAATTTAAATTAGTAAAATTTTTCAAAAATGGAATTACTTTAACCAAGTAGTAACTAAATGCAAACAATCAACTATACATGCAATCTATTATGCAATGCAACAATGAACTAATAAAGAAAATAAAACATTGGTGTTGAGATAGAAGATAACTAACCCCTGGAAGTTGGTATCGACCTCCCCACACTTAAAGATTGCACCGTCCTCGGTGCACGCTAAGATGTGCAGGTGGACGGGTTGTTCCAACTGATGCTTTTCTCTAAAGATTGTGCAGATGGACTTGTCTGTCTCCCCATGTAAACGTCTTTCGCTTCCCTTCCGGGTGGCCATCCTGAAAGAAAAAGGGAAGAAAAGTAACCCAATAATAGAGATAAGAAAATAAATGAAGTATAGTTCGGTTAATGCCAAATGATAAGGGTCTCATTTACATGGAAGCTTCAACATGTACGTGAGAAAACAATAGAAGGCATGGCATACCAGTGGTGCAAAATTACAACAATGGAGAAGAGAGTGGGGAAAGAGAGATAATATAAATTCATGTCAATGCAAAAAGTAATACAGGTATAAAAGATTAACATTGATTTAAATAATATTATCTAACCAGAATAAAGCAAGTCATGAGCACCAAGATAATACCAGAAAAGATATAACAGTTGAATAAGAACATTTGAACACCAATGGTAAAATAATAAATTTAGAAAAGAAAAGAAAAATATGCACAAAATTAAAATGCAATGAATGAAATATTCAAATAAATTAAGTAAAATAAAATAAAAGATAAGAAGAATGAGAAGGGAAAGAACGGACGAAGAAGTAAGTAAGAAAGGAGGGAGGAAAAATTAGGATTGGGGAAGAAAAGATAAGATATTTGGCAAATTAGGATAAGCTGTGCGGCGCAAGCGACGCGGACGCGTGGGGCATGCTGTCGCGTGACTTGCGCTTTAAGTTAATTGACGCGGTAGCATCGGTCACGCGGTCGCGTGACACGTTTTATGCTGATAGCGCGAGGGCAGCCTCGCGCGCGCACAACTCTCTGTTCAAAATCATATTAGTGCCAAATTTTAAGTGACGCGATCGCATGGGGCATGTGATCGCATGAATGGGCTTTAAAGGGATATGACGCGGTCGCGTGGGTCATGCGGCCACTTGGGAAGGATTATGCGTCAGCGACGCTGCCGCGTCGCGTGCGTGTTTTTTTTTCTATGCAATATGCAGAATGCAATGCTTAATGTGAATGCTATGAAAACTTCCAGGTTCAAATTAAAATAAAATAAAAACAAACAACATGAAATAAAATTGAAAAAGAAACGATCATACCATGGTGGGTTGTCTCCCACCTAGCACTTTTAGTTAAAGTCCTTAAGTTGGACATTAGATGAGCTTCCTGTTATGGTGGCTTGTGTTTAAATTCGTCCAGAAATCTCCACCAATGTTTGGAATGCCAGCAGCCTCCGGGGTCCCAAACTAGGCATGTGAAGCTACTGAGCAGCTTCAAACAGATTTTCAGGCTCCCGGGGTGACGAATGTCAGAATAGATTCCAGGATCCCAAGCCTTGTTTTTAAATCCGCCTCCGTCTTAATCTCCATGTTTCCATCTGGGCGGTTTAAAAAGTAAATTCTCACCATGGTAACCAAACGTTTTCCGAGATCCATTCGATTGATTTTGATACCAATCCGTGCACTTCGAGTTGAAGTGTGGAACCTTATTGAACCTTGTGCAATAGCTCTGAGCACGAGCCATTTCCCTCTTACTCTTAAAGCCACAGAGAGCTCTAAGCTGGCCATCTGTTTCAAGCAAACCGTATTCAAGTGAAAAAGTAAAGTTAAAGGTTAAGGATTGTACCCACTTGAAGCTTGTATTAGGTGGTAATGGCCTTAGGATAGGTGTTTCCAGTGGTTCTGTAAGTTCTACTCCCAGGTAATCTTCTGTGAATTCCTCCACTTCTTTGCAAGGATCTTCAAATGCATCATCACCCTGGTCAAAGTCTTCTATATCTTTCTCATCACTTGAGTCATAGATTGGAGGTTGATAAAAATCTACCTCTGCATCATCCTCGTATTCATTTGGGGAAGATTCGTCGATCTCAGAGAACTCACTTGCAGATGCAAGTTCATTACTAAGAGAGCTTGACTTGTGACTATCATCATCAAGGGAATTTGCTTCTTGGATTATTCCGTCTGATTCTTCATAAACAAATTGCCTTGGGGATTGTGCGCTATCCTCCTTAGCATTAACTATAATGTCCTTGACGGATTTCTCCTCAGCTCTGGATTCCCATGGAGGTTCTGCGTCTCCTAGATCTTCAACCAACTCTTCTTCTTGTACAATGACAGCTTCTTCTACTTGTTCTAGTACGAATTCATGCTCTGTCTTGTCCACTGGAGTTTCTAGTGTCTCCTTCATGCTACGCTCTTCATTAGATTGTCCACATGGGGCTGTGGTTGGTCCTTGAATGTTCGAGCGTCTAGAAGCTAATTGAATTACTGCTTGCTCCAGTTGTCGAATGGTTGCTTGAAGCTTATTTACTGTTTCCTTGAGGCGAACCTCTGATTCTCGGGGTGATGGATTTGGACATGAAACATAGGGAAGTGATGGTGCTTGGGGGTGATTGGATTGGAACTGGGGTAGGAAAGGATCATACGGTGGCGAATGGTGAAGAGAAGCTTGTGAGTGTGGTGGTTCGAGGTTATGTTGAGAGGTTGGTCTATAGGCACGGGGTGGAACTTGTTGGTAGTTACAAGGTTGTCCACCATATCTATCGGCTGGGGATGTATTGTAGAATGGTCGTTGTCCATGATATCTTGGAGGGTGTTATTGCCTAAAGGGTTGATTAAATCCTCTTGGCTCCATCCATCCTTGATTGGTTTGACCTTGATGCATATTCATGCTGCAACTTCTATTTCCTTCAACAAAGTTAGAACCAAACTCAAAGCGAGGGGGTGAGAATTCATGGTAGCAAATAAAAATAAAAAGGAAAAACAAAAATAAATAAACAAGCAAAAGAAAAATATTTACAATAACCAATAATAAGGCACACGTTAGCAGTTCCCCGGCAACGACACCATTTTGAAGAACTGAAGATTGATGGTTTAGAGGTTATAGTAAACTCTCGTTGTAAGTATAGTTACAAAACCAAACAATCAACCTTTCTTGCAAAAGTTTTGGTTGTCACAAGTAACAAACCCCCTTTTAAAATTGATAACCGAGTATTTAAACCTCGGGTCGTCTTCTCAAGGAACTGCAGGGAAGTATGTTCTTATTATTGGTTATGGAGATTGTAAATTCGGGGTTTGAAGAATGAGGAACAAATATGACAATTAATTTAAATGGCAATTAAAAATAAATAAATACTGTAAAGCAAACTTTTGGGCAAGGTGTGAGAAATTGGAAGTCCAGACTTAGTTATCCTTATCACTAACAATGAAAGTCGAATCTTAATTCCACTTGGTCAACCTTTACTAAAGTAAAGGAAAGTCAAGGGACTAATTAGTTTGATCTTCGAATCCTATTTATTTCCTAAGAAAAGGTTGGGATTATTGAAGGTCAGTTCACTTAGCAAAGATAACAGTTATCAAATATGTTGAGATAAGATAACTCCTGAGTTACTGCTTTCTTAACCAAGACCAAAAGAGGAAAAAGTAAATTTGCTGGAATAAAAATGCCTTCAGATGTAAAGCAACAATAACATAAATTAAAGAAAGCAATCATGAATTGAAATACCTCAAATAACATTAATAAGGGAAATTATAATCTAAAATGAAGAGTTCATAAACTAAATTGGAAGAATAAATAAAAATAAAGAACCTGGAATTGAGAGTTACTCCTAAAACTAAGAGAAGTCCTAAATCCTAATCCTAAGAGAGAGAGGAGAGAACCTCTCTCAAAACTAGATCTAAATCATGGAAAAGTAACTAAATTGGCGAGCTTCCTGTGAATGGATGCATTCCCCCACTTTATAGCCTCTAATCTGTGTTTTCCGGGCCGAAAACTAGGTCAAAAACAGCCCAGAAATCGCCCCCTGCATATTCTGGTACGTTCAGGTCGCGGACAAGTGATGCGGAGGCATCGTCCACGCGGCCGTGCGGATTGAAGTTCGCAGATGCAACGCGTCCGCGTGGATCACGCATTCGCGTTGCCTAGCGTCAGGGAAACTATAGCTTATTATATATTAAATCGAAGCCCCGGACGTTAGCTTTCCAACGCAACTAGAACAGCATTGTTTGGACCTTTGTAGCTAAAGTTATAGCCGTTTGAGTGCGAAGAGGTCAGGCTGGACAGCTTAGCAGTTTCTCCAACTTCTTGTATTCCTTCCACTTTTGCATGCTTCCTTTCCATCCTCTGAGCCATTCCTGCCCTGTAATCTTTGAAATCACTTAACACACATATCAAGGCATCTAATGGTAATAAGAGAGGATTAATATTAGCAAAGATAAGTCCAAAGAAACATGTTTTCAATTAAAGCACATAATTAGGAAGGCAAATGTAAAAAACCACTCAATTGAGCACAAGATAAACCATAAAATAGTGGTTTATCAACCGCCTATTTATGATTTGAGTGATGGGGAAGAGTTAGAAGAAATTGGTGAGGAAAAATGTGAACTTGAGGAAGCTTGGCAAGAGGTAGAGCTTGAAGAACCTTGTCAAGTGGTGGAAGCCCCTAGAAGAGGATGGACGGAAGTGGAACGTGCTTTGTCAAGATCATTGGGAACTTCTCTACCTAAGTCACCATCCAATCCTTCATTTGAGTGGGTAAAACTCATAACTCTTAGCTTTATTATCCCACTCGAATTTGGCTTGCTTGAAATGGAAGGCCAACTTAGGGCGCTTTGTGTAATGAAGCGTAAGAGAAGGATGTTTAGTGGTTGGAGTTGTAAGTCTAGGCTCATTATGGTTAAAGCTTCAAGGAGTGGATGCAAAGGTTGGACTAGTGCTCAATTGGATGGGTCTCGGAGGATTGTTTGGTACCTTAGTGAGAATTCGTCTTGCCTATCACCCGAATGGAACAATGATGATCAATTAGAAGACGGGTGTGAAAATAAGATATGGGATCCCGGATCAAAACATGGATGCCAAACTTGGGAGCTCATATCTTGTGAAGAACTTCACCTAAACTTGGTGAAGTCGGTTGGAAATTTTGACAATCGTTTGAGGAGCAAGCATCCTTGGGAGTTCAAGGATGAGTACAAGCATAAACCACCTTGACAAAGAACCTCCCAATTGTCCAACTTAAGGACTTAAACTAAAAGTGCTAGGTGGGAGACACCCCACCATGGTAAACTCTTTCCATTCTCTTATATATATAATCAATGAATGAATTGAGTTGCCATTGTTGGTAGTTTTTCTTATTTTTGTACATATTGCTTTGATTGATCGATTGCTTGTTAAATTCACGTTTTGATTTAGAATAGTTGTTTTTCAATTGTATTTGGCTTGGAGTGCAATTTTGTGGTTTATCTTGTGTTGAATTTAGGGGATTTTATTAACTTTTCTCACATTTATTCAATGAAATAGCATGGTTTTGTGAATTTCTCCTAATTTGTGCTTAAGAGTAAAAACATGCATTTTAGGCCTTTAAATCATTAATTTTAATTTTCTTTAATTCCATTCGATGCCTTGATATGTTAGTTAAGTGATTTCAGGATTAGAAGGCAAAGATTGGGTTGAAGGAATGAAGAAAAAGCATGCAAAAATGGAGAATTCATGAAGAAATGGGGATTTGTTGAACTAAAGGCCATGCGCACGCTCACCCACGTGTACGCGTGAGAAGGAGATTCGCCAGCGATGCGCACGTGTCACCCACGCGCACGCGTGGAGAGGAAATACGCTGGGGGCGACAATCGGCACGTAACTCACTAAAGGCAATACGCTGGGGGCGATTTCTGAACTCAAGGAGGCCGAAATCCAACTCATTTCTGATGCTTTTGAACCCAAGGATTGCAAGGGAATCGGGGAGAGCCATAGTAGAGTTTTCATCATGTTTTAGGGGAGAATTCTAGAGAGAGAGAGGCTCTCTCCTCTCTCTAGATTTTAGGGTTCTTATTTCAATTTCCTTTTAGATTTATATTTCGATCTTGTTTCATTTTAGTTTTCCTTTACTTTTATTTGTTCTAGCACTTTCGTTTATCTACTACTCTTGTTAATTTCTTATTTTGCTCTCTGTTATGTTGATGAACAATTGTTGGATCTCAATTTTCTTTTAATGCAATTTTATATTTCTATGTCTCTTGATGTTTACCTCACTTGCTATTGTTGATTTCTTGCTTTTGTTAGTTATAGCTTTCATTAATTCTTTCATTTTGTGATGTTTACCTTTATTGCACTCTAGGTATTTGATAAAATGTTTCCACTAGTTTTTGAGTAGTTTTCTTTACTCTTGGCCTAGGCTATGGGAATTGGGTGACCTTGAGTCATTGGGTCTCATTGAATTGCTGATTTGAGAACCTGATGAGTGGATAATTTATACGCTTTTTGGAATTATTTTTAGGTAGTTTTTAGTATAATTTAGTTAGTTTTTATCATGTTTTTATTAGTTTTTATACAAAATTTATATTTCTAGACTTTACTATAAGTTTGTGTATTTTTCTATGATTTCATGTATTTTCTAGCTGAAATTGAGTGACTTGAGCAAAAATCAGATTCAGAAGCTGAAAAAGGACTGCAGATGCTGTTGGATTCTGACCTCCCTGCACTCGAAGTGGATTTTCTGGAGCTACAGAAACCCAATTCGCACGCTCTCAATTGCGTTGGAAAGTAAACATCCAGGGCTTTCCAGAAATATATAATAGTCCATACTTTGCCTAAGTTTTGATGACTCAAACTGGCGTTCAAACGCCAACTTCCAGCCATATTCTGAAGTTAAACGCCAGAAACAGGTTGCAAACTAGAGTTAAACACCAGAAATAGGCTACAACCTGGCGTTTAACTCCAAGAAAAGTCTCTACTTGTGTAAAGCTCAATGCTCAGCCCAAGTACACACCAAGTGGGCCCAGAAGTGGATTTCTGCATCATTTACTTATTTCTGTAACCCTAGCTACTAGTTTAGTATAAATAGAACTTTTTACTATTGTATTTTCA
The DNA here is from genome assembly GCF_003086295.3 of Arachis hypogaea. Taxonomy (NCBI): domain Eukaryota; kingdom Viridiplantae; phylum Streptophyta; class Magnoliopsida; order Fabales; family Fabaceae; genus Arachis; species Arachis hypogaea. Next base: position 48,389,568 of record NC_092047.1, read on the forward strand.
TCTTTGGACATTTATTCCCTAGACCTTTGAGGCTGGCCATTCGGCCATGCCTGTGAATGTGATTATCCGTGACACTCATCATCATTCTCACCTATGAACGCGTGCCTGACAACCACTTCAGTTCTATCTGCAATAGCTTGAGTGTGTATCTCTTAGACTCCATTCCGAAAGATCGGAGTCTTCGTGGTATAAGCTAGAATTATTGACGGCCATTCTTGAGATCCGGAAAGTCTAAACCTTGTCTGTGCTATTCCGAGTAGGATCTTGGAAGGGATGACTGTGATGAGCTTCAATCTCGCGAGTGTTGGGCGTAGTGACTGACGCAAAGGGATCAATGGATCCTATTCCAACATGATCGAGAACCGACAGATGATTAGCCATGCGGTGACAGCGCATTTGGACCATTTTCACTGAGAGGGCGGGAAGTAGCCATTGACAACGGTGATGCCCAACATACAGCTTGCCATGGAAAGGAGTATGAATGATTGAATGAAGGCAGTAGGAAAGCAGAGATTTAGAAGGAGCAAAGCATCTCCATACGCTTATCTGAAATTCTCACCAATGAATTACATAAGTATCTCTATCTTATTTTAAATTTTATTTATATTTTAGTTATCAAATCTCCATAACCATTTGAATCCGCCTGACTGAGATTTACAAGGATGACCATAGCTTGCTTCAAGCCGACAATCTCCGTGGAATCGACCCTTACTCACGTAAGGTTTATTACTTGGATTACCCAGTGCACTTGCTGGTTAGTTGTGCGGAGTTGTGAAAAGGAATTGAGATTATGAACGTGCGTACTAGGTTTTTCGCGCCGTTGAGATCACAATTTCGTGCACCAAGTTTTTGGCGCCGTTGCCGGGGATTGTTCGAGTTTGAACAACTGACGGTTCATCTTGTTGCTCAGATTAGGTAATTTTATTTTGATTTTGAGCTTTTTTGTTTTTATTATTTTTATTTTCGAAAAAAATTTTCAATAATAATAAATTATTCTATGTTCTTCAAAATTCTTATTTTTCTTTTCCCAAATAATTTTCGAAAAATCCAAAAAATTTAATAAAATCAAAAAACCAAAAATAATTTTGTGTTTCTTGATTGAGTCTAGTGTCAAATTCTAAGTTTGGTGTCAATTGCATCTTTTTAACTTTTCTTTAAATTTTTGAAGAACACCTGCATTGAATTTTGTTCTTCATGATCTTCAAGTTGTTCTTGATGATCTTCTTTGTTTGATCTTTGCATTTTCATGTTTAATGTCTTTTCTTGTTTTTCATATGCATTTTCAATTTGTTAGTGCCTAAACATTGAAAATTTCTATGTTTGGTGTCTTGCATGTGTGTCTTTTCTTAAAAATTTTCAAAAATAAGTTATTGGTGTTCATCTTGACATTCAAAGTGTTCTTGGTGTTCATCTTGACATTCAAAGTGTTCTTGCATGCATTATTAGTTTTGATCTTGAATTTTCATGTTTTGCATCATTTTAGTGTTTTTCTCTCTCATTACTAAAAATCCAAAAATAAAAAATATATCTTTCCTTGTTTTACTCATAAATTTCAATTTCAAAATTCTATCTTTTCAAATCTTTTTCAAAAATCAAATCTTTTTCATTTATTTTTACATATTTTCGAAATTTTTTTAAATTGATTTTCAAAATCTTTTTCTTATTCTTACTTCATATTTTCGAAAATCTCACTAACATTTAATATTTTAATTCAAAAATTTTTCAAGTTATTACTTGCCTATTAAGAAAGGTTCAATCTTTGAATTTTAAAATCATATCTTTTAGTATCTTGTTAGTCAAGTAATCAACTTTAATTTCAAAAATCAAATCTTTTTAATTTCCTTTTTAAATCCTTTTCAAATTTCAAATATTTCAACCATATCTTTTTCAAAATCAATTTCAAATTATTTTCTAACATCTTATCTTTTCAAAATTGATTTTCAAATCTTTTTCAATTAACTACTTGACTTTTTGTTTAATTTTAAAAGTTTTCTATTTCAATCATATCTTTTTCAAAACCACCTAACTACTTTTCTCTCTCCAATTTTCGAAAATCACTAACAACTTTTTCAAAAATCTTTTTATTTACTTAATTCATTTAGTTTTCAAATTTTATTTTATTTCTTCTCTTAATTCTCGAATACTAACCAATAATTAAAATAGAAACAAAAATATTTTTTTATTTTATTTTAATTTTCGAATTCTCTCTCTCTCATCTTCTCTCTTCAATCTTCTATTCTTTTCTTCTTCTACTTACATAAGAATCTCTATACTGTGACATAGAGGATTCCTCTTCTTTTCTGTTCTCTTCTTTTTCATATGAGCAGGAACAGGGACAAAGACATTCTTATTGAAGCTAATCTTGAACCTGAAAGGACTCTTAAGAGGAAACTAAGAGAAGCTAAAGCACAACCCTCTGGAGAGGACCTGAAAGAAATTTTCGAAAAAGAAGGAGACATGGCCGAACCAAATAACAACAATGCCAACAATACAAAGAAGATGCTTGGTGACTTCATTGCACCTTCTTCTGACTTCTGTGGAAGAGGCAACTCAATTCCTGCCATTGGAGCAAACAACTTTGAGCTTAAGCCTCAATTAGTTTCTTTGATGCAGCAGAATTGCAAGTTTCATGGACTTCCATCGGAAGATCCTCATCAGTTCTTAGCTGAATTCTTACAAATCTGTGACACTGTCAAGACCAATAGAGTTGATCCCGAGGTCTACAGGCTTATGCTTTTCCCTTTTTCTGTAAGAGACAGAGCTAGAACATGGTTGGATTCACAACCTAAGGAAAGCCTGAACTCTTGGGAAAAGTTGGTCAGTGCTTTCCTGGCCAAATTCTTTCCACCTCAAAAGATGAGCAAGCTTAGAGTGGAAATCCAAACCTTCAGACAGAAGGAAGGTGAGTCCCTATATGAAGCTTGGGAAAGATATAAGCAATTGATCAAAAGTTGTCCTACTAACATGCTTCCAGAATGGAGCATCATATGTATATTCTATGATGGTCTATCTGAGTTGTCAAAAATGTCATTAGACTATTCTGCAGGAGGATCTCTTCATCTGAAAACCCCTGCAGAAGCTCAGGAACTCATTAAAATGGTTGTAAATAACCAGTTCATGTACACCTCTGAGAGGAGCCCTGTGAACAATGGGACGCCTCAGAAGAAGGGAGTTCTTGACATTGATACTCTGAATACCATATTGGCTCAGAACAAAATATTGACTCAGCAAGTCAATATGATTTCTCAGAGTCTGAATGGATTGCAAGCTGCATCCAACAGTACTAAAGAAGCATCTTCTGAAGAAGAAGCTTATGATCCTAAGAACCCTGCAATGGCAGAGGTGAATTACTTGGGAGAACCCTATGAAAATACCTATAATCCTTCATGGAGAAATCATCCAAATTTCTCATGGAAGGACCAACAGAAGCCTCAACAAGGCTTCAACAATAATGGTGGAAGAAATAGGTTTAGCAATAGAAAGCCTTTTCCATCATCTTCTCAGCAACAGACAGAGAATTCTGAACAAAGCCATGCTGGCCTGGCAACATAGTCTCTGATCTATCTAAGACCATACTAAGTTTCATGAATGAAACAAGGTCCTCCCTTAAAAATTTGGAGGCACAGGTGGGTCAGCTGAGTAAGAAGATTACTGAAACTCCTCTCAGTACTCTCCCAAGCAATACAGAAGAAAATCCCAAGAGAGAGTGCAAGGCCATAAACATGACCAACATGGCCGAACCTAGAGAGAGTAAGGAGAACATGAGTCCTAGTGAGAAAAGCCTCATGGGACGTCCTCTTGACAGAAAGGAGTTTCCCTTTGAGGAACCAAAGGAATATGAAGCTCATACAGAGACCATAGAGATTCTATTGAACTTTCTTCTGCCACTCATGAGCTCTGATGAATATTCTTCCTCTGAAGAGGATGAAGATATCACTGAAGAGCAAGTTGCTAAGTATCTAGGAGCAATCATGAAGCTGAATGCCAAGTTAATTTGTACTGAGACTTGGGAGGATGAACCCCCCTTATTCACCAATGAACTAAATGCATTATTAAGGCAGACATTACCTCAGAAGAAACCGGATCCCGAAAAATTCTTCATACCTTGTACCATAGGCACCATGACCTTTGAGAAGGATCTGTGTGACCTGGGGTCAGGGATAAACCTCATGCCACTCTCTGTAATGGAGAAACTGGGAATCTTTGAGGTACAAGCTACAAGAATCTCACTAGAGATGGCAGACAAATTAATGAAACAGGCTTATGGACTAGTAGAGGACGTGCTAGTAAAGGTTGAAGGCCTTTACATCCCGACTGATTTCATAATCCTAGACAATGGGAAGGATGAGGATGAATCCATCATCCTTGGCAGACCCTTCCTAGCCACAGCAAAAGCTGTGATTGATGTTGACAGAGGAGAGTTGGTCCTTCAGTTAAATGAGGACTACCTTGTATTTAAGACTCAAAGTTCTCCTTCTGTAACTATGGAGAGGAAGCATGAAAAGCTTCTCTCAATACAAAGTCAAACAAAATCCCCACATTCAAACTTTAAGTTTGGTGTTGGGAGGCCACAACCAAACTCTAAGTTTGGTGTTGAGCGGCCCCAACCCTGCTCTGATTATCTGTGAGGCTCTATGAGAGCTCACTGTCAAGCTATTGACACTAAAGAAGCGCTTATTGGGAGGCAACCCAATGTTATTTAATTATATCTATTTATTATGCATTGTTATTTTATGTTTTCTGTAGGTTGATGATCATGTGAAGTCACAAAAACAACTGAAAAATAAAAAAAGAATGAAAAATAGCGTAAAAAAATAGCATACCCTGGAGGATAAGCTTACTGGCATTTAAACGCCAGTAAGAAGCATCAGACTGGCGTTTAACGCCAGAAAGAGGCATCAAGCTGGCGTTAAAAGCCAGAAACAGGCTACAGTCTGGCGTTTAACGCCAGAAATAAGCACCAACTTGGCGTTAAATGCTAATAAATGGAGAAAAGCTGGCGTTTAACACCAGAAACAAACAGCAGTCTCGCGTTTAACGCCAGAATTTCACTCTAAGGGCATTTGCACGCCTAAATGGAGCAGGGATGTTAAAGTCCTTGACCCCTCAGGATCTGTGGACCCCACAGGATCCCCACCTATCCCACCTCTCTCTCTCTCTCTTCACCAATCACCTCATTCACTCTTCCCCAAAAACCCCATCTACCTTCAAATTCAAACCCTTTTTCCCTCCCAAACCCAACCCTAATACGCGAAACCTGTAACGACCCAACTCCCAGTATGCCATGATCATACAAGAAGCTAAGTGTTACCAACTTTTTCTTCCTAATTATTAACTATTACTTAATATATGAGCCTGTTCCTTGTAAGAACGTTGCCAATTTTACGAGTAACTTTTTTTTATTCGATGTGGATGATAATGTAAAATAAATAAGCATACATTGAGAGTAATAAAAGCAAGCATAGAAAAATATAGAAATATAGCAGATAATTTACATCATGTACACTATAACAAAACATGTAGCTTTACACAAGATCAAGTCAGTTTACATTCTCGTCAACCTACGTAGCTAATATATACACGACACCCTAGGGCCTGGCCTATATAAAAAGCCGCTAAACTAGCGCCCAGGCTAGCCTAACCACTATATAGCTCCTAGCTCTCGGGTGTACTAACACAAGTGAGAGACTAACTAACAGATAATGTCAGACTAGAGTGTCATCAAAAGAATGCCCCTTCTGCTGTCAAACTATATCTACACGTGGCCGTTCAGAGAATCGCCGTGAGGCTCGTCCATCTCCTCATCCTGCTCTATCTCTATCTCAGGATCCTCCTCTGCCTCATCGTCCGCAGCTATAGCTATACCCTCAGATCCACTAGAAACACTGATGTCACTATGTACAACCCATTCGCGAGCACAGGTCCATTCGCGTAAATAGGAGCTACCCCATCGTCCGGTAGTGTCGGCTCAGCAGGTTGTGGAAAGTCTAGGATTGGCTCAGGGGAAAAGTCCTACTTTGGTGGAATCGCAGGTACATAGTCACCAGCTAACTCGGGCTCATCAGGTTTGATAGGCTCAGGTGCCGCCTTATTCAAGGGTTGAGCTGGTATAGGGTGTCCGGTACTATCGAGAAAAGGATGCTCAGGTGCGTCAGGGTGTAACCAGGATAAGGGAAAGTCGTAGGGATCTTCAGGATCAAAAGCGGACTATACAAAGGATGTTGGATGGGACGGTTTTGTAACGCGTAACGTCTCATACGAAGCTCCGCACTCAGAATGTAGTAACCATAGTACACTGGATCCTCGTAAATGTGTAGGTCATCGACTTCATAGAATATCACGCCCGTTTCCATCTGAAGGGGAGGAAGGGAGAGAAGGGGGTAAGAACTGGGGACTCCTTAGTATGGCCGGGGTTATTAGTTACGTTCATTTATTTGGGGTCGATTAGCAGACGAATAATAGAATATAGCGAACAAGTAAACAAAAGATAAAGACAGAAAGAGAAAGTAGAGACAACAGAAAGCAGAACACAAACAAAAGAATACAAGAAAATAAAACATAGAAATAGCATACACGCAGACAAACACAAAGAAATAGATCACACACAGAAAGGAATGCAACAGAGAATGATGCGCATACAAGAATGATGCATGTCTAGCCCTAGTGCAGGTAATGAGCTCATTTGTCGGTTTCTACCCGCTCCCGACGTAACCCGAAGCAGCTGAAACGGGTATGGCTTTCCAGTTGGCTATACCCCTGTGTACAGGAAATAACCCCTCTGCCACCACAGGGTCCACTGCACGCAGGAAATAACACATCTGCCACTGCAGGGATGTATGCCGACACACCTTCTGTATACAGGAAATAATCCCTCTGCCACTACAGAAATAGAACAGGTGGTCACGGTACTTCTGTAGCAGGAAATAACCCCTCTGCCTTACAGAAATGAAATATGGATCTGTACCGCAGGAAAGCGTTCTCAGTGGTCGTACCACCATCTATCTGACTGCCTTCACACAGTAGATCATCACATAATCATTCTCATTATCATCATTCATTATCATTCTCATGCAGTACCTCTTTCTTTCTCTGTTCAATCATATTGTACAAACTTTACATCTTTCACTTTTACAATATCGTGGCTTAAACCATTTCTCTTTATCACATTACTCTTTTCCTCTTTGTATCTCTTTACTCTGTTCTGGTTTCTCTTTTCTCTGTATCTCTTTACTTTTCTCTGATTACTCTTTCTTCTGTATCTATATCACTCTTTTTCTCCTTATCTCTTTACTTTACTCTAGTTACTCTGTTCTCTGTGTTACTTTATTCTGCTCTGATTTCTCTGCTAAACGTATGTATTTAAAGCTTATGTAAATTTCGGTATGAATAGTTAGCCTGTCCCAAGTATAGGTTCATTAAGTCTATACTGAAACAGTTTAACTTTTCATATAATACCTAATCCTAGTCGCAACTCAAGGACTAACTATGTTGCCTTAGTTTGTTTGCTAATCTCTGTTTGATTCTGTCATTAAAACTTTACAGACTTTTCTTTGTGTTTTTATCTTTTCTTTAACTTCTTAACTTTCCTTTATCTTTGCCTCACTAATATATTCTTACCACTCCCTAAGTGTTTTATGAAGGTAATTATGAGATTCTACGCTTAAAGTTGTCTTTCTAAAGCTTTTACAGAAAACTGACTTTTCTGTATTATTTTATTATTTTTATTAAAATTTTATTTTTAATTAAATATTATTATTTAATATTTTATTATTATTTATTATTTTATTATTAAATTTGCGAAAATTACCCTACTTTAACTTTTAACCTTTAAAATTCATTTTTTACCACCCTAACTTTTAGAAATTACAAAATAACCCCCCAAACACCAAAATATTTACTTCCTTGCCCTTTTATGGATCAAAAAGGTGTTCTTCACTGTTCTTCACCACACTCAAAGTGTTCTTCGTAAATTCTTCAGATTCTTTCTCTGTTTTTATCCGTTTTTCAATCTTTTCAGCAACCGATTTTTACCAAAATTCAAAATAAATTCCCAGCCACTAAAACTCCATCTTTTCTACATGTTTTAAACACAAATTGAACCCCAATTTAAGGATTAGGGTTTGTTTTTCCAGCTGCACTCAAGAACATGTTTCATAGCTTGAATATCATCAAATTTCACCAAATTTTCACCAAAATTTCAACAAGAATCACTCATATAAATCATCAATTTCAAGCACAGCCAAACTATATCATAATCACACAACTTAAACACAATCAATCAAGATTAAATTCACCAAACCCTACCCGGTTTTGCTGCTCCTAATTCGGTTAGACTTTCAGGTGTCCTTAAGCACTTTTTCCTCCTAAATCACATCAAGAATAACTTTAAATCCAAAATCCCTCAACTAACCAAATCTCACTCAGCATGTTAAGAAGTGATTTCTAAGCTTAGACTTGCTGTAAATTCACGTTTCTTGGCCCTCAAGTCAAGTTAAGGATGATTCCTAAGGAAAAACATCAAGAAAACACATGTTTTGCATAGTTTTCCTTGAAAACCGAATTGAAGAGGGAGGGAGACAGCCATCTCACCTTATTTTTAGCCTTGATATGTTATATGGTTATATAGAGGAAGAAGAAAGGATCATTTTGGTGAAATCGGAATTTTGATTTGAGTTTTAGTTCAGAAGAAATCAAGCTTTGAAGATTAAGTGTTCATGAAAGTTTCTCTCTTTTCTCTCTTGTTATTTTCATCCAAAATGAAGAAATGAGACAGCCTTGGAGTGTCTTGGGGGTTTAGGATGAGTTTTGATTGGTTGGCTTGAAGGTGGATTAAAATAATATTAAAATATCTCAGGTGTATAACTACTAAAACTAGGTGTATCGGAACACACGTAAAAACATCTCTAAAAATTATTTTCTGAGCTACTAGCATAAATTACACTAGTAACATATTTATTATGAGAATAAAACTTGTATAATGAGCACTTATCATTGCTAAAGTCATCAGAGAGTGCTGGTGCTAAGCTGCACCAGTAAACTGTGAACCCGGTTAAACCGATTTTCTATTTTTAACCAAAACTGACCAGGTAACCTTATAATATCATTCAAGAAGCTTCTAATACTAATATCATGATAATATTATCCTATTACCTCTCTTCTCTCATGAATTAGTCCGGTTTGTCAAACTGAGACTATTTACGAAAAACCGAATCAAAACTCCTAATCGATATGGTTCAAAAACTATGTCCTTCGTGACTGCGTTATCGAGCTTGCCTCAGAAAAAAGTTCTAGCTTAAAGATGACATAATGACAATGAGGATTGAGATACTTGATGATATATCAAAGGTTCTCCCCTTACTGATCTTCCGGAGAAATCCGTACTTTCAGAAAAGATCTCGCATACTCGAAAATCAGGGTTGTTACAAAACCTAACCCTCCCCCCAACCCTATACAAACCCCTCACCATTCCTTCATTTTCACACATTACAACCACTACTTCTACCCCTTGGCTGAACCACATATCTCCCTCCATCTCCTCCATTTTCTTCTTCTTCTGCTACTTTCTTTATTTTTTTGCTCGAGGACAAGCAAACCTTTTATGTTTGGTGTGGTAAAAGCATTGCTTTTTGTTTTTTCATAACCATTAATGGCACCTAAGGCCAGAGAAACCTCAAGAAAGAGGAAAAGGAAGGCAATTGCTTCCACCTTTGAGTCATGAGAGATGGAGAGATTCATCTCAAAGGTCCATCAAGACCACTTCTATGAAGTTGTGGCCAAGTCATCTGTCATCTATGCAATTCAGTTGGAATTGTCATAGAAGAAGACACCCTCATTGAAGAGGACAAGCCCATCACTAAAAAGAGGATGGAGTAAACAAGAGAGCCCACTCATGGACCTCAACAAGAGCATGAGGAAACTCCTCATCATGAAATTCCTGAGATGCCTCAAGGGATGCACTTTCCTCCACAAAACTATTGGGAGCAAATTGACACCTCCCTAGGAGAATTAAGTTCCAACATGGGACAACTAAGAGTGGAGCACCAAGAGCATTCCATCCTCCTCCATGAAATTAGAGAAGATCAAAGAGCTATGAGGTAGGAGCAACAAAGGCAAGGAAGAGACATAGAGGAGCTCAAGAGCACCATTGGTTCTTCAAGAGGAGGAAGACACTACCCTCACTAAGGTGGACCCGTTCCTTAATCTCCTTGTTTATTTATTTTTTATGTTTTCGTTCTCTATGCTTTATGTTTTATTCATGTTTGTGTCTTTATTACATGATCACTAGTGTCTAAGTGTCTATGTCTTAAAGATATGAATGTCCAATGAATCCATCACCTTTCTTAAATGAAAAACGTTTTTAATCACAAAAGAACAAGAAGTACATGATTTCGAATTCATCCATGAAATTAGTTTAATTATTTTGATGTGGTGACAATAATTTTTATTTTCTGAATGAATGCTTGAACAGTGCATATGTCTTTTGAATTTGTTGTTTATGAATGTTAAAATTGTTGGCTCTTGAAAGAATAATGAAAAAGGAGAAATGCTATTGATGATCTGAAAAATCATAAAAATGATTCTTGAAGCAAGAAAAAGCAGTGAATAGAGAAAGCTTGTGAAAAAAATGGCAAAAATAAAAGAAAAAAAATGAAAGAAAAAGAAAAAGCAAGCAGAAAAAGCCAAGAGCTTTTTAAACCAAAAGGCAAGAGCAAAAAGCCAGTAACCCTTTAAACTAAAAGGCAAGGGTAAAAAGGATCCAAGGCTTTGAGCATTAATGGATAGGAGGGCCCAAAGGAATAAAATCCTGGCCTAAGCGGCTAAACCAAGCTGTCCCGAACCATGTGCTTGTGGCGTGAAGGTGTCAAGTGAAAAGCTTGAGACTGAGTGGTTAAAGTCGTGATCCAAAGCAAAAAGAGTATGCTTAAGAACTTTGGACACCTCTAACTGGGAACTCTAGCAAAGCTGGGTCACAATCTGAAAAGGTTCACCCAGTTATGTGTCTGTGGCATTTATGTATCCGGTGGTAATACTGGAAAACAAAGTACTTAGGGCCACGGCCAAGACTCATAAAGTAGCTATGTTCAAGAATCAATATACTGAACTAGGAGAATCAATAACACTATCTAAATTCTGAGTTCCTATAGATGCCAATCATTCTGAACTTCAAAGGATAAAGTGAGATGCCAAAACTGTTCAGAGGCAAAAAGCTACTAGTCCCGCTCATCTAATTGGAGCTAAGTTTCATTGATATTTTGGAATTTATAGTATATTCTCTTCTTTTTATCCTATTTGATTTTCAGTTTCTTGGGGACAAGCAACAATTTAAGTTTGGTGTTGTGATGAGCGGATAATTTATACGCATTTTGGCATTGTTTTTAGGTAGTTTTAGTATAATTTAGTTAGTTTTTATCATGTTTTTATTAGTTTTTATGCAAAATTCACATTTCTGGACTTTACTATGAGTTTGTGTGTTTTTCTATAATTTCAGGTATTTTCTGGCTAAAATTGAGGGACTTGAGCAAAAATCTGATTCAGAGGCTGAAAAAGGACTGCAGATGCTGTTGGATTCTGACCTCCCTGCTTTCGAAGTGGATTTTCTGGAGCTACAGAAACCCAATTAGCACGCTCTCAATTGCGTTGTAAAGTAGACATCCAAGGCTTTCCAGCAATATATAATAGTCCATACTTTGCCCAAGTTTTGATGACACAAACTGGCGATCCAGGCGACCGCGTGCCCCACGCGATCGCGTCGACCACCATTTCAGCCCAACCACGCGACCGCGTGCCCCACGCGATCGCGTGGATTCAAATTTCATAACCCCCAGTCACGCGAACCCTACTATTCGCACCCCCAAACCCTTTTCCTTCCTCTCTTCTTCTCCAACCACCCAACCACCACCCAGCTACCATCACCGACGCCAACGCCACTATCCCCCAGCCACCTCTCTGCCCCACTCTCCTTAATTCACCTACCAAGTTCCGACGAACGCCACCCTTCTATCCATTCGTTGTTAATTCATATTTTTCTATTTATGTTCATATTTAGGCTAGTTAGTTATGCATGTTGTAGTGGATTTTAGGTTGTTAGGTAGTCTAGGATGTGGTTAGTGGATTTAGGCCTGTTTAATTGCGTTGTTCGTGTTTTTGTTTTATAATTTTCGCAATTCTGCTGTTGATATATGTTAATATTGTTCATATGTTGTTCTTCAAGTTCATTCTTGTTCATACTCTTTAATTGCAATCTGTTTTCATTCATATGAACTATTCTGATTGTTGTTAATTTTCCGGGACAATCCAATTTCAGCCGGAATGCTGTCCAAATTTTTATAAACTGTTTTTGACTTTCATTCATGTTTTGGTTTTGGCTATTTAAAACTCTGCTTTACTCTGCTTTTACCAAACCAATTCATGAATGCCAGGGCAAGCTTTCTTATTCTTTTTTATTTCCTGGTTCTTAATCTGCATTTTTGATGTTTAGATTCCAAGTTTTGCTATTTCTATATCTATATGAATCATCATCAACTTAATTTCCTTGTTTGGATATGAGTTACCTATAGCTTCTATTTGTGAATGCCTGTTACTTGGAATATGATCATTATGCCACTTACTTTACCCACTTTTTACTAACTCACTAATTTTAACTTCCTAAACTATTTTTCGTTTCTAACCAAACCTAATCTTTCAAAACATTTCTTCTGGTTTTTCACTTTCTTTTAACATTTTAACCAAGGCATGATGATACTTTTTCTAATTAACTTGAACTGAAGTACATTTTGGATTGTGACATTTTTCTTCTCAGTATTCTAACTCTTGTACAATCCTTAATGCAAATTTGCTTAACTCAATCTCCTCTTCTATTGCTCCTTTGCCACTTTGTATTTCTTTTGATTATTTGCCTATTTGTTTTCCTATTTTTTTTATATCCTGGTTTTCTGTCTTTCAGGATGTCCGCCAGCCAAAGAAAAGGAAAAGCAAAGGCTACTACTGGCAAACGTAAACGAGGAGAATCCGCTATGTCCATCATGGATATCATGCACGATGACTCCTGGCGGGAGAAAAACTTTACCCCGCAGGAGAAGGCCGACCAGCTACTCCCTGCTACTGATCCAGTAAAGTTTGCAAACCGATACTGTGAGCTGAAGTATCCGGTATTTGCAACCTCCAGGAACCTGTACCTGGAGAGGACTTTGAAAATCCCAGAAGAACTCCAGCAATACACCTCTGATCAGATCAAACAAAGAGGCTGGTTCTTATTGGAAAGAAACCTGACTGAGGTCAATGCATCTTGGGTAAGGGAATTTTACTGCAATTACTTCAAGACTTCCCTAGATGCAGTGAACCTAAGAAGGAAGCAGATTCTGGTCACTGAAGAGGCCAAAGAGGATGTTCTGAAGCTTCTGCCTAAATCTGATCAGCTGGATGGTTATCAAAGAGATGAGGAAAATATGCACTTCATGAAGTTTGATTGGGATGCAGTCAAGGCCAGGATAGCCCTTGACCCGACCGTTCCATGGATCATGGGTCAGAACACCACAATGCCAAAGGGAATTAAGCGGATTTACTTAAATGATCAGGCTCGGCTATGGCACCAGATCGTGAGCAATTTTGTCATGCCGAGTACCCATGAGACAGAGATCACTGCCGCTATGATCACCCTCCTATGGTGTGTGATGGAGGGTAAGGACCTGTACCTGCCACGCTTTATCCGGTACTGTATGGCCAGGGTCCACGTCCGAGGCACTCTTCCCTTTCCTTATCTGATTACACAGCTAGGCCATCGAGCTGACGTGCCTTGGGAGGATGCTGATGAAAAGCCACCTGCTGCAGAATGCAAGAAGATTATTGATGAGTATTTTGGTGGAAAAATGAATTTCTCCCAAAACACACAAATCTAACCGGCAAGTGTACCGGGTCGCATCAAGTAATAAAAACTCACGGGAGTGAGGTCGATCCCACAGGGATTGAAGGATTGAGCAATTTTAGCTTAGTGGTTAATTTAGTCAAGCGAATCAAGATTTGGTTGAGTGTTTTGTGATTTGCAGAAATTAAATTGCATGGAATTAAAGAGAACAGGAAATAAATTGCTGAATCTTAAAGAACAAGAAATTAAATGGCAGAAACTTAGAATGCAAGAAATGTAAATTGCGGAATCTTAAAGTGCAAGAAATGTAAATGACTTGAATTGTAAAGGGGATTGGGACTTGGATTTGCAAAAATTAAACAAGGAAAAGTAAATGTGCATCAAGCAGAGAAGTAGAAGAGGGTTTGGGTTAAATCGGATCTTGAAGCAGAAAAGTAAATGAACATGAAAACAGTAAACAGAAAATTAGAAATTGAAAGTTCAGATCTCAGGATCCAGAGACTAGAAAACCGAGTCTAGATCTCAATGCCTTCCTAGATCCAACAAGAACAATTGCAAGGGAATTGTAAATTGCAAGGAAAGTAGATGAAGAGCAATTAACAGAAATTAAATTCAATCAAGCAGTAAATAAAGCAAAGAGATCCAAGGATGAGATTGAAACAGAATTTCTTCAATTCTCCAACCCAAGATCCAAGACAATTGTAATTGAAATTGAAAGCAATAAAACTAAAAGGAAGAGAAGTGAATTCTCCTTCCCCAAGACTAAGAAATTAAAGATCACTCAATATCCAAAGCTCTCCGAAAACTATTATGAAAATTCAAAAGGAAAGCTCCCCGAAGAACTTGAATTCTATCCTATTTATAAACTTTCTTCAAATGATCTTCAAGCCTTGAATTGGGCCTTTGCTCTTGGTGGAATTGGGTTGAAAGAGGCCTTGGTTGATTGCTCTTGGAGTTTGGAGAAGAACCAAAGTGAACCAAATGAACCGGGTTGGAGTTTTGCAAAAGTTGGAGTAAAAGTTTGAGCAAAAGTTAGGGGCTAACTTTTGCTCCAACTTTTCATATCAGCCACCATAACTTGCTGCTATCCACGTTGGGACAAAAGTTAGGGGTCTAACTTTTGCTCCAACGTTGGCCTCCTAATGTGTACTTATGGCGCCAACGTTAGCCCAAAAGTTAGAGGCTAACGTTGGCGCAAACTTTTGCTCCTCCCCTTGTATTTTTCATGTGCCAACGTTAGCCCAAAAGTTAGGGGCTAACGTTGGCGCAAACTTTTGGTGGCCAGGGAGGTTTTTCTTATGCCAACGTTAGCCACCAAGTTAGGGGCTAACGTTGGCGCAAACTTTTGGTGCCTAGGGGTGATTTTCATGTGCCAACGTTAGCCCAAAAGTTAGGGGCTAACGTTGGCGCAAACTTTTGGTGCCTAGGGGTGATTTTCATGTGCCAACGTTAGCCCAAAAGTTAGGGGCTAACGTTGGCGCAAACTTTTGGTGCCCAGGGAGTGATTTTCAAGTTCCAACGTTAGCCCAAAAGTTAGGGGCTAACGTTGGGGCTAACTTTTCACCCAAAAGTTTGTGCAAAAGTTTGAGGCTAACTTTTGGTCCAGCTTTTTGCTTCCTGGTTCATTTTCACTTATTCCATTGTCCTCTCTTTACTCCTAGCCATTCCTTCTTGCTTCAACCTTTCTCCAAGCTTTCTTCACCTATCATTAATCAACCAAACACATCAAAGCTATGCTTAAAATTATGAGATATTCATTTTATCATAATATGTGACAATTATAGCATAAAACCTCATGAAATAGCATGAATTCATACATGGTTGATTAAATCAAAGGAAACATGAAAATCTACCCAATTGGCTTGCTTTTGACTCAAGAAAGTGCATAATTCAATTGAAAACAAAAGAAAAAGGCTAGTGAAACTAGGCTCAGATGACTTGTCATCACAACACCCTTAAAGCTTGCTTGTCCCCAAGCAAGAAATGATTTATTGAGAAGAAAGAATGAAATGGGAGAGGATGTTCATGCTAGTAGAGTGTTATTGATAGTTCATGGGGTTTTATGTGGATATGTACACACTCACCTCTTATTGACTCTTAAGCCTAGAAAGCCTCTTCCAAGCTTCAAGTAACATACTGCTATGACCTCTCATTATTCCTTTATCCTTGGCTATTATCTTGTTCATGAGCTTTATTTGAGTGTCATGTGTAGCAAGTTCATTTCCTTTTCTTTATACTTGACACATTATTCACTATAGACACTTGGCTCACATTCCTTCTTAGAACATTGATGCCTAGCACCTCTTTGGGCTACTAAATGCCTTGTAGTTAGGTTGCTCTTGATAGTGGACTTTCAGCTGATGATCCCGGGTTAGTTAACCCAAGTCATCAAGTGTTGATGCACTCCAAAGAGCTTAATAATCCAAGCAGATCCTAATACAAAGACACCACATGCATATATTCTAAGGTTCAAGCTATTGGTGTCCAGCTTTATTTCTTTTTGTTTTTCTTTTGTTCTGCCACTTCTTGGCTATTTCTTTTTCTCCCCTTCTTTCTTTCTTTTTGTTTTTCTTTCTAACCAAGGATTTTTATTCGATTGAGATTCATAGACAGTAGCTACTTTCTACTTAAGAGGAGACATCCTAGTGTTCTTATTCATTAAAGGTGAGCTATTATACAATCACACACATACCACCACTTACTTTTATTGTACTTCTATCTAACAGAGAACTATCTCACTTCACATTCAAACATTTCTTTTATTGAATTGAAAATACAGGGGACAAAGCATGCTTTTTGTTAAGTGAAAGTGAACACACAAGCACACACTTAAGCTAGCATACTTATTTCAATTAGAACACTCAAGATGCAAAATGACTGAACTAACAGTTACTGTTGCAATGGTAACACTCAAACTTCCAAATTAAAACAGTTCAATGCTGATAGAATTAAGTGACAATACAACCTCTTGGTGGCTTCTTCTTCTTACTCTCGGCTGATGGTATGTAACCCTTCCAAGAGAGTGATTGAATTCCTATAAAGTTCATGGAAGTTTCTTGTTTCTCAAGCCCTTAGGTAACTTGTTAGTGTGCAGGATTTTCTTGTAGGCTTTTGAACTTACTTTGGTGTGTGAACACCAAACTTAGTTCCTTGCCACCTTTCTCATGCATCAAAATAACTATATGTGAAATCCTCCTATCTTTGTTAAAGACAATAAAAACTAAAAAAACTAAAAAGGAAACAATTGGTTAATTAGTTTATCTGATTACTTGGAGCTAGCAGCCATGTATGTAGAAGGTGAGAATGTGCTTTTAAATGAGAATTTGGTGGAACACCAAACTTAGAATCTTTCATTCTCTCTTAATTTATTTTGGTGTGCAACACCAAACTTAGCTCCTTGCAATATAGATAAGTCTAATTAACCCTTTTATTGAAATAGCTATGAAAAGTGAACTACCTCAGGTTGGGTTGCCTCCCAACAAGCGCTCTTTTAATGTCATTAGCTTGACATCTTGTTCTTTGATCATGGAGGTTGAAAATCATAGTGCCTCAGCTTTTCTCCTCTTACTGTGAACTTTCTTCCAGTCTCCTCTTTGATGATCTCTAGGTGTTCAAGTGAAAGGATCTGGTTCACAGTATAGTATTCAGATGATTGTGGGGACACCTTCATTGGTTGGGTGTTTAACACTACTTTATCCCCTGGCGAAAAGCCTTCAGTAGGGATCTTCTTGTTTCTCCACCCTCTTGGCCTCTTCTTCTTTTCTTTCTCAAAAAATACTCCCCGCCTTGGTGGTTCTTTATCTGGAGTGTTGAGGTTCTCATCTGGGGGTTTTGGATCTATTCCCTCCTTGATTTCTTTAGTCTGTTGCACCATCTCTACTTCATTCAAGCATGGATTTAGAAGTCTTGGAGTTAACTCATTGAATGCCTCCTTCAAGCTTTGATCCCTGGCTTTATCCTCCATACAATCTTCTTCTTGAGTGGGCTCATGCAGAGTTTTAAAAACATGGAATGCTAGGTGCTCATCATGCACTCTCAGCAACAATTCCCCTTTTTCAACATCTATCAATGCTCTGCCCGTAGCCAGGAAAGGCCTCCCCAGAATGATGGGGGTGTTAGGGTCCTCCTCCATATCCAGGATGACAAAATCAGCTGGGAGAAGGAATTTCCTCACTTTTACCAGTACATTCTCTACAACTCCAACTGCTTGTTGGATGGATTTGTCAGCCATTTGAAGGAGTATTCGTGTGGATTTCAGCTCACAAATTCGAAGTTTCCTCATTAGAGACAAAGGCATCAAGTTTATGCTTGCACCAAGGTCACAGAATGACTTTTCAATTGTTATGTCTCCTATGGTGCAAGGTATATAAAAACTCCCAGGATCATCTTTCTTCTCTGGTAACTCTCTTTGGAGAATAGCACTACATTCCATTGTCATCTCAACAATTTGTCCTTCTTTTAGGGACTTTTTCTTTGTCAGCACTTCCTTCATAAATTTAGCATACATTGGCATCTGTTCAAGTGCTTATAAGAAAGGAATATTGATGCTGAGGGTCTTGAATATGTCCAGGAACTTTGAGTATTGCTTATCCTCATTCTCTTTTTTGAACCTCTGAGGGTATGGAAGTTTGGGGATATGTGGCTTCACCCTTTCCTTCTTCTCTTGTAGTTGTGTTTCAAGGATGTCTTTATCTCTTTTTGAACTTTTTGCATTCTTGATTTTCTGATCCTCTTCACTTCTCTCTTCTATCTCTTCTTGTGGAACTTCTCTGTTGTGTTCTTCCTGATTGATGGCTTTCTTCTCACTTTCCACTATGATTGCTTTGCACTCCTCCCACTTTGTAGCTTTTCCTTTGTCCTTAGGATTGGAGATTGTATCACTTGGGAGAACATTGGTTGGCCGTTCAGCTTGTTTGGCCAATTGTCCCACTTGTCGTTCAAGGCTCTTCATGGTAGCTTCATTTCTCTCTTGCACTTTGACCAAGCTTTGAGTGGACTGAGCAATTGCTTGTATGGCTGCCTCAAGACTTGAAATCCTACTTTCATGATGGTCTATTGGTGGTATGATGGGGGTGGAACGTGGTTGCTGGAAGTTATTTGTAGGGTTGTTTTGTGGATGGAATGTGGATGTGGAAGGTGGTTGTTGGTTGTTTTGGTTAGTGACTGAATTATTGGGTTGATAATAGCTGGAATTTGGGTGGTCATTTTGGGGTTTTCTATATGGATTGTGGGTTATGTTTTGCTGGTTGTTGTTCTGGTTGTTTCTTGAGTTGTTTTGGTTTGAATTCCTTTGCCATGGTTGTTGGTTTTTGTGTGGTTATCTCCCCATCTGAGATTTGGATGGTTCTTCCAGGATGAATTGTAGGTGTCACCATAAACCTCATTTTGGCCTGAGCCTTGGTTGTGCACATATTGAGGTTGTTCCTGCTGCTGATTTTCTTG
The DNA here is from genome assembly GCF_003086295.3 of Arachis hypogaea. Taxonomy (NCBI): domain Eukaryota; kingdom Viridiplantae; phylum Streptophyta; class Magnoliopsida; order Fabales; family Fabaceae; genus Arachis; species Arachis hypogaea. Next base: position 48,408,871 of record NC_092047.1, read on the forward strand.
GTTTTCTTCATTTTGTCCCCATGTGGTTGATGGTTGGCTTGTATTCACTGCTGCAACTTGTAAACTATCAATCTTTTTAGCCATCTGCTCAAATTGTTCTTGAATCTGCTGCTGCATTATCTTGTTTTGAGCTAGGAGGGTGTCAACCCCTTCCATTTCTAACACTCCTTTCCTTAGTGATGGTTGGTGTTGTCTCTGATGGCCAAAGAAATATTGGTTGTTAGCCACCATGTCAATGAGGTTCTGAGCTTCTTCAGCTGTCTTCATGAGTTGCATTGAGCCTCCTGCTGAATAGTCAAGTGCCTCTTGAGCCTTTAGAGTGAGTCCTTCATAGAAGTTCTATAGCTTGTCCCACTCAGTGAACATTTCTGGTGGACATTTCCTCAGCAGAGCCTTGTATCTCTCCCATGCTTCATACAGATTTTCAGCATCCAATTGTGTGAATGTTTGCACCTCAATTTTCAGCCTGATGACTCTTTGGGGTGGATAGAATTTGGCTAGAAATTTAGTCACCAAATCATCCCAGCTAGTGATGCTTCCTTGAGGAAAAGTTTCAAGCCATTGTGCTGCCTTGTCCCTTAATGAGAACGGGAACAGCAGAAGCTTGTACGTCTCAGGATTCACGCCATTGGTCTTCACTGTGTTACATATCCTCAGGAAGGTGGATAGGTGCTGGTTTGGATCTTCCAAAGGGCCTCCTCCATAGGAACAGTTGTTCTGTACCAAGGTGATGAGTTGGGGCTTCAATTCAAAGTTATTTGCATCGACATTTGGGGTAAGGATGCTACTCCCACAATGCCTTGGATTAGCAAATGTATATGAAGCCAAGACTCTCCTCTGGGGTTGACCATTGTTGTTGGCCATTCTCACTGGTGGATTTGTTGGATTTGTTGAGTGCTCCTCCAATTCATGATATTCTTCATCTAATTCTTCCTCTCCAGCAACATTTTTTTCTCTTGCTTCTCTTCTTAGCCTTCGGAGGATTCTTTCGTCAGTTTCATGAAAGGTAGGGATCTCCCTTCTTGTATCTGACATACAAGCAAAACACAAGAATCACACAATACCAGAAAAGCAATAACACTTCAATCCATGGCTGAAGTGAAATATTAGTTAGCTTAGGCAAAAATTCAAACAGTTAGCGTGTTAGTCAAAAGTTAAAGAAACAGAAAAGAAAAAGTGCTTGATCTAGATCACCACCTCACTTAATCATTGTCAATCTAATCAATCCCCGGCAACGGCGCCAAAAACTTGATGAGTATTTTGGTGGAAAAATGAATTTCTCCCAAAACACACAAATCTAACCGGCAAGTGTACCGGGTCACATCAAGTAATAAAAACTCACGGGAGTGAGGTCGATCCCACAGGGATTGAAGGATTGAGCAATTTTAGCTTAGTGGTTAATTTAGTCAAGCGAATCAAGATTTGGTTGAGTGTTTTGTGATTTGCAGAAATTAAATTGCATGGAATTAAAGAGAACAGGAAATAAATTGTTGAATCTTAAAGAACAAGAAATTAAATGGAAGAAACTTAGAATGCAAGAAATGTAAATTACGGAATTTTAAAGTGCAAGAAATGTAAATGACTTGAATTGTAAAAGGGGATTGGGACTTGGATTTGCAAAAATTAAACAAGGAAAAGTAAATGTGCATCAAGTAGAGAAGTAGAAGAGGGTTTGGGTTAAATCGGATCTTGAAGCAGAAAAGTAAATGAACATGAAAACAGTAAACAGAGAATTAGAAATTGAAAGTTCAGATCTCAGGACCCAGAGACTAGAAAACCGAGTCTAGATCTCAATGCCTTCCTAGATCCAACAAGAACAATTGCAAGGGAATTGTAAATTGCAAGGAAAGTAGATGAAGAGCAATTAACAGAAATTAAATTCAATCAAGCAGTAAATAAAGCAAAGAGATCCAAGGATGAGATTGAAACAGAATTTCTTCAATTCTCCAACCCAAGATCCAAGACAATTGTAATTGAAATTGAAAGCAATAAAACTAAGAGGAAGAGAAGTGAATTCTCCTTCCCCAAGACTAAGAAATTAAAGATCACTCAATATCCAAAGCTCTCCAAAAACTATTATGAAAATTCAAAGGGAAAGCTCCCCGAAGAACTTGAATTCTATCCTATTTATACACTTTCTTCAAATGATCTTCAAGCCTTGAGTTGGGCCTTTGCTCTTGGTGGAATTGGGTTGAAAGAGGCCTTGGTTGATTGCTCTTGGAGTTTGGAGAAGAACCAAAGTGAACCAAATGAACCGGGTTGGAGTTTTGCAAAAGTTGGAGTAAAAGTTTGAGCAAAAGTTAGGGGCTAACTTTTGCTCCAACTTTTCATATCAGCCACCATAACTTGCTGCTATCCACGTTGGGACAAAAGTTAGGGGTCTAACTTTTGCTCCAACGTTGGCCTCCTAATGTGTACTTATGGCGCCAACGTTAGCCCAAAAGTTAGAGGCTAACATTGGCGCAAACTTTTGCTCCTCCCCTTGTATTTTTCATGTGCCAACGTTAGCCCAAAAGTTAGGGGCTAACGTTGGCACAAACTTTTGGTGGCCAGGGAGGTTTTTCTTATGCCAACGTTAGCCACCAAGTTAGGGGCTAACGTTGGCGCAAGCTTTTGGTGCCCAGGGGTGATTTTCATGTGCCAACGTTAGCCCAAAAGTTAGGGGCTAACGTTGGCGCAAACTTTTGGTGCCCAGGGAGTGATTTTCAAGTTCCAACGTTAGCCCAAAAGTTAGGGGCTAACGTTGGGGCTAACTTTTCACCCAAAAGTTTGTGCAAAAGTTTGAGGCTAACTTTTGGTCCAGCTTTTTGCTTCCTGGTTCATTTTCACTTATTCCATTGTCCTCTGTTTACTCCTAGCCATTCCTTCTTGCTTCAACCTTTCTCCAAGCTTTCTTCACCTATCATTAATCAACCAAACACATCAAAGCTATGCTTAAAATCATGAGATATTCATTTTATCATAATATGTGACAATTATAGCATAAAACCTCATGAAATAGCATGAATTCATACATCGTTGATTAAATCAAAGGAAACATGAAAATCTACCCAATTGGCTTGCTTTTGACTCAAGAAAGTGCATAATTCAATTGAAAACAAAAGAAAAAGGCTAGTGAAACTAGGCTCAGATGACTTGTCATCAATTATCCCTCATAGCAGGAACTTTCTGGCTTTGGGCTAAAGTCCTCCATTCCTCACTGCTACTGATGAGACAGCCACACCATCTGCCGGCCCCTCTTCTTCCACAGCTGCCCCAGCTACCCCAGCCACCACCACTGCACCTCCACCTGCCCCAGAGCCTATTTATCACCTAGTGCACCGCCTGTTTCGACGGCACGACCAGATGGAGCGTCGCAACAAGCGACGCTATGAGCACCTGAAGCTGATGATCCGATCTGGCGGTGACATTCCCTCAGAGCCTGACATACCATCTGAGGAGGAGGCGGATGATCACGAGGCAGCGACCCATCCACAGAGCGAGGCTGCGCCGGCAGGCACAGAGCAGGCTGCATCACATCAGGAGGCTCCGCCTCAGATTCAGGCTGTAGACCCCGAGATCCCTATCCAGTCAGCACCTCCTCTGCAGCAGGCAGATCCTCAGACCGCCACCACAGAGACTCCAGCTACCCACCCTTCCAGTGATGACACCACTTCACACCCTGCTTGAGTGAGCATCAGGGACGATGCTTCATTTTATGTGTGGGGAGGTCGCCATCTCTGGCGTATTCTTTTGGTGAACCACTACAGACTCCTTCATTTTATTTTGCTATTTTTCTGTATTTTTCTCTTTATTTTTATTTTTATTTTCCCAATACTTATACATTGCTATTTTTATGTATTTATACTCTATTTCCTGTATTTCGCACTTTAGTTCATATTTTAGCCATTTAGTTTAGTTGCAATTCTAACTTACTAGTTATAGAAATTGTGGATTAATTAGTATAGTTTACCCTTTTTAGCATAAGATAGCTTAGTTTATATTGAAAATATAAAAAGGAAGTAAACTAGGAACTTGAACATAATAGAAACAATCCACACACCTTGTGTATATAGCATTACATGTTAGTTAGTTAACAATATTTCATCAAGGAGGAACACTAGAACTTTAAAGCCACCTTAAGTTTTACATTGAGAATAATGAGAACTTTTAATTTTACTTGCATGACATACATAACTGATATATGATTTTTGAGTTAGAGAACACACAGCCTGTGAGTTTTGAGTTTAATTGTATGGTTACATTCAAACCATAAAATTTTATTCCTGTGTGTTCCACCCTTCTTATTTATTCTGGTGTTCTTTATTTTGTTTTAATCTATATGTCCGATTATAGAATAGAAATACATACCAAGAGAGTGATTGAGGCCATTGTTTAATTTTAGCTCACTTATCCCAAATTAGCCTACCTTTTACATCACCCTTGTTAACCCCCTTGAGCCTTTAAATCCCCTATTATTCTATAAGCCACAATACTAGCCTTAAGCAGAAAAACAAAATAAAAATCCCAAGTTCAATCCTAGTTAGCTTAAGATAGAAAGTGTGTAATTGTTTAAGTATGGGAAACCTTTTGGGAACATGGATGATAAAAACAAAAGGTAGAAAAGTTGAAAAGAATAAAATTATTCAAATAAAAATTTTTGGGAAGCATGCTCATGTAAAATCAAATAATTGAATTATCATGTGCAACAAAAAAAATGTTATTTTTCAATATTTGAATAAAGGGGATACAAAAGAATTTTCCAATTGCAAAATAAATGCACATGGGACAAAAGTTAGAGTATGAGCATGTAACATCAAAAGTGGGAAAAAGTGGGAAAATAGGTAAAGAAGTTTTGCTTTACAAAGTATGTATGTTAGGTGAGATCTTAAACTAATCAAGGATTCACTTAATTAGCTCACTTAGCCTTATACATATACCTTTACCTTTACCTTGGCCCCATTACAACCTTAATTAAAGACCTCATGACTTTTGTATGCCTATATTCTATAATTGTTGATTGGTTAGATGAAGAACAAAGTTATAGAAAGGAAGGATAAAAAGAAGAATAGAGTGATTAACCCAATAAACACTGAGTGACTAGAGAGTAAACACAAAATCCAGTGAGGGTTCAATAGCTCATTATCATATATCTCTGCTTAAATTATAAATTGTCTTGCAAGTTTATAAAATGTTTTTCTCCCATCTCAATTGTAAAGGCACTTTGTCACTATCTAAGGCTTGGTTATATATATGATTCCTTGAGAATGTGAATTAATTCAACTACATGTAAGCTTTATATACAAGTGAATAAAAATTTAGAATTGCATGATTCATTTAGGTAGTTTCATTTAGATTAGATTGCATTGCATGACATTCCACCACTTTAACCTTAACTTACTTATTATCTTGGATTTAGCATGAGGACATGCTATTGTTTAAGTGTGGGGAAGTTGATAAACTCATATTTTATGATATATTTTGTGCTTAATCTGAGTGATTTATTCAATCCTTCACCCACTTATTCATATTAATTGCATGGTTTTACATTTCCTTCCTTATTATGTGATGTATGTGAAAAACATGTTTCCTATGCCTAAAAATAATTATTTTGATTACCCTTTATTTCCATTCGATGTCGTGATTAGTGTGTTGAGTAGTTTCAGATCTTCTAAGGCAGGAATGACTTAAAGGATGGAAAGCAAACATACAAAAATGGAAGGAAAGCACCAAACGGAGTTTTTGAAGAAATTGGCATCCAGGCGATCGCATGGGTGACGCGGCCGCATGCTAGCGCGAAACAACAATGACGCGACCGCGTGACTGACGCGATCGCGCGCCACAAGCAGAACGCACATGATGCGGCCGCATGACTGACGCGACCGCGTGACAAGAAAAAACTCCCAATGACACGACCGCGTGACCCACACGGACGCGTGACAGAGGCCACGCACCAGAAATTGTAGAAAACGCTCATAGCAAATTCTGAAGCCCTTTTTGGCCCAAATCTAAGTCCAGAAGGCATAGACCAGAGGTTATGAAGTGGGGGAATGCATCCATTCAGAGCAGAGTCTCCAGTTAGTTAGTTTTCCATGATTTAGATTTAGTTTGGAGAGAGATTCTCTCCTCTCTCTTTAGGATTAGGATTTAGATTTAGGATTTTATTTGCTTTCCGGATTATCTCTTTATCAGGTTCAATATTCCTTTTTATTATTTTCTCAATTTAATTATGAATTCTTCCATGTTACAGATTTCTCTTTGAATTAATGTTATTTGAGGTATTTCAGTTTAATATTGCTTTCTTTTATTTATGTTACTTTTATCCCCAATCTGAAGACATTTTTATTCCAGTAGATTTACTTTCCCCTTCTGGTCTTGGTTAAGAAATCAGTAACTCAGGAGTTATCAAACTCAAACATGATTGATAATCGTTATCTTTGCTAATTGAATTGAACTTCAATAATCCCAATCTTTCCTTAGGGATTAACTAGGATTTCAGGATCTAACTAATTAGTCACTTGACCTTCCCTTGCTCTAGCAAATGTTAACTAAGTGGAATTAAGATTCAATTTTCATCATCATTGTTAAGGGTAACTAGGATAGGACTTCTAATTTCTCATACCTTGCCAAAAGTGTGTTTTACAGTTATTTATTTACTTTACAGTCTTTTATTTATTTTAATTGAAATTCAAATTACTTGCTCCCTACCTTCAAAACACCAATTTACAATCTTCATAACCAATAATAAGAACATACTTTTTTGCAATTCCTTGAGAAGATGACCCGAGGTTTAAATACTTCGGTTATCAATTTATTTAGGGGTTTGTTACTTGTGACAACCAAAATATTTGTACGAAGGGATTTCTATTGGTTTAGAGACTATATCTACAACGCGAATGTTTTTATAAAATTCTTTACTGGCAAAAATCCTAACGTCAATGCTTATGATCTTGATCAACCCACCGTGGAGGAGGTGAATTACAAGGGAGAACCTTATGGAAACACCTACAATCCTTTATGGAGGAATCATCCTAACCTTTCATGGAAGGATCAACAGAAGCCTCAGCAAGGCTTCAACAACAATCAAGATGGAAGAAACCAGAATAGGTTCAACAACAGACCACCATTCTCATCTTCTCAAGGGAATATGGAAACCTCTAATTTTGTGCTATGATTGAAAACATGCTTCTTTGACCCTAAATTTGCTAATCATAATCCTCTCTTATTACCATTCAATGCCTTGATATGTGTGTTAAGTGATTTCAGGGTTTATAGGGCAGGAATGGCTTAGAGGATGGAAAGGAAGCATGCAAAAGTGGAAAGAATACAAGAAATTGAAGGAATTGCTAAGTTGTCAAGCCTGACCTCTTCATACTAAATCGATCATAACTTGAGCTACAGAGGTCCAAATGAGGCAGTTTCAGTTGCGTTGGAAAGCTAACATATGGGGCTTCAAAATGATATACAATCTGCCATAGTTTCCATGAAGTTAAGCGAGGCACACACGTGCATCACGCGTATGCGTGACCTTGCAAAAGTTCAGCGATGCGTACGCGTGACAAAGCCACGTGCTGGACGTATCAGAAGTCGCTAGGGGCGATTTTTGGGCTATTTTTGGAACATTTTGAAGCCCGAAAAACACAGATTAGAGGCTGCAGAGTGGGAGAATCATTCACTCATTCAATCATACAACTTTCATTCACATAATTTTAGGTTTTAGATGTAGTTTTCTAGAGAGAGAGAGAGGCTCTCCCCTCTCTCTAGGTTTTAGGATTCTTTTTAGTTCTTCTCAATTTCAAATTTCTTAGTTTAATTTAATTTCTCTTCTACTTTTAAATGTTATAGCTTTCTAGTTTATTTATTTTCCTTATTGATTACTTTATGTTGCCAATTTAGTTTATGAATTCGTCATGTTAGATTTGATTTTTTATTTAATGCAGATTGAGGTATTTCATATTTATGGTTGATTTCTTCAATTTATGTTATTGATGCTTTCAATTGGTTGTTTGGATTTTATTATCTCTTCTTGCTTCTCTATGTTTTTATGTTATGCCTTTCAAGTGTTTGATAAAATACTTGGTTGGATTTTAGTTTAGATTTCTCTCCTCTTGGCTTTGGTTGAGTAATTGGAGACTCTTGAGTTATCAAACTCCTTTGTTGATTGATAATTAGAAGTTGCTAGTTGATTTGGATCCCTCTAAAGCTAGTCTTTCCTTAGGAGTTAACTAGAACTTGAGAAATCAAATATTCATCCACTTGACTTTCCTTTATAGTTAGAGGTTAACTAAGTGGGAGCAATGGACAATTGATGTCACAATTGATAAGGATAGCTAGGATAGGACTTCTAATTCTCATACCTTGCCAAGAGCTTTCTTAGCTATTAGTTTACTTTCTTGTCATTTACTTTCCTTGTTCCTTATTTCAAAAACCCAAAAAGACACAATCTCATAACCAATTATAAGTAACACACCTCCCTGCAATTCCTTGAGAGACGACCCGAGGTTTAAATACTTCAGTTTAATTTTATTGGGTTTATTTTAGTGACAGCCAAATTTTTGTATGAAAGGATAATTATTGGTTTAGAAACTATACTTCCAACGGGAACTTATTGTGAATTCTTTACTAGCAAAGATCTGTTCATCAGTCACTCTGGTTTCTAGCCTCTCTAAGACCACTCATAGTTTCATTAATGAAACAAGGTCTTCCATTAGAAAGTTGGTGGTGCAAGTTGGTCAACTAAGCAAGAGGTTCCCTGAGACTCCTCTTGACACTCTTCCAAGTAACACTGAAGTTAACCCAAGAGAAGAGTGCAAGGCCATCACCTCTGAGGCTGAGGCCGAACCTGGAGAGAATGTGGTGGCACTGAAAGCCAGTGAAGGACATATCACTGGGCATTCAATGCCCAATCTGGTAATAAGCCTGGCGCTGAACGCCAGTGAGGAACCACTCACTAGGCGTTCAACGCCCATCCCGGCAGCAGAGCGGGCGTTGAACGCTAGCCAGGGAACACTGGCTAGGCGTTCAATGCCCAAACAGGCAGGCATTCTGGCGCTGAATGCCAGTGATGAACCCCTCATTGGGCATTCAACACCCACACAGTCAGGGAAGCTGGCGTTGAACACCAGCAAGGATACCCCTGCTGGGTGTTCAACGCCCAAAAGGATAGATGAACCGGCGTTTAATGCCAGTAAGGGTACACAGCAAGGGCGTTCAACGCCCAAAGAGCTAACAGAGCTGGCGTTGAATGCCAGTAAAAGCACACCTTCTGGGTGCTCAATTCCCACTCAAGAAACCCCTATCCCAGAACCAAAGGAAGCCAAGGCTCACATAAAGACCATAGAGGTTCCTTTGCATGCACTTCTGCAGTGCATGAGTTCTGATGAATACTCATCCTCTGATGAGGATGAAGACACTAGGGAAGAGCAAGTTGCTCGGTACCAAAGAGCTCTCATGAAGCTTAATGCCAAGCTCTTTGGTACAAAGCCTTTGGAGGAAGATCCTCCATTGCTTTCGGATGAGCGGATAATTTATACGCTTTTTGGCATTGTTTTTAGTGTCTTTTTAGTGTGTTTTAGTTAGTTTTTATTATGTTTTTATTAGTTTTTAAATAAAAATCACATTTCTGGACTTTACTATGAGTTTGTGTGTTTTTCTATGATTTCAGGTATTTTCTGGCTGAAATTGAGGGACCTGAGCAAAAATCTGATTTAGAGGCTGAAAAAAAGGACTGCAGATGCTGTTGGATTTTGACCTCCCTGCACTCAAAGTAGATTTTCTGGAGCTACAGAAGCTCAATTGGCACGCTCTTAATTGAGTTGGAAAGTAGATATCCTGGGCTTTCTAGCAATATATAATAGTCCATACTTTGCCCAAGATTTGATGGCCCTAACCGGCGTTCCAAGTCAGCATAGAAATTCTGGTGTCAAAACGCCAGAACTGGCATAAAAGCTGGAGTTAAACGCCCAAACTGGCACAAAACCTGGTGTTTAACTCCAAGAAAAGTCTCTACATGTGAAAGCTTTAATGCTCAGCTCAAGCACATACCATGTGGGCCCGGAAGAAGATTTCTGCATTAATTACTTATTTCTGTAACCCTAGGCTACCAGTTCTCTATAAATAGGACCTTTTGCTATTGTATTTTGAATCCATCTTTGATTTGTCTTATGCTATATTAGACCTTTATGGGGGCTGGCCATTCGGCCATGCCTGAACCTTTTGTTCTTATGTATTCTCAACGGTTGAGTTTCTACACATCATAGATTAAGGTATGGAGCTCTGCTGTTCTTTATGAATTAATGCAAAGTACTAATGTTTTTCTATTCAATTCACGCCTAATTCTTCTCTAAGATATTCATTCGTTCTTCAACTTGATGAATGTGATGATCCGTGACACTCATCATCGTTCTCACCTATGAACATGTGCCTGACAACCACCTCTGTTCTACTAGCAACGGCCTGAATGCGTATCTCTTGGGTGTCTAATCTAAGATTTGAACCTTCGTGGTATAGGCTAGAATTATTGACGGTCATTCTTGAGATCCGGAAAGTCTAAACCTTGTCTGTGGTATTCCAAGTAGGATTTGGGAAGGGATGACTGTGACGAGCTTCAAACTCGCGATTGTTGGGCGTGTGACAGACGCAAAAGGATCAATGGATCCTATTCCAACATGATCGAGAACCGACAGATGATTAGCCATGCGGTGACAGCGCATTTGTAACATTTTCACTGAGAGGACGGGAAGTAGCCATTGACAACGGTGATGCCCAACATAAAGCTTGCCATGGAAAGGAGTATGAATGGTTGGAAGAAGGCAATAGGAAAGCAGAGGTTCAGAAGGAACAAAGCATCTTCAAACGCTTATCTGAAATTCCTACCAATGAATTACATAAGTATCTCTATCTTTATTCTATTTTATATTTTATTATCAATTCTCCATAACCATTTGAATCTGCCTGACTGAGATTTACAAGATGACCATAGCTTGCTTCAAGCCGACAATCTCCGTGGGATCGACCCTTACTCATGTAAGGTATTACTTGGACGACCCAGTGCACTTGCTGGTTAGTTGTGCAGAATTGTGACAAAGTGTGATTCACGTTTGAGAGCTCCAAGTGTTTGGCGCCATTGTTGATGATCACAATTTCGTGCACCAAGTTTTTGGCGCCGTTGCCGGGGATTGTTCGAGTTTGGAAAACTGACGGTTCATCTTGTTGCTTAGATTAGGTAATTTTATTTTATGTTTAAGCTTTTTGCTTCTTATTTTTGAAAAAATTTTCAAAAATACAAAAAAAAATTTTTCTATTATGTTCTTCAGAGTTTTTAAGAATGAATCTAGAGTTTCATGATGATTTGTTGAAGTCTGGCTGGCTGTGAAGCCATGTCTAGTCTTTTGGACCGAGGTTTCAACTTATCATCACAAGAGCTTGATGATTTCTATCAATCTTGCTGTTGAAAGTAATGATCTACTAAAGCTTGGCTGGCCATTGGCCATGTCTAGTGTTTTGGACCGAAGCTTTCACTGTAAGCTTGGCTGGCTAGTAAGCCATGTCTAATTCCTGGACCGGAGTTTTAGACTAACATTGCAATGATTCCTGGAATTCGTATTAAAAATTTAAATCCCTTTATTTTCTTCTCCACTCAATTTTCGAAAAATCACAAAAAATTTTATAAAATCATAAAAATAAAAAATATTTTATGTTTCTTGTTTGAGTCTGGTGCTAATTGCATGTCTATTATTCTTCTTGCATTTTTTCGAATATATGTATTATGTTCTTCATTAATCTTCAAACTGTTCTTGATGATTTCATTGCTCTGATCTTTAATTTCTCTTATTTTGTGTCTTTTGTTGTTTCTTACATGCATTTTCAAATTGTTGTAGTCTTTAGTATACAAACTTCTAAGTTTGGTGTCTTGCATGCATTGTTTATTTGATCTCAGTTGCATTCCTTTTATTATTATTGTTTCTCATCATTAAAAATTCAAAAAAATTTTAAAATTGTGTCTTTTCAAGTTAATAACACAAAGAATTGAAGATTCAGAACATTCAGTAGAGGAATTACACAGAAAAAGCCGGGCGTTCAAAACGCCCAGTGAAGAAGAAAAACTGGCGTTTAAACGCCAGCCAGGGTACCTGCATGGGCGTTAAACACCCAAAAAGGTAGCATTTTGGGCGTTAAACGTCAGAATGGATGCCATTCTGGGCGTTTAACGCCAGAAGGACACTAGAGGGAAGATTTTTTTTTAATTCAAATCTTTTTCAAATATTCATAATTTTTCAAAATCAAATCTTTTTCAAATCATATCTTTTCAAAATCAATTTCTTTCTATTTTTTTAATTATTATTATTTTTGAAAATTCTTGTTACAATTAGTTATTACTTGCCTATTAAGAAAGGATCAAAAGTATTAATTCTGGAATCATATCTTTTAATTTCTTGTTGGTCAAGTAATCAACTTTAATTTTAAAAAACTTTCTTCTTTTAAATTTGATTCTCAATCATATCTTCTCAATCATATCTTTTCAATCACATCTTTTTCAAAATTAAGTTTCAATCATATCTTTTTTATTTCTAATTTCAAAATCTTTTTCAAAAATCACTTAATTTCTTTCCCAATCTTAGTTTTCAAAAATCAAATACCAAATTTTCAAAATTTCTTTTAATTATTTCAAAATCTTTTACTTTAATTTCGAAAATTCTTCCCCTCTTGTCACACCTTTCTATTTAAGGACCAACACTCCTCCTCAATATGCAATTCGAACTCTATCTCCCTTGATAAGTTTGAATTCTCTCTTTTCTACCTCCTCCTTCTATTCTTCTTTTCCTCTGACACCTCAAGAAATCTCTATACTGTAACATAGAGGATTTCATATTTTCTTCTTCTCTCTTTTCATATGAGCAGGAGTAAGGACAAAGGCATTCTTGTTGAAGCTAATCCTGAACCTGAAAGGACCTTGAAGAGAAAACTAAGAGAAGCTAAAGTACAACTCTCTATAGAGGACCTAACAGAACTTTTCAAACAAGAAGAAGCCATGGCAGCCGAAAACAACAACAATGCCAACAATGAAAGGAAGGTGCTTGGTGACTTTACTGCACCTACTCCTGACTTCTATAGGAGAAGCATCTCAATCCCTGCCATTGGATCAAACAACTTTGAGCTTAAGCCTCAATTAGTTTCTCTGATGCAACAGAATTGCAAGTTTTATGGACTTCCATTAGAAGATCCTCATCAGTTCTTAGCTGAATTCTTGTAAATCTGTGACGCTGTCAAGACCAATAGGGTTGATCCCGAGGTCTACAAGCTTATGCTTTTTCCCTTTGCTGTAAGAGACAGAGCTAGAACATGGTTGGATTCACAACCTAAAGAAAGCCTGAACTCTTGGGAGAAGCTAGTCAATGCCTTCTTGGCAAAGTTCTTTCCACCTCAAAAATTGAGCAAGCTTAGAGTGGAAGTCTAAACCTTCAGACAGAAGGAAGGTGAATCCCTCTATGAAGCCTGGGAAAGATACAAGCAATTGATCAGAAGGTGTCATTCTGACATACTTTCAGAATGGAGCATCATAGGTATTTTCTATGATGGTCTATCTGAACTGTCCAAGATGTCATTAGATAACTCTACTGGAGGATCTCTTCATCTGAAGAAGACGCCTGCAGAAGCTCAGGAACTCATTGAAATGGTTGCAAATAACCAATTCATGTACACTTCTGAAAGGAATCCTGTGAATAATGGGACAAATCAGAAGAAAGGAGTTCTTGAGATTGATACTCTGAATGCCATATTGGCTCAGAACAAAATATTGACTCAACAAGTCAATATGATTTCTCAAAGTTTGTATGGAATGCAAGCAGCAACAGGTAGTACCAAAGAAGCTTCATCTGAAGAAGAAGCTTATGATCCTGAGAACCCAGCAATCGAAGAGGTGAATTACATGGGAGAACCCTATAGAAACACCTATAATCCTTCATGGAGAAATCATCCAAACCTCTCATGGAAGGATCAATAGAGGCCTCAACAAGGCTTCAACAACAATATTGGTGGAAGAAATAGGTTTAGCAATAGCAAGCCTTTTCCATCATCTTCTCAGCAACAGACAGAGAATTCTAAGAGCCATTCTGACTTAGCAACCATAGTCTCTGATCTAATTAAAACCACTCAAAGTTTCATAACTGAAACAAGGTCCTCCATTAGAAATTTGGAGGCATAAGTGGGTCAGCTGAGTAAGAAAGTTACTGAACTCCCTCCTAGTACTCTTCCAAGCAATACAGAAGAGAATCCAAAAGGAGAGTACAAGGCTATCACCATAACCCACACGGCCGAACCAGGAGAGGAGGAAGAGGCAGTGATCTCCACTGAGGAGGACCTCAATGGACGTCCACTAGCCTTCATGGAGTTTCCTAATGAGAAACCATGGGAATCTGAGGCTCACATTGAGACCATAGAGATTCTATTGAATCTACTTCTACCATTCATGAGCTCTGATGAGTATTCTTTCTCTGAAGAGGATGAAGATGTTACTGAAGAACAAGTTGCTAAGTACCTTGGAGCAATCATGAAGCTAAATGCCAAGCTATTTGGTAATAATACTTGGGAGGATAAACCCCCATTGCTCATCAAAGAACTGGATGACTTGGCTAGGCAAAGATTACCTCTGAAGAGACAAGATCCTGGAAAGTTCTCAATACCTTGTACCTTAGGCACCATGATCTTTAAAAAGGCTCTGTGTGACCTAGGGTCAAGCATAAACCTCATGCCTCTCTCTGTAATGGAGAAACTAGGAATTTTTTAGGTTCAAGATGCAAGAATCTCATTAGAGATGGCAGACAATTCAAGGAAACAAGCTTATGGACTTGTAGAGGATGTCTTGGTAAAGGTTGAAGACCATTACATCCCTGCTGATTTCATAATCCTAGAGACTGGGAAGTGTATGGATGAATCCATCATCCTTGGCAGACCCTTCCTAGCCACAGCAAAAGCTGTGATTGATGTTGACAGAGGAGAATTGGTCCTTCAAGTGAATGAGGACTCCCTTGTGTTTAAAGCTCAAGGATCTCCCTCTGTAATCATGGAGAAGAAGCATGAAAAGCTTCAATCAATGCAGAGTCAAACAGAGCCCCCACATTCAAACTTTAAGTTTGGTGTTTGGAGGCCATGCTCTGAGTATCTCTGAGGCTCAACAAGAGCCCACTGTCAAGCTATTGACATTAAAGAAGCGCTTGTAGGGAGGCAATCCAATTTTTACTTATCTATGTTAAATTTCTATTTTCTATTGTTATTTTATGTTTTCTGTAGGTTGATGATCATGTGAAGTCACAAAAACAACTGAAAAAGTAAAAACAGAATGAAAAATAGTATTAAAAATAGAACACCCTGGAGAAGAAACTTACTGGCGTTTAAATGCCAGTAAGGGTAGCAGAATGGGCGTTAAACGCCCAGTCTGGCACCATTCTGGGCGTTTAATGCCAGAAAGAGGCACAGAGCTGGCGTTTAACGCCAGAAAAGGGTAAGAAGCTGGCGTTAAACGCCAGAAATGGGCAGCAACCTGGCGTTTAACGCTAGGATTGGCAGAGAAGGGCGTTTTGTACGCCGCTTGGTGCAGTGATGAAAAATCCTTGACACCTCAGGATCTGTAGACCCCACAGGATCCCCCCCAACCTCAACTCACTCTCTCTCTTCTTCATACCTTTTCATAATACCTCTTCCCCAAATACCCTTCACCAATCAACTCAATACCTCTTCCCCAAAAACCCCTCACTTATCAAATCCTACCTTCTTCTCCATAAACCCTTCACCAATCTACATCCATCCATCATAAAACCCTACCTACCTCACCTTTCAAATTTAAACCAATTTCCCTCCCAAACCCACCCTATATGGATAAACCCTACCCTCTCTCCACCCCTATATAAACCCATCTTCACTCCTTCATTTTCATACAACATAAACACTACTTCTCCCCCTTGTCTGAAACACCAACCCACCTCCATCTCCTCCATTTCTTCTTCTTCTACTCTCTTCTTTCTTCTTTTGCTCGAGGACGAGCAACTCTTCTAAGTTTGGTATGGTAAAAGCATTGCTTTTTGTTTTTCCATAACCATTTATGGCACCAAAGGCTGGAGAAACCTCTAGAAAGAGGAAAGGAAAGGCAAAAGCTTCCACCTCCGAGTCATGAGAGATGGGGAGATTCATCTCAAAGGTGCATCAAAACCACTTCTATGATGTTATGGCCAAGAAGAAGGTGATCCTCGAGGTCCCTTTCAAACTCAAAAAGGGTGAATATCCGGAGATCTGACATGAGATTCGAAGAAGAGGTTGGGAAGTTCTCACCAACCCCATTCAACAAGTCAGAATCTTAATGGTTCAAAAGTTCTATGCCAATGCATGGATCACCAAGAACCATGATCAAAGTGTGAACCCGGACCCTAAGAATTGGCTTACAATGGTCCGAGGGAAATACTTAGATTTCAGTCCGGAAAATGTAAGGTTGGCATTCAACTTGCCCATGATGCAAGGAGATGCACACCCCTACACTAGAAGGGTCAACTTTGATCAAAGGTTAGACCAAGTCCTCATAAACATTTGTGAAGAGGGTGTTCAATGGAAGAGAGATTCCAGAGGGAAGCCAGTTCAACTAAGAAGGCATGACCTCAAGCCCGTGGCTAGGGGGATGGTTGGAGTTCATCCAACACTCAATCATTCCCACTAGCAACCGGTCTGAAGTTACTATAGACCTAACTATCATGATTCATAGCATCATGAATAGAGAGGAAGTAGAAGTTCATGAGGTTATATCCCAAGAACTCTACAAGGTGGCGGATAAGTCCTCTACTTTGGCAAGGTTAGCCTTCTGGTGCACGAAATTGTGATGTCCAGGCTCGAACAATCCCTGGTAATGGCTCCAAAGCTTGGTGCTTTGATCTTAATTCATAATTGTCACAACTTCGATACAACTAACCAGCAAGTGCATTGGGTCGTCCAAGTAATACCTTACGTGAGTAAGGGTCGAATCCCACGGAGATTGTTGGTATGAAGCAAGCTATGGTCACCTTGTAAATCTCAGTCAGGCGGATATAAAATAATCATGGAGTTTTTGAATAATAAATAATAGAATGGGGATAGGGATACTTATGTAAATCATTGGTAGGAATTTCAGATAAGCGAATGGAGATGCTTTTCGTTCCTCTGAACCTCTGCTTTCCTGCTATCTTCATCCAATCGGTCTCACTCCTTTCCATGGCTGGCTTTATGTGATACATCACCACTGTCAACGGCTACTTTCGGTCATCTCTCAGGAAAATGATCCAATGCGCTGTCACGGCACGGCTAATCGTCTGGAGGCATCACCCTTGCCAATGGCTTCATCTTATCCTCTCAGTGAATAATATGCTCACGCACCCTGTCCCGGCACGGCTATTCATCTGTCGGTTCTCGATCATGCTGGAATAGGATTTACTATCCTTTTCCGTCTGTCACTAACGCCCTGCAATCGCGAGTTAGGAGCTCGTCACAGTCATCCAATCATTGAATCCTACTCGGAATACCACAGACAAGGTTTAGACCTTCCGGATTCTCTTGAATGCCGCCATCATTCTAGCTTACGCCACGAAGATTCGGGTTAGGAGATCTAAGAGATACTCATTCTAGCTTATTTCATGTAGAACAGAAGTGTTTGTCAGGCACGCGTTCATAAGGGAGAAGGATGATGAGCGTCACACATAATCATCACCTTCATCACGTTCTTGGGTGCGAATGGATATCTTAGAAGAGAAATAAGAAGAATTGAATAGAAAACAGTAGTACTTTGCATTAATCTTTGAGGAACAGCAGAGCTCCACACCTTAATCTATGGAGTGTAGAAACTCTACCGTATGAAAATACATAAGTGAAGGTCCAGGCATGGCCGAGATGGCCAGCCCCCTAAACGAGATCAATAGTCTCCTAATATGAACAATGGATTAAAACTGAGACCAAAGATGTCTAATACAATAGTAAGAGGTCCTATTTATAATAAACTAGTCACTAGGGTTTACATGAGTAGGTAATTGATGCATAAATCCACTTCCTGGGCCCACTTGGTGTGTGTTTGGGCTGAGCCTGAGTGTTGCACGTGTAGAGGTCCTTCTTGGAGTTGAACGCCAGTTTTTGTGCCAGTTTGGGCGTTCAACTCTGGTTTTGGCTCCTTTTCTGGCGCTGGACGCCAGATTTGGGCAGAAGGCTGGCGTTGAACGCCAGTTTACGTCATCTATTCTTGGCCAAAGTATGGACTATTATATATTGCTGGAAAGCCCTGGATGTCTACTTTCCAACGCAATTGGAAGCGCGCCATTTCGAGTTCTGTAGCTCCAGAAAATCTACTTTGAGTGCAGGGAGGTCAGAATCCAACAGCATCAGCAGTCCTTTTTCAACCTCTGAATCTGATTTCTGCTCAAGTCCCTCAATTTCAGCCAGAAAATACCTGAAATCACAGAAAAACACACAAACTCATAGTAAAGTCCAGAAATGTGAGTTTAACATAAAAACTAATGAAAACATCCCTAAAAGTAACTAGATTCTACTAAAAACATACTAAAAACAATGCCAAAAAGCGTATAAATTATCCACTCATCACAACACCAAACTTAAATTGTTGCTTGTCCCCAAGCAACTGAAAATCAAAATAGGATAAAAAGAATAGAATATACTATAAATTCCAAACTTTCAATGAAACAGAGCTTCAATCATATGAGCGGGACTTATAGCTTTTTGCCTCTTGAATAGTTTTGGCATCTCACTTTATCCATTGAGGTTCAGAATGATTGGCATCTATAGGAACTCAGAGTTTAGATAGTGTTATTGATTCTCCTAGTTCAGTATGATGATTCTTGAACACAACTATTTTATGAGTCTTGGCCGTGGCCCTAAGCACTTTGTTTTCCAGTATTACCACCGGATACATAAATGCCACAGACACATAATTGGGTGAACCTTTTCAGATTGTGACTCAGCTTTGCTAAAGTCCCCAATTAGAGGTGTCCAGGGTTCTTAAGCACACTCTTTTTTTGCTTTAGACCTTGACTTTAACCGCTCAGTCTCAAGTTTTCACTTGACACCTACACGCCACAAGCACATGGTTAGGGACAACTTGGTTTAGCCACTTAGACCAGGATTTTATTCCTTTAGGCCCTCCTATCCACTGATGCTCAAAGCCTTGGGATCCTTTTTATTTGCCCTTGCCTTTTGGTTTTAAGGGTTATTGGCTTTTTGCTCTTGCCTCTTGGTTTTAAGAGCTTTTGGCTTTTTCTGCTTGCTTTTTCTTTTTCTTTCTATTATTTTTTTTTTCGCCTATTTTTTTTTTATTTTTTTTCTGCAAGCTTTGTTCTTTGCTGCTTTTTCTTGCTTCAAGAATCATTTTTATGATTTTTCAGATTACCAAATAACATGTCTCCTAGTCATCATTCTTTCAAGAGCCAACATATTTAACATTCTTAAACAACAACTTCAAAAGACATATGCACTGTTCAGGCATACATTCAGAAAACAAGAAGCATTGTCACCACATCAATATAATTAAGCTAAGTTCAAGGATAAATTCGAAACTCATGTACTTCTTGTTCTTTTGAATTAAAACATTTTTCATTTAAGAGAGGTGATGGATTCATAGGACATTCATATCTTTAAGACAAAGTTACTAACTACTAATGATCATGTAATGAAGGCACAAACATAGATAAGCACATAATACAGAAAACGAAAAACAGAGAAAGCAAGAACAAGGAATGAATCCACCTTAGTGATGGTGGCATTTCCTTCTTGAGGAACCAATGATGTCCTTGAGCTCTTCTATGTCTCTTCCTTGTCTTTGTTGCTCCTCCCTCATTGCTTTTTGATCTTCTCTTATTTCATGAAGTATGATGGAGTGCTCTTGATGTTCCACCCTTAGTTGTCCCATATTGGAACTCAATTCTTCTAGGGAGGTGTTGATGTGCTCCCAATAGTTTTGTGGAGGAAAGTGCATTTGAGGCATTTCCGGAATCTCATGGTGATGAGCTTCTTGCGCCTCTTGAGCTCCATGACTGGGCTCTCTTGCTTGCTCCATCTTTTTCTTAGTGATGGGCTTTTCCTCTTTAATGATGATATCTCCCTCTATGTCAATCCCAGCTGAATTGCATAGGTGGCAAATGAGGTGAGGAAAGGCTAACCTTGCCATGGTGGAGGACTTGTCAGCCACCTTGTAGAGTTCTTGAGGTATAATCTCATGAACTTCCACCTCTTCTCCAACCATGATGCTATGGATCATGATGGCCCGGTCTATAGTAACTTCAGACCGGTTGCTAGTGGGAATGATTGAGCATTGAATGAACTCCAACCATCCTCTAGCTATAGGCTTGAGGTCCAATCTTCTTAGTTAAACCGGATTGCCTTTGGAGTCAATCTTCCATTGAGCTCCTTCTACACATATGTCCATAAGGACTTGGTCCAACCTTTGATCAAAGTTGACTCTCCTTGTGTAGGGGCGTGCGTTTTCTTCCATGTATGGCAAGTTGAACGCCAACCTCACATTCTCCGGACTAAAATCTAAGTATTTCCCCCGAACCATTGTAACATAGTTCTTTGGATCCGGGTTCTTACTTTGATCATGGTTCTTGGTGATCCATGCATTGGCATAGAACTCTTGAACCATTAGGATGCCGACTTGTTGGATGGGATTTGTTAGAACTTCCCAACCTCTTCTTTGAATTTCATGTCGGATCTCCGGATACTCATTTCTTTTGAGTTTAAAAGGGACCTCAGGGATCACCTTCTTCTTGGCCACAACATCATAGAAGTGGTCTTGATGGGCTTTGGAGATGAATCTTTCCATCTCCCATGACTCAGATGTGGAAGCTTTTATCTTCCCTTTCCCCCTTCTAGAGGATTCTCCGGTCTTAGGTGCCATCAATGGTAATGGAAAAACAAAAAAGCTTTTACCACACCAAACTTAGAATATTGCTCGCCCTCAAGCAATAAACAAAAGAATAGAAGAAGAAGAAGAAGAAGAAATATGGAGAGGGAGAGGGAGATGTGGTTTCGGCTAAGGAGAGTGTAGAGGGGTGTGTTGTGTGAATTTGGTGAAGAATGGAGGTCTTTATATAGGGAAAGGAGGGGGGGTATTGGTTCGGCCATATGGGTGGGTTTGGGTGGGAAATTGGTTTTGAATTTTGAAGGTAGGTGGAGTTTATGAGGTAGGTTTATGGGGAAGAGTGGATGGATGTGAGTGGTGAAGAGGTGATGGAGAAGAGAGATTGAGGTGATAGGTGAAGGGTTTTTGGGAAGAGTGTTTATGGGGTTGTGTGAAAGAGAGTGGTGAGAAGGAGTGAGTGGAGGTAGGTGGGGATCCTGTGGGGTCCACAGATCCTGAGTGGATCCTGTGGGGTCCACAGATCCTGAGGTGTTCAAGGATTTACATCCCTGCACCCATTAGGCATGTAAAAATGCCTTTGTACCCAACTCTGGGCGTTCAGCACCAGGTTGGTGGCCATTTTGGGCGTTCAACACCCATCTGTGTGCCATTTCTGGCGTTGAACGCCAGAACCATGCCTGTTCTGGCGTTCAGCGCCCAGAAGCTGCCCATTTTGGGCGTTCAGCGCCAGAACCATGCTCTGTTCTGGCGCTGAACGCCAGACAGATGCTCCTCCAGGGTGTGATTTTTTTTTCTGCTGTTTTTGATTCCGTTTTCAATTTTTATATTTATTTTGTGACTCCACATGATCATGAACCTAAGAAAACATGAAAAATAATAAAAATAAGAATTAGATAAACATTGGGTTGCCTCCCAACAAGCGCTTCTTTAATGTCAATAGCTTGACAGTGGGCTCTCATGGAGCCTCACAGATGTGCAGAGCTTTGTTGAGACTCTCCAACACCAAACTTAGAGTTTGGATATGGGAGTTCAACACCAAACTTAGAGTTCGGTTGTGGCCTCCCAACACTAAACTTAGAGTTTGACTGTGGGGGCTCTGGTTGACTCTGCTTGGAGAGAAGCTTTTTCTGCTTCCTCTCCATGGTTGCAGAGGGAGATCCTTGAGTTTTAAACACAAGGGAGTTCTCATTCCATTGAAGGAATATTTCACCTCTGTCAACATCAATCACAGCTCTTGCTGTGGCCAGGAAAGGTTTTCCTAGGATGATGGATTCATCCTCTTCCTTTCCAGTATCCAGGATTATGAAATCAGCAGGGATGTAAAGGCCTTCAACCTTTACTAACACGTCCTCTACTTGTCCATAAGCCTGTTTTCTAGAGCTGTCTGCCATCTCTAATGAGATTTTAGCAGCTTGCACCCCATAGATTCCCAGTTTCTCTACTACAGAGAGGGGCATGAGGTTTATTCCTGAACCAAGGTCACACAGAGCCTTAAAGATCATGGTGCCTATGGTACAGGGTATTATGAACTTTCCAGGATCCTGTTTCTTCTGAGGCAATGTCAGTTGATCCAGATCACTTAGTTCATTGATGAACAAGGGAGGTTCAACTTCCCAAGTATCAATGCCAAATAATTTGGCATTTAGCTTCATGATTGCACCAAGAAACTTGGCAGTTTGCTCTTCAATAACATCCTCATTCTCTTCAGAAGAGGAATACTCATCAGAGCTCATGAAGGGCATAAGGAGGTTCAATGGGATCTCTATGGTCTCTAGATGGGCCTCAGAGTCCTTTGGTTTCTCAGAGGGAAGCTCCTTATTGATCACTGGACGTCCCAGGAGGTCTTCCTCCTTGGGATTCACGTCCTCCACTCCACTTGTAGGTTCGGCCATGGTGCTTATGTCAATGGCCTTGCACTCTCCTTTTGGGTTCTCTTCTGTATTGCTTGGGAGAGTACTGGGAGGGATTTCAGTGATCCTTTTACTCAGCTGGCCCACTTGTGCTTCCAAATTTCTAATGGAAGATCTTGTTTCATTCATGAAACTTACAGTGGCCTTAGACAGATCAGAGACTAGATTTGCTAAATTAGAAGCATTTTGTTCAGAGTTCTCTGTCTGTTGCTGAGTTGATGATGGAAAAGGCTTGCTGTTGCTAAACCTGTTTCTTCCACCATTGTTAAAGCCTTGTTGGGGCTTTTGATCCTTCCATGAGAAATTTGGATGATTTCTCCATGTTGAGTTATAGGTGTTTCCATAAGGTTCACCTAAGTAATTTACCTCTGCTATTGCAGGGTTCTCAGGATCATAGGCTTCTTCTTCCGAAGATGCCTCTTGAGTACTGTTGGATGCAGCTTGCATTCCATGCAGACTCTGAGAGATCATATTGACTTGCTGAGTCAATATTTTATTCTGATCCAATATGGCATTCAGAGTATCAACTTCAAGAACTCCCTTCTTCATAGGCGTCCCATTATTCACAGGATTCCTTTCAGAAGTGTACATGAACTGGTTATTAGCAACCATGTCAATGAGTTCTTGAGCTTCTGCAGGCGTTTTCTTTAGGTGAATGGATCCACCTGCAGAAGTGTCCAGTGACATCTTTGATAGTTTAGATAAACCATCATAGAATATATCCAGGATGGTCCATTCTGAAAGCATGTCAGAAGGACACTTTTTGGTCAACTGTTTGTATCTTTCCCAAGCTTCATAGAGGGATTCACCTTCTTTCTGTCTGAAGGTTTGAACATCAGCTCTAAGCTTGCTCAGCTTTTGAGGAGGAAAGTACTTGGCTAAGAAAGCCGTGACCAGCTTATCCCAAGAGTTCAAGCTGTCTTTGGGTTGAGAATCCAACCATAATCTAGCTCTTTCTCTTACAGCAAAAGGGAAAAGCATGAGCCTGTAGACTTCAGGATCTACTCCATTAGTCTTAACAGTATCACATATCTGCAAGAACTCAGTTAAGAACTGAAAAGGATCTTCAGATGGAAGTCCATGAAACTTGCAGTTCTGCTGCATCAGAGAAACTAATTGAGGTTTCAGCTCAAAGTTGTTTGCTCCAATGGCAGGAATGGAGATGCTTCTTCCATGTAAATTGGAATTAGGTGCAGTAAAGTCACCAAGCATCTTCCTTATATTATTATTATTTTCGGCTGCCATCTCCTCTTCCTGTTCGATAATTTCTGAAAGGTTATTTCTGGATTGTTGCAATTTAGCTTCTCTTAATTTTCTCTTCAGAGTCCTTTCAGGTTCTGGATCTGCTTCCACAAGAATGTTCTTATCCTTGCTCCTGCTCATATGACAAAGAAGAAGGCACAGAAAAAAAAATAATAATAATAATAGAGATCCTTTATACCACAGTATAGGGATCCTTGTGTGAGTAGAAGAAGAGGGGGAGACAAAGAATGTAATATAATAGAAGAAACACAACTGTGAGGAGGCTAGAGATGTGAGATGAGATGTTAGGATATGAATGAATAAATAGAATAAGATGGGAGAGAGGGAATTTTCGAAAATATTTTTGAAAAAGAGTTAGTGATTTTCGAAAATGGTTTTTGAAAAATGTTAGTAATTTTCGAAAATTTTTAAAATAAAAAATAAAAATAAAAATAATTAGTTAATTAAAAATAAATTTTGAAAAAGAAGGAAGGGATTTTCGAAAATGAGAGAGAGAGAGTTAGTTAGGTGGTTTTGAAAAAGATAAGAAACAAATAAAAAGTTAGTTAGTTAGTTGAAACAAATTTTGAAAAGATAGGAAGTTAGGAAGTTAGAAAAGATATTTTGAAATCAAATTTTTGAAAAAGATAAGATGAGAAGATATTTTAGAAATTAGTTTTGAAAAAGATTTGATTTTTAAAATCTCAATTAATGACTTGATTCATAAGAAATCACAAGATATGATTCTAGAACTTAAAGTTTGAATCTTTCTTAACAAGCAAGTAACAAACTTCAAATTTTTGAATCAAAACATTAATTGATTATGTTATTTTCGAAAATTTGATATAAAAATAAGAAAAAGATTTTTGAAAAATATTTTTGGAATTTTCGAAAATAACTAAGAATTTTGAAAAAGATTTGATTTTTGAAAAAGATTTTGAAAA
The DNA here is from genome assembly GCF_003086295.3 of Arachis hypogaea. Classification (NCBI taxonomy): domain Eukaryota; kingdom Viridiplantae; phylum Streptophyta; class Magnoliopsida; order Fabales; family Fabaceae; genus Arachis; species Arachis hypogaea. The sequence continues at coordinate 48,433,821 of NC_092047.1, forward strand.
AGATAAGATTTTCAAATTGAAAAATTGATTTGACTCATAAGAAACAACTTGATTTTAAAAATTTTTGAAAAAGTCAACTCAAATTTTCGAATTTGATGAGAGAAAAAGGGAAAGATATTTTTTTTTTTTTATTTTTGAATTTTTATGATGCAAGAGAAGAATACTAAAAAGATGCAATGCATGAAATTTTTAGATCAAAACAATGAATGCATGCAAGAATGCTATGAATGTCAAGATGAACACCAAGAACACTATGAATGTCATGATGAACATCAAGAACATATTTTTGAAAAAATTTTAATGCAAAGAGAACATGCAAGACACCAAACTTAGAATTCTTTAATGCTTAGACACTAAGAATTCAAGAATGCATATGATAAACATGAAAAGACACAAAACAAAAAAATCATCAAGATCAAACAAGAAGACTTACCAAGAACAACTTGAAGATCATGAAGAACACTATGAATGCATGAAATTTTTGAAAAATGCTAGATGCATATGCAAGTGACACTAAACTTATAACATAACTCAAGACTCAAACAAGAAACAGAAAAATATTTTTTTGATTTTTATGATTTTCTAATTTTTTTGTATTTTCTTTTAATTTTTTTTCGAAAATTATTGTGAAAATTAAAAAATAAGGATTCCAAAATTTTTAATATGAATTCCAGGAATCTTGCCATGTTAGTCTTAAAGCTCCAATCAAAGGGTCAGGCATGGCTTAATAGCCAGCCAAGGTTCAACATATAATTACATGGACTGGAGTGATTAGTTGAATACCAATCCCAAAGTAGTTTGGGTATGGCTTTACAGCCAGATAGGATTCAACATGTTTCATGAAACACTAGAATTCATTCTTAAAAATCCTGAAGAAAAATATATTTTTGAAAACATTTTTTTTTTTGAAAACAAAGAAGAAAATTTTGAAAGATTTTTGAAAACTTTTTTGAAAACTAAAACAAAAAGAAAATTACCTAATCTGAGCAACAGGATGAACCGTCAGTTGTCCAAACTCAAACAATCCCCGGCAACGGCGCCAAAAACTTGGTGCACGAAATTGTGATGTCCAGGCTCGAACAATCCCTGGTAATGGCTCCAAAGCTTGGTGCTTTGATCTTAATTCATAATTGTCACAACTTCGATACAACTAACCAGCAAGTGCACTGGGTCGTCCAAGTAATACCTTACGTGAGTAAGGGTCGAATCCCACAGAGATTGTTGGTATGAAGCAAGCTATGGTCACCTTGTAAATCTCAGTCAGGCGGATATAAAATAATCATGGAGTTTTTGAATAATAAATAATAGAATGGGGATAGGGATACTTATGTAAATCATTGGTAGGAATTTCAGATAAGCGAATGGAGATGCTTTTCGTTCCTCTGAACCTCTGCTTTCCTGCTATCTTCATCCAATCGGTCTCACTCCTTTCCATGGCTGGCTTTATGTGATACATCACCACTGTCAATGGCTACTTTCGGTCATCTCTCGGGAAAATGATCCAATGCCCTGTCACGGCACGGCTAATCGTCTGGAGGCATCACCCTTGCCAATGGCTTCATCTTATCCTCTCAGTGAATAATATGCTCACGCACCCTGTCACGGCATGGCTATTCATCTGTTGGTTCTCGATCATGCTGGAATAGGATTTACTATCCTTTTCCGTCTGTCACTAACGCCCTGCAATCGCGAGTTAGGAGCTCGTCACAGTCATCCAATCATTGAATCCTACTCGGAATACCACAGACAAGGTTTAGACCTTCCGGATTCTCTTGAATGCCGCCATCATTCTAGCTTACGCCACGAAGATTTTGGTTAGGAGATCTAAGAGATACTCATTCTAGCTTATTTCATGTAGAACAGAAGTGTTTGTCAGGCACGTGTTCATAAGGGAGAAGGATGATGAGCGTCACACATAATCATCACCTTCATCACGTTCTTGGGTGCGAATGGATATCTTAGAAGAGAAATAAGAAGAATTGAATAGAAAACAGTAGTACTTTGCATTAATCTTTGAGGAACAGCAGAGCTCCACACCTTAATCTATGGAGTGTAGAAACTCTACCGTATGAAAATACATAAGTGAAGGTCCAGGCATGGCCGAGATGGCCAGACCCCTAAACGAGATCAATAGTCTCCTAATATGAACAATGGATTAAAACTGAGACCAAAGATGTCTAATACAATAGTAAGAGGTCCTATTTATAATAAACTAGTCACTAAGGTTTACATGAGTAGGTAATTGATGCATAAATCCACTTCCTGGGCCCACTTGGTGTGTGTTTGGGCTGAGCCTGAGTGTTGCACGTGTAGAGGTCCTTCTTGGAGTTGAACGCCAGTTTTTGTGCCAGTTTGGGCGTTCAACTCTGGTTTTGGCTCCTTTTCTGGCGCTGGACGCCAGATTTGGGCAGAAGGCTGGCGTTGAACGCCAGTTTAAGTCGTCTATTCTTGGCCAAAGTATGGACTATTATATATTGCTGGAAAGCCCTGGATGTCTACTTTCCAACGCAATTGGAAGCGCGCCATTTCGAGTTCTGTAGCTCCAGAAAATCTACTTTGAGTGCAGGGAGGTCAGAATCCAACAGCATCAGCAGTCCTTTTTCAACCTCTGAATCTGATTTCTGCTCAAGTCCCTCAATTTCAGCCAGAAAATACCTGAAATCACAGAAAAACATACAAACTCATAGTAAAGTCCAGAAATGTGAATTTAACATAAAAACTAATGAAAACATCCCTAAAAGTAACTAGATTCTACTAAAAACATACTAAAAACAATGCCAAAAAGCGTATAAATTATCCGCTCATCACCTTCCCTCATCTTATTTGTCACCTTTGCAATTCAGCTGGAATTGACATAGAAGAAGACATCCTCATTGATGAGGACAAGCCCATCACTAAGAAAAGGATGGAGCAAACAAGAGACCCCATTCATGGACAAGAGCATGAGGAAATTCCTCATCATGACATCCCTGAGATACCTCAAGGGATGCATTTTCCTCCACAAAATTATTGGGAGCAAATTAACACCTCCCTAGGAGAATTAAGTTCCAATATGGGACAACTAAGGATGAAGCACCAAGAGCATTCCATCCTCCTCCATGAAATTAGAGAAGACCAAAGAACCTTGAGAAAGGAGCAACAAAGGCAAGGAAGAGACATTGAGGAGCTCAAGCACTCCATAAGATCCTCAAGAGGAAGATCAAGCCGCCATCACTAAGGTGGACCTGTTCTTTATTTTCTGTTTTTCGAATTTTTATGCTTTATGTTTATTTATGTTCGTGTCTTTATTACATGATCAGTAATGTCTAAGTGTCTATGCATTAAAGCTATGAAAATGAATCCATCACCTTTCTTAAATGGAAAATGTTTCTAATTGAAAAAGAAAAAGAAGTGCATGAATTTTGAATTTTAAAACAGTTTAGTTATTTTGGTGTGGTAGCAATACTTTTGTCTTTCTGAATGAATGCTTGAACAGTGCATTTTTTTTTAATTTGTTGTTCATGAATGTTAAAATTGTTGGCTCTTGAAAGAATGATGGAAAAGGAGAAATGTTATTTGATGATCTAAAAAATCATAAAATTGATTCTTGAAGCAAGAAAAAGTAGTGAAAAGCTTGCAGAAAAAAAATATATATGCAAAAAAAAAAAGAAAGAGAGAAAATAAAAAGAAAAAGCAAGCAATAAAAGCCAATAGCCTTTTAAACCAAAAGGCAAGGGTAAAATAAAAAGGATCCAAGGCTTTGAGCATCAGTGGATAGGAGGGCCCACAGGAATAAAATCCTAGCCTAAGCGGCTAAACCAAGCTATCCCTAACCATGTGCTTGTGGCGTGAAAGTGTCAAGTGAAAACTTGAGACTAAGCGGTTAAAGTCGTGGTCCAAAGCAAAAAGAGTGTGCTTAAAAGTGCTGGACACCTCTAATTGGGGACTCTAGCAAAGCTAAAGTCACAATCTGAAAAGGTTCACCCAGTTATGTGTCTGTGGCATTTATGTATCCGGTGGTAATACTGGAAAACAAAATGCTTTGGGTCACGGCCAAGACTCATAAAGTTGCTGTGTTTAAGAATCAACATACTTAACTAGGAGAATCAATAACACTATCCGAATTCTGAGTTCCTATAGATGCTAATCATTCTGAACTTCAAAAAGATAAAGTGAGATGCCAAAACTGTTCAGAAGCAAAAAGCTAAAAGCCCTGCTCATCTAATCAAGACTGATCTTCATTGATGTTTTTGGAATTCATTGTATATTCTACTTTTTTTATCCTATTTAATTTTCAGTTGCTTGGGGACAAGCAATAATTTAAGTTTGGTGTTGTGATGAGCGGATAATTTATACGCTTTTTGGCATTGTTTTTAGTTAGTTTTTATTATCTTTTTTATTAGTTTTTAAATAAAAATCACATTTCTAGACTTTACTATGAGTTTTTGTGTTTTTCTGTGATTTCAGGTATTTTCTGGCTGAAATTGAGGGACTTGAGCAAAAATCTGATTCAGAGGCTGAAAAAGGACTGCAGATGCTGTTGGATTCTGACCTCCCTGCACTCGAAGTGGATTTGTTGGAGCTACAGAAGCCCAATTGGCGCACTCTCAATTGCGTTGGAAAGTAGACATCCTGGGCTTTCCAGCAATATATAATACTCTATACTTTTCCCAAGATTTGATGGCCCAAACCGGCGTTCTAATTCAGCATAGAAATTCTGGCGTCAAAACGCCAGAACTGGCATAAAAGCTGGAGTTAAACGCCCAAACTGGCACAAAAGCTGGCGTTTAACTCCAAGAAAAGTCTCTATATATGAAAGCTTCAGCCCAAGCACACACCAAGTGGGTCCGGAAGAAGATTTCTGCATTAATTACTTATTTCTGTAACCCTAGGCTACCAGTTCCCTATAAATAGGAGCTTTTGCTATTGTATTTTGAATCCATCTTTGACTAGTCTTATGCTATCTTAAACCTTTATGGGGGCTGGCCATTCAGCCATGCCTAGACCTTTTGTTCTTATGTATTCTCAACGGTGGAGTTTCTACACACCATAGATTAAGGTGTGGAGCTCTGCTGTTCTTCATGAATTAATGCAAAGTACTACTATTTTTCTATTCAATTCACGCCTACTTCTTCTCTAAGATATTAATTTGTTCTTCAACTTGATGAATGTGATGATCCGTGACACTCATCATCATTCTCACCTATGAACATGTGCCTGACAACCACCTCTATTCTACTAGCAACGGCTTGAATACGTATCTCTTGGCTAGAATTATTGGCGGTAATTCTTGAGATCCGGAAAGTCTAAACCTTGTCTGTGGTATTCTGAGTAGGATCTGGGAAGGGATGACTATGACGAGCTTCAAACTTGCGATTGTTGGGCGTGTGACAGACGCAAAAGGATCAATGGATCCTATTCCAACATGATCGAGAACCGACAGATGATTAGCCGTGCGGTGACAGCGCATTTGGAACATTTTCACTGAGAGGATAGGAAGTAGCCATTGACAACGGTGATGCCCAACATAAAACTTGCCATGGAAAGGAGTATAAATGGTTGGAAGAAGGCAATAGGAAAGCAGAGGTTCAGAAGGAACAAATCATCTTCATACACTTATCTGAAATTCCTACCAATGAATTACATAAGTATCTCTATCTTTATTCAATTTTATATTTTATTATCAATTCTCCATAACCATTTGAATCTTCCTGACTGAGATTTACAAAATGACCATAGCTTTCTTCAAGCCGATAATCTCTGTGGGATCGACCCTTACTCACGTAAGGTATTACTTGGACGACCCAGTGCACTTGCTGGTTAGTTGTGCGGAATTGTGACAAAGTGTGATTCACGTTTGAGAGCTCCAAGTCTTTGGCGCCATTGTTGATGATCACAATTTCGTGCACCACTTTCCAAAGAACTCCATGCTTTGGTTCAGTAGGAGCTACCTCAGAAGCTTCCAGATCCTGGACGCTTTCTGATTCCTTGCACCATAGGCACCATGACCTTTGACAAGGCTCTGTGTGACCTTGGGTCAAGCATCAACCTCATGCCACTCTCTGTAATGGAGAAGCTTGGAATCCTTGAGGTACAAGCTGCAAACATCTCATTAGAGATGGCAGACAAGATAATGAAGAAGCCATATGACTTAGTAGAGGATGCCTTGGTAGAAGTTGAAAACCACTATATCCCTACAAACTTCATAGTCTTGGATATTGGAGAGGATGAGGATGACTCTGTCATCCTTGGAAGACCTTTCCTAACCACTGCCAATGCTATCATTGAAGTGGCTAAGGGAGAACTGACTCTACAACTAGGGGAGGATCACATCTTATTCAAGATGCCTCATTCCAATTCTCCCTCAAATAAAAGAGAGATAACTGTGCAACACCTAGTGTTCCAACCCTCTCTTTCTGTGCAGAGCTTTACAGAGCCCTCAAACATCAATTCTAAGTTTAGTGTTGGGCAGCCATCAACAAGCTCTAAGCACAAAAGTACTAAGAAAAAAGTACCTAAGGGCTAGAGGAACATGAAAGTCCCAACTGAAGGCCTCTCACCTGGCATAAGAGTTGTCCTCACTATGAAACCAGTCTTACCATATATAGTGAATCATATCCTGTCTTTAGAGCATGTGGAGCTCATTCATGAGAAGACAAGAAGAAATTTTACTGTAAGGGGCAAAAATCTAAGCTCATACTCACCTCCATAAGGAGCTAACTGTCAAGCTAATAACGTTAAAGAAGCACTTGTTAGGAGGCAACCCAACCTTAATTAATTATTTTTATTTTCATTTATTTGTTTTTCTTATTTTTAGATTCGTAATCATATGCAGCAGTCAGAACAAAGACAGAATCGTTCAGCAGTAAAAACAAAACACTTTGGATGGAGTGTTATTAAAAGTTGAACGCCAGCTAGGGAACCCTGGCTGGGCATCCAACGCCCCAAATGGGCAGCATTGCTGGCGTTGAACGCCAACCAAGGTGCTGACCCTTGGCATTTAAAACCATGTTCAAGGGAGAATTGCAAAACCATGTAATTTCATTGAATAAATGTGAGAAAAGTTGATAAAATCCCCCAAAATAAGCACAAGATAAACCACAAAATCGGAGTTTATCAAATCTCCCCACACTTAAACCAAGCATGTCCTCATGCTAAGAATAAAGAAGGACAAGAAAAGGGTATGAACATTTATTCAATGCAAACTAACTACATGCAACCTATCTATATGCAATCTATCTACATGAATGCATCCACTTAGTCAAAATAAATCAATTCTCAAGAATACATATACAGACACAAGGGCTAAGGCAATAGCAATCACTCAACCCACAATTGAATTGAATTATTAAAAAGATTTTACAAACTTGCAAGAAAAGAGATGATCATGGGTGGAAACATGTAATTGAGTGATCGAACCCTCACCGGATGTGTTTCCGTTCTAGGCACTCAAGTGTATGGGGTTGATTCACTCAATTCTCCCCTAATCATGCTTTTCGGGATTTGTTTTTTATCTAACAATCAACAATTACTTTATGCATGCATACAAATATCATGAGGACTTTCCCATAGGTTGTAATGGGGCTAGGGTCAAGGTAGGATGCATATGGTTAAGTGAGCTTGAAATTCGAATCTTTGATTAACTTAAACTTCCCACCTAACCTATGACAACCTATACAATTTTAAACAAACCTAACTACCCATTCTTCACTTTTTCACACACTCATGCATTCTCTTTTTTATCACCACCCATATGCATTGACTTTTATTGAACCTTGCTTTGGGGCATTTTTGTCCCCTTCTTATTGCTTTCCTTTCTTTCTCTTTTTTTTTTCTATATATTATTTTTTTCTTTTTTTTTTGTATATATATATATTTTTTTCTTTTTGTTTTTCTCATTTTTTTTTCAAACTAAAATGTATACAAGAACATCAATGCATATGGTTTACACATGGTTAATACATGAGTATGTACCCAATTTCCAAAATTTTTCAACAAAAACACAAATTATCTCTACCCAATATTCCCAACTCTCCCAAAATCAAATGATAAATACTCTCACTAGCCTAAGCTAATCAAAGATCCAAATTAAGGGATATTTATTGTTTTTCACTTAGGCTTGTAATGTGCTACAATTAAGAACAAATGGGTTAAGCATAGGCTCAAATTGGTTATCAATGGAAGATAAAAGGTAGGCTTATTTGGGAAAGTGGGAAAGTGAGCTATTTGAACAATGGCCTCAATCATATAAATGCATGTATACACAAAATAATGGACATAAAGAATCAAGCAAATCAAAGATTACAATCATAGGAAGAGAATAATGCACACAAGAATAAAAATAAGTGGTTATATATGATGTAACCACACGGTTAGGCTCAAATCTTACATGCTTGTATTCTTAGCTCAAAAATCATGTTCCACAAAGTATATAATTCAAGCAAGTTCTGGAAAAATTTTTTTTTTTTCAATTGGGGTGCCCTATAGATAAAATCCTTGGAAAATATCATGATTTTGACTAAGCTTAATATATACATATGCAATGCAACCGAAAATCCTAAAAGACCTAAAAATGAAATGCAAAAGTGTTGGGATTAGAAACTTGTCACCCAAAAATTCCGAGCGGTCGGACGACCTCCCCACACTTAAAAGTTTGCACCGTCCTCGGTGCATCCAAAGATGAACAAGGGGGTACGGCGACTTTCCTAGTTGCTACCTTTAGTTGGTAGGTCAACCGATGCTGCGTGTTCTTCTCCCACTTTCGTTTTTGCTTATGATGATTCATCCTGAACATAGAAAACAGGAGATAATAAGATAAGTGAATGCACAAGCAAGGAAGCGTGGATTGTTGGAATGAGGTAAATCACTAGAAATGAGTGAGTGAATTAGTGTGACATTAATGAAAAATAAGTGTGTGGGTCCTAACTTGCATGCGGTTTAGAACTCACACCCTAGTATTTAAAAATCATGTCACAATTATACAAAAGAAAACATGCACTTCACTCATTCTAGTGTGCTTGAGATACTTTAAAAGACTCATAGGTTAAAACAACCTAACAAGTAGTGAAGAAGCATAAAAGCATTCAAGCAAAAATCAAGCAATTGAGAAATTGGATAATGCATGGACATTGATTGATGTGTAAGTAAATTTGATGAACAAAATGGTCTAGAGAGCTGATGACAGAAACTTTTGTGTGGTCTAAAAATTTGCGGATAAATCCTCGTTGCAAGTATAGTTTCTAAACCTTCAAAAGTCCTTTCATACAAACGTTTTGGTTGTCACAAGTAACAAACCCCTTTTTAAAATTGATAACCGAGTATTTAAACCTCGGGTCGTCTTCTCAAGGAATTGCAGGGAAGTATGTTCTTATTATTGGTTATGAGACTTGTAAATTAGGGGTTTTAGAAAGTAAGGAAGCAGTATGTTGAATGATAAGAAAAATAAAATAATAATAATAAAAATAAACTCTTGGCAAGATATTAGAACTGGAAGTCCTATCCTAGTTATCCTTATCAATTGTGATGAGAATTAGATTTTTCTCCCACTTTGTTAACCTCTAACTCTGAAGGTAAGTTAAGTGGACGAATTAATTCGAATCCTCAAGTCCCAGTCTTTCCTTGGAAAAAGTTGGAGTTATTGGATCTCGAATTAATTCTTGAAGAATTCTAATTTTCAATCAACAATGAGTTTGATAACTCAAGAGTCACCAATTATTTAACCAAAGCCAAAAGGGAAAATATCTAAATTAAATTAAAAGCATTCATAAATAAAACAATCATAAACTGAAATACCTCAAATAACATTAATTAAGAAAATCATAACATGAATGTAGCACAAGCCAATTAGGCAACATAACTAATACAAGCATTAAAGCACCTGAAAGTAAAAAGAGAAATATAAAATAAAAAGAATATTGAACCTGGGATTTAGAGGCACTCCTAAAACTAAGAGAAATCCTAAATCCTAATCCTAAGAGAGCGGAGAGAACCTGTCTCTCTAAAAACTACATCTACTCCTAAAATTATGAATATGAAAGCTTGTCTATGAATGGATGCAATCCTCCACTTTATAGTCTCTAATTTGTGTTTTCTGGGCCGAGAACTGGGTCAGAAACAGCCCAGAATTCGCTGGTCTCGAATTCAATCACGCTGGATTTCTGTCACTGCGATGCGGCCACATGGAGCACGCGGTCGCGTCGCCTAGCATTAGGGAAACTATGGCATATTATATATAAAATCGAAGCCCCGGACGTTAGCTTTCCAACGCAACTAGAACTGCGTCGTTTGGACCTCTGCAGCTAAAGTTATTGCCATTTGAGTGCGAAGAGGTCAGGCTGGACAACTTAGCAGTTTCTCTAACTTCTTGTATTCCTTCCAATTTTGCATGCTTCCTTTCCATCCTCTGAGCCATTCCTGCCCTGTAATCTCTGAAATCACTTAACACACATATCAAGGCATCTAATGGTAATAAGGGAGGATTAATAATGAGCAAATATAAGATCAAAGGAGCATGTTTTCAATCATAGCACATAATTAGGAAGGAGAATGTAAACTCATGCAAATAGTATGAATAAGTGGGTAAAGAGTTGATAAAATTCACTCAATTGAGCACAAGATAAACCATAAAATAGTGGTTTATCAACCTCCCCACACTTAAACATTAGCATGTCCTCATGCTAAGCTCAAGAGAAGCTATAAGAGAGTGAAGAGGAATGGTAGAATGTATGAAATGCAACCTATGAATGCAACTACATGCAAAATGTTTCTACCTACTTAATTAAAAGTAAACAAATCCTTCAAGAAGAAATATGAACTGGATTTCACTAATTCAAATCATGAGAATGAAGTACAAATAGACTTGCAAGAAGAAAATAGCTCATGAAAGCAGGGAACAAGGAATTGAGCATCGAACCCTCACTGGTAGTGTATACACTCTAATCACTCAAGTGTTTAAGGTTCGATTCTCTCAATTCTCTACTAACCTTGTTTTCTAAGGCTTGCTCTTCATCTAACAATCAACATAAATTTAATGCACAGATACACATATCAAGAGGTCTTTTAAGGGTTGTAATGGGGTTAGGGTCAAGGTAAGATTGTATTTGGCCAAGTGGACTAAAATCTGAATCCTTAATTAACTTAAACCTTTCACCTAACTTTAGACAATCCATGTAATCACAATACAAAATCTAACTGTCCATTAACTATGTTTTCCACACATTCATGCATTCTAATTTCAAGTACAGTACATATGCATTGCTTTCACCATTTATTTTGGGGCATTTTGTCCCCTTTTTATTATTTGCTATTTTTCTCTTCTTTTTCTCTTTTTCTTCTTCCTTCTTTTTTTTTCAATGCATATGATTAAATTTTTGAATGCATGAACATGTCCTAAACATTTCTTTCACATTTTCATAAAGATATATAACACCCAATTCTTAAACCAAATATTTCCAAACCCACTTTTCCCCACACTTAATTCATGAGCACTCTCACTAGTCTAAGCTAACTAAGGATTCAAATTAAGGACATTATTGTTTTCTGCTTAGAGTTAATGATGTGCTAAAGTAAAGAACAGAGGGGTAAAATAGGCTCAAATTGGTTTGCAAAGGATAATGAAAGGTAAGGTCATATGGGTATGTAAGCTCAGTGAAACAAAGGCCTCAATCATGTAAGTATATGCATACATTAAACAATGGAAATATAGAATCAAGCAAGACAAAGATCACAATTTTAGAGAGAAAAATACACACTAAATAAAATATTGGTTGATAAAATGCAACCAATTCAAATAGGCTCAAAAATCTCACAGGTTTTGTGTGTTCAAGTTCTAAACCATGTTCTAGTATAATATCTCTTCAAACAGGTGTAACATTAAATTTTATTCAAATTAGTGAAATTCTCTAAAAAGGTTTCTTGAAAAAGAAAATATTACTTTAACCAAGTGGTAAAATATGCAAAAAAATCAAATAAATATGCAATCAAACATGCAAATGCAACAATCAAACAAATAAAATAAAAAATTTGGTGTTGAGTCAAGAAATAGCTAACCCATGGAGATCAGTATCGACCTCCCCACACTTAAAGATTGCACCGTCCTCGGTGCATGCTGAGATTTGCAAGTGGACGGGGGTTGTGGTTCCTCAGCTGGGGCTCTTTTTGTTCCTTTCCCTGCCGGTAGTTTGGGAGTAGCTTTATCTTTACCCTTCTTGGTGGCCATCCTGAAAAGGGAAAAAGAAAGTGACTTATAAAGCTAAGGGTTAGAGCAAGGAAGAGAGCGGGAAAGGTGGTAATCAATGCACAATAAAGAAGAATGACGTTAACACACGCTCATGAGTACATGTGAAAAGTCATCAATGGAAAATAGCTAGTGCATATGATAACAATTGAATGCAAGGTGTTTATTGGCATGTAGGCAAAGGCATGAGTAGCATAGATCAAGCATTCAATGTCCAAGTTAGATTACCAAGTCTGTCAAACTAGCAACATGTTTGTAATGACAATTATAATTAATGAATATGATATGAAAAAGGGTTTTGTGAAAAGCAGGCATTCAGAGTACTAGGATAAAAGATACTGAAAAGCAGTGCACAATGCCATACGGGCGTTTTCACAAACACATAGTATGCATGGTAAATAATCTAATGAAAATAATAAATTGAACATGCAAGCAACCCTTTAAAAATAAAAATATATATAATTGTCAAATAATTCCTCTAATAATCCACAAGTAAAATATAGAAATAATGACCCAAAGAAATTTCTAACACCAATGAAAATAATGCAATGAATGAAAGTATGCAAATAAATTAAAATAAAATAAAAAGGAAAATAAGAAGAATGAGAAGGGAAAGAAGATAAGAAAGGAAGAAGAAAGAAATAAGAAAAGATAAGAAAAATAGGGATTAGAGAAGAAAAGATAAGAGAATTGGCTGATCTGGATATTCTGTGCGCCGCTTGTGACGCGGACGCGTGAGTGGCGCGGTCGCGTGGTGCGTGATAAGGTCAGGTGACGCGGACGCGTGGGTCACGTGATCGCGTGGCCTGTTTTGTGCGATTGGCGCGAGTGTAGCCTCGCGGTCGCGCAACTCTCTGTTCGAAACTCTTTTGCCAAAAAAATCTGGGTGACGCGATCGCGTGTGGCATGCGATCGCGTGAATGGCCATCTTTTTAAAACGACGGGGACACGTGGGGCACGCGTTTGCGTGGTGAGGCTTGGGCTTCCAGCACGAGTCCAGCCCAACTCCAGCTCAACTTTCTGCCATACACCCTTTTTACGCTGATTTCAGGTCACGCAGCCGCGTGGGTGACGCGGTCGCGTGGGTGACGCGATCGCGTGGGGTGATTTGTGCCATTGGCACGCCTCCAGTGCATCTCCTGCAAAACTCTCTGTTCATATTAATATTGTCTCCCATCTCCTTGCGACGCGGACGCGTCGCTGATGCGGTCGCGTCGCGTGCTCGCTTATTTTTTTTTTTGATAATCTGAAAAAAAAATGCAGAATGCAGTGTTAATATGAATGTGATGCAAAACTCCAGGTTCAATATAATAAAATAAAATGAAACTCAAAAACAAATAAAACTTAATAAAAATGAAAAAGGACGATCATACCATGGTGGGTTGTCTCCCACCTAGCACTTTTAGTTAGAGTCCTTAAGTTGGACATTTGGTGAGCTTCCTGTTATGGTGGCTTGTGCTTGAATTCATCCAGGAATCTCCACCAATGTTTGTATCTCCAGTAACCTCCGGAATCCCAAACTAGGCGCAGAAAGCCTTCAAGTAAGTTAAAGCAAGTGACCAGGCGCCAAGAGTGGTTATTGATAGAATGGATTCCGGGGTCCCAGACCTTGCCCTTGCACCCGTCTTTTGGTTAAGCAATATTGTTCCATCCGGGTGGCAAGCAGTCTGAATTCTCACGTAAGCGACCAAACAACTTCCTAGACCCATTCAGTTGAACTTTACACCAACCTTTGCATTTAAACTTAAAGCTTCCAACCATGATGAACCTTGCACGAGAATTCTTACCACTGACCATCTTCCTCTTACTCTTAATGCCACAAAGAGCTCTAAGTTGACCATCCGTCTCCAGTAGCCCATATTCAAGTTGGATTAGAAAGCTAAGAAATATAAAATTTACCCACTTGAATGTTGTGAAGGATGATGGCAACTTAGGGGGAGGTATTTTCAATGAAATTGCAAGCTCCACTCCCTTGTGATCTTCTCTGATAATTACCACCTCTTTGCAAGCTTCTTCAATTTCAACCTCTTCTTCTTGGTAGCTTTCTTCCAATTCAATCTCCTCTTCATTGCTTTCCAAGGGCATGGGAGGTTGTGCTTCTTCTTCTTGAATCTCCATCTCTTGATCAACCTCTTCCAAGTCTTTAACTGTGATATGCTTTGGAGGTTGTACACCCTCCTTAGCATCAATTTCAAACGTCTTGGAAGGGGGTTCTATGACTGGGCTTTCTCATGGAGGTTCTGCATCTCCTAAGTCTTCAACCACTTCTTCTTCTTCAATAATTCCGGCTTCCTCTACTTGTTCCAGTACAAAGTCATGCTCCGTACTGTTCACTGGAGTTTCTAGTATCTCCTTCATGCTACGTTCTTCATTAGATTGTCCACATGAAGCCATGGGGGTTCCTTGAGTGTCCGAACGTCGGGAAGCTAATTGACTCATTATTGCTTGCTCCAATTGACGAATGGTTGCATGACATCGATCCACTGTTTCCTTGAAACAATCCTTTGTCTCTTGATGCACTCGGCTTTCATAAATAGGATCATAGTGCTCTTGGATTGATGGATATGGAGATGGTGAATATTGAAGTGGTGGTTCTTGTGAGTAATTGGGTTGGAATTAGGGTGGTTCTATATATGGTTCATATGGCTCAAAAGGTGGTTGGTATGGTGGTTGAGGGTTAGGGTCATATGAAGGTGAATGGCGGAAAGGGGCTTGTGAGTTTGGTGGTCCAAAGTTATGTTGAGGAGAGGGTTCATAGGCATATGGTGGTAGTTGTTGATAGTCCATTGGAGGTGGTTGTTGCCATGAGGGTTGATTAAATCCTTGTGGCTCCTCCCATCTTTGATTGTTCCAACCTTGATGCCTGTTCTAATTGTAATTTCTTCTTCCTGCAACATAATTGTAACCAGACTCATAGCCAAAGGGGTGAGAGTTCATAGTAGCAAATAAAAATTAAAAACGAAAATAAAAATAAATTTTAAATTAAAAGGTTATTTAAATTTTGAATTTGAAAATTAAATTTTGAAATTTGAAATTTGAAATTTGAAAATTTTTAAATTTAAATTTTGAAAATTTTTAAATTTGAATTTTGAAATTTGATTTTTGAAATAAGATAAGATAAGATAAAAATTTTAAAAATAAAAATCTGAAATTTTTTTTTCGAAAAAATTAATTAAAAATATTTTTGAATTTAATGAGGAAAGAGAAAAACAATAAAATGACACCAAATTTCAAATTTTTAGATCAAAATGAAGAAAACAACTAAGAACAGCTTGAAGGTCAAGATGAACGTGAAGAACAACTTGAAGATCAAGATGAACACTAAGAATAAATTTTTGAAATTTTTTTTAATAACTAAATAAAAACAAATAACCTCTTAATTTACGAAAAAGCAAAAATAAAAATAAAAATAAAAATAAATAAACAAGTAAAAAGCAAATATTTACAATAACCAAAAATAAGGCACACGTTTACAATTCCCCGGCAACGGCGCCATTTTGATGATAGAAACTTTTGTGTGGTCTAGAAATTTGCGGATAAATCCTCGTTGCAAGTATAGTTTCTAAACCTTCAAAAGTCCTTTCATACAAACGTTTTGGTTGTCACAAGTAACAAACCCCTTTCTAAAATTGATAACCGAGTATTTAAACCTCGGGTCGTCTTCTCAAGGAATTGCAGGGAGGTATGTTCTTATTATTGGTTATGAGTCTTGTAAATTAGGGGTTTTAGAAAGTAAGGAAGCAGTATGTTGAATGATAAGAAAAATAAAATATTAAAAATAAAAATAAACTCTTGGCAAGATATCAGAACTAGAAGTCCTATCCTAGTTATCCTTATCAATTGTGATAAGAATTGGATTTTTCTCCCACTTTGTTAACCTCTAACTATGAAGGTAAGTTAAGTGGACGAATTAATTCGAAACCTCAAGTCCCAGTCTTTCCTTGGGAAAAGTTGGAGTTATTTGATCTCGAATTAATTCTTGAAGAATTCCAATTTTCAATCAACAATGAGTTTGATAACTCAAGAGTCACCAATTATTTAACCAAAGCCAAAAGGGAACATATCTAAATTAAATTAAAAGCATTCATAAATAAAACAATCATAAACTGAAATATCTCAAATAACATTAATTAAGAAAATCATAACATGAATGTAGCACAAGCCAATTAGGCAACATAACTAATACAAGCATTAAAGCACCTGAAAGTAAAAAGAGAAATATAAAATAAAAAGAATATTGAACCTGGGATTTAGAGGCACTCCTAAAACTAAGAGAAATCCTAAATCCTAATCCTAAGAGAGAAGAGAGAACCTCTCTCTCTAAAAACTACATCTACTCCTAAAATTATGAATATGAAAGCTTGTCTATGAATGGATGCAATCCTCCACTTTATAGCCTCTAATTTATGTTTTCTGGACCGAGAACTGGGTCAGAAACAGCCCAGAATTCACTGATCTCGAATTCAATCACGTTGGATTTCCGTCACTGTGACGTGGCCGCATGGAGCACGCGGTCGCATCACCTAGCGTCAGGGCAACTATAGTATATTATATATCAAATCGAAGCCCCGAACGTTAGCTTTCCAACGCAACTAGAATCGCGTCGTTTGGACCTCTTTAGCTAAAGTTATAGCCGTTTGAGTGCAAAGAGGTCAGGCTGGACAGCTTAGCAGTTTCTCCAACTTCTTGTATTCCTTCCACTTTTGCATGCTTCCTTTCCATCCTCTGAGCCATTCCTGCCCTGTAATCTCTAAAATCACTTAACACACATATCAAGGCATCTAATGGTAATAAGGGAGGATTAATAATGAGCAAATATAAGATCAAAGGAGCATGTTTTCAATCATTGCACATATTTAGGAAGGAGAATGTAAACTCATGCAAATAGTATGAATAAGTGGGTAAAGAGTTGATAAAATTCACTCAATTGAGCACAAGATAAACCATAAAATATTGGTTTATCAAGAGCTCACACATCAAACAATGACACATATTGAAGTTGTTGCAACATCTAAGTGACATAGAGGTGAAACACATGGATGCTATGGAACTTAGGAAAAAGGATGTAGAAGTGGAAATCAATCACATAGCAAGCATGGCCCACAAAGCTTTACAAAGCTCAAAAATATGTCACTAGGTAAGCTTTCGATCCAATCTCACAATTCCACAATCTCAATGCATGAAATAAGTGACGTGAAAAAGGGTAAACCATAAACAAGCATCACCTAAAAAAAATGCAATGAGAATATACAATTGCCTAGCAATAGATGATGAATGCATGGTGGCCAAAATATGCAATTCATAGAGGTAAGATGCATGAAGGCAATGTAACAAGTACTTGGTATTCAAAAGTGTTAAACATGAAAAATTTCAAACCAAGTAATAAATTACAACGTCAACAAAGGAATCCAACAATGACAATAACGACAATGATGTAAAACTAACATCCCATTAGTAATAAGCAGCAGTAAACAGTAAACAAGATTAGTAATCCAACACTTATAATGGAAAACAAAAATTAAACCAACTAACTAACAAAAAGAAATGGTGTTATATGATGCTTGGTAGTGTTGGATGATGTTTAAAGGGTGGAAGGAAAAGAAGAGAAAAGAGAAGAAGGAAAGAAATGGAAAGAAGAGAAGAAAAGAAGGTGAGTGAAACAGGGCAATCCACGCGTGCACGTCATGTGCACGTAAGCGTGGATTGATGAAAATGGAAGCGACGCGTACGCGTACAGCGCGCGTACGCGTGCATGGCAAAGCAGAGAGTCGACGCGGACGCGCAAGGTACGCGTTTGCGTGCCCTGGGGCACAAAGTTGGCACACTTCAGGCATAACTCTCGGGTAAATGTATGAAGGGGTGGAAAAACTCAATCCACGCGTACGCGTACATGGCACATCCGTGTGGATGGCTGAAATTGCTTGATTCACGCGTACGCGTGGAGTGCGCGTGCGCGTGGGTGGTGCTCTATTTTTCAAATTTTTTTTCTATGTTTTTGCACCAAACCAAGCATTCCAAACCTCCAAACAATTACCAAAACATCATAAATCCTTATTTAACCTACTAGACTCCCAATTAAACTCAACTAATCAAGCAAAATATGAAATTAAACTTATTTTACCAATATGTACAAAAGGGAAAAATGAAACGATGTTACCATGGTGGGGTGTCTCCCACCTAGCACTTTTGTTTATTGTCCTTAAGTTGGACTTATGGGGAGCTCTTCATCAAGGTGGCTTGTGCTTGAATCCATCCTTGAACATCCACCAATGCTTGGACTTCCATTGTGCTTCATCATTCAAAGTTAGTAACCCCAAGCTTTGATGGAGTTCTTCACAACCCACGGGCTCCCAAAGTTGATCCTCGTCTTGTGATCCGGGATTCCACACTTTATTTTCACACCCGTCCTTGAGTTGATCATGGTGATTTCCTCCGGGTGGCAAGAGAGATGAATTCTCATGGGAGCACTAATCTATTCTCCTAGACCCATCCAATTGAGCACTAGTCCAACCCTTGCTCTTTGAAGCTTCAACCATAATGAGCCTTGATTTGTAACGCCAACCACAAAACATCTTTCTTTTACGCTTCATCCCACAAAGCATCCTAAGTTGACCATCCATTTCAAGCAAGCCATATTTGAGTGGGATAATAAAGATAATAGAAATGAGTTTCATCCACTCAAATGAAGGTGTAGATGGCAACCTAGGTAAAGGTTATTCCAAGGGTCTTGACAAAGCGTATTCAATTCCCATCCTCCTTTTTCTAAGGACTTCCACCTCTCCACAAGATCTCTTAATTTCAATCCTTTGTTCAACAATTTTATCTAAACATTTTCCCTTACTCAAATCACAAATGGGAGGACGAGAGAGATTTACCTCCACATTGCTTTCAAATCCCATGGAGGAAAATTCTTCATGTTCAAAGGATTCTTCACCACTAAGACTTGGTGCTTGATAAACCCATATTTTATGATATATTTTGTGCTTAATTTGAGTGATTTATTCAATCCTTCACCCACTTATTCATATTAATTGCATGGTTTTACTTTTTCTTCCTTATTATGTGATGTATGTGAAAAACATGTTTCCTATGCTTTAAAATTAATTATTTTAACTACCTTTATTTCCATTCGATGCCGTGATTAGTGTGTTGAGTAGTTTCAGATCTTCTAAGGCAAGAATGACTCAAAGGATGGAAAGGAAACATACAAAAAATGGAAGGAAAGCACCAAACGGAGTTTTTGGAGAAACTGGCATCCACGCGATCGCATGGGCGACGCGGACGCATGCCAAGCGCGAATCAAAAGCGACGTGGCCGCATGACTGACGCGACCGCGCGCCTTAAGCAAAACACATATGACGCGGCCGTATGACTGACGTGACCGCGTAACAAGAAAAGCTCCGAATGACGCGACCGCGTGACCCACGCGGACGCGTGACAGAGGCCACCCACTAGAAATTGCAGAAAATGCTCCCAGCGATTTCTGAAGCCCTTTTTGGCCCAAATCCAAGTCCAGAAGGCATAGACCAGAGGTTATAAAGTGAGAGAATGCATCCATTCAGAGAGAGCTCGCCAATTAGTTATTTTTCATGATTTAGATTTAGTTTAGAGAGAGATTCTCTCTCTCTTTTAGGATTAGGATTTAGGATTTCTCTCTTTAGGAGTAACTCTCGATCCCAGGTTTAATGTTCCTTTACTTTAAGCTTCCCTTTTACTTTTGTTCATCCCGATATTTTAGATGATTATTTACCTTGCAATTTGATTTATGAATTCTTTCATGTTATAGATTACTCTTTTGAATTAATGCTATTTGAGGTATTTCAGTTTAATATTGCTTTCTTTTATTTATGCTATTATTACTTTTACTCTGAAGACATTTTTATTCCAGTAGATTTACTTTTCTCCTTTTGGTTTTGGTTAAGAAATTAGCAACTCAGGAGTTATCAAACCCAACATGATTGATAATTGTTATCTTTGTTAATTGAACTGAACTTCAATAATCCCAATCTTTTCTTAGGAAATAAATAGGATCCGAAGATCAAACCAATTAATCCCTTGATCTTCCTTTATCTTAGTAAAGGTTAACAAAGTAAAATTAAGATTCAATTCTCATCATCATTGATAAGGATAACTAGGATAGGATCTCCAATTTCTCATACCTTGCCAAAAGTTTATTTTACAGTTATTTATTTATTTTAATTGCTGTTTAAATTATTTGTCATATTTGTTCCTCATTCTTGAAACCCCGAATTTACAATCTCCATAACCAATAATAAGAACATACTTTCCTGCAGTTCCTTGAGAAGATGATCCGAGGTTTGAATACTTCGGTTAACAATTTATTTAGGGGTTTGTTACTTGTGACAGCCAAAACGTTTGTATGAAAGGACTTTTGAAGGTTTATAAACTATACTTGCAATGAGGATTTATCCGCAAATTTCTAGACCACGCAAAAGTTCTCTCATCAAAATGGCGTTGTTGCCGGGGAACTGCTGACGTGTGCCTTATTATTGGTTATTGTAAATATTTTTATTTTACTTGTTTATTTATTTCTGTTTTTCCTTTTTAATTTTATCTGCTACTATGAACTCTCACCCCTCTCGCTTTGAGTTTGGTTCTAACTTTGTTGAGGGAAATTGAAGCCACAGCAGGAATATGCATCAAGGTCAGACCAATCAAGGATGGATGGAGTCAAGAGGATCTAATCAACCCCTTAGGCAACAACACCCTCCAAGATATCATGGACAATGACCATTCTACAATGCATACCCAGCTGATAGATATGGTGGACAACCTTGTAACTACCAACAAGCTGCACCCCGTGCCTATAGACCATCCTATCAACATAACCTCAAACCACCACACTCACAAGCTTCTCTTCACCATTCGCCACCATATGATCCCTTCCTACTCCAGTTCCAATCCACTCACTCCCAAGCACCACCACTTTCCTATGTATCATGTCCAAATCCAGCACCCCGAGAATCAGAGGTTTGCCTCAAGGAAACAGTAAATAAACTTTGAACAACCATTCGACAACTGGAGCAACCAGTAATTCAGTTAGCTTCTAGACGTTCGAACATTCAAGGACCAATCACAGCCCCATGTGGACAATCTAACGAAGAGCGTAGCATGAAGGAAATACTAGAAACTCCAGTGAACAAGACAGAGAATGAATTCGTAAGAAGCTGTCATTATGCAAGAAGAAGAGTTGGTTGAAGATTTCGAAGACGCTGAACCTCCATGGGAATCCAGAGCTGAAGAGAATTCCGTCAAGGAAATTACAATTGATGCTAAGGAGGATAGTGCACAATCCCCAAGGCAAGTCGTTTATGAAGAACTAGACGGAATAACCCAGGACACAAATTCCCTTGATGATGATAGTCACAAGTCAAACTCTCTTAGTAATGAACTTGCATCCGCAAGTGAATTCTCTGATATCGAAGAATCTTCCCCAAATGAATACGAAGATGATGCAGAGGTAGATTTCTCTCAACCTCCAATCTATGACTCGAGTGATGAGGAAGACACAGAAGACTTTGACCAGGACACAGATGCATTTGAAGAATCTTGCAAAGAAGTGGAGGAATTCACAGAAGAACACAAGGGAGTAGAACTCACAGAACCATTAGAACCACCTACCCCAAGGCCATTACCACCCAATACAAGCTTCAAGTGGGTACAATCCTTAACTTTTAACTATATTTTTCCACTTGAATATGGTTTTTTGAAATAGATGGCCAGCTTAGAGCTCTCTGTGGCTTTAAGAGTAAGAGGGAAATGGCTCGTGCTCAGAGCTGGTGCACAAGGTTCAATAAGGTTCCACGCTTCAACTTGAAGTGCACGGATTGGTATCATGCTCAATTGAATGGATCTCCGAAAACGTTTGGTCACCATGGTGAGAATCTACTTTCTAAACCACCTAGATGGAAAAATATAGATCAAGACGGAGGCGGATTTAAAAGCAAAGTTTGGGATCCTGGAATCTATTCCGACATTCGTCATTCCGGGAGCCTAAAAATTTGTTTGAAGCTGCTCAGGAGCTTTTCATGCCTAGTTTGGGACCCCGGAGGCTATTGGCATTCCAAGCATTGGTGGAGATTTTTGGATGAATTTAAACATAAGCCGCCATAACAGAAAGCCCCTCCAATTTCCAACTTAAGGACTTTAACTAAAAGTGCTAGGTGGGAGACAACCCACCATGGTATGATCGTTCCTTTTGCACTTTTAATTTTATTTAGTTTTGTTTGTTTTTGAGTTTTATTTTATTCTATTAAACCTGGAATCATGCATAGCATTCACATTAAGCATTGCATTCTGCATTGTGTAAAAAAAAAAGGGGTGTGCGACGTGACCGCATCACTCATGCGATCGCGTCATATTGCGAAAAACACTACCCACGCGACCGCGTCATCTATGCGGCCACGTGACTTGGAGATCGGCGTAAAAATCCAACGTCCAGAAAGTTAGGCTGGAATCGTGCGGCCATTGTGCGTTTCGTACAAATGACCCACGCGATCGCGTCACTTGTACATAACCAATCCCACGCGACCGCGTGAGCAACGCGACCGCGTCGCATGGATTGCACGAACACTCCAAAGGAGACAGAGAGTTACGCTGAAATGACGCTGGATTCGTGCGTTTAGCACAAATCCAATCAACGCGATCGCATGCCCCAGGCGATCACGTCATTCACTCTTTTAGCCATTCCATGCGATCGCGTCTCCCACGCGATCGCGTCACCCCCCATTTCGCTCCAGCCACGCGACCGCGTGCCCCACGCGACCGCGTGCCCCACGCGGCCGTGTGGATTCAAATTTATAACCCCCCCAGCCACGCGAACCTTATCAGTCGCCCCCGCCCCCCTGAAACCCTCTCCTCCATCTCTTCCCCTCCAATCCAACCACCACCATCCAGCCACCATCACCGCCACCCCCAGACGCCGCCGACCTCCCGGACGCCGCCGCCACCGACCCCCCTTCCTCCTCCCCCTTCCTTCTTCTTCTTTCTTCTTCTTCCCCCCTCTCCGCCACTGCCCCCTTCGCAACCACCACCCACCGCCGCCGCCGGTCCCAGCCGCCCCCCCCCATCCACCACACACACACCTACTCCTCCCTTCCCTTATTCCCCCTACCCCCATTACCCCTACCATTCCCCCCTGCCCCGAACAGCCGTGCCACCACCCCCAGCCTCCTTTCTGCCCACTCTCCTTATTCGGCCTACCAGGTTCTGTCGAACGCCACCCTTCTATCCTTAGTCATTATTTCATTATTTTTTGTTTATGTTTATGTTAGGCTAGTTAGATATGCATGTTGTAGTGGATTTTAGGTTGTCAGGTAGCCTAGGATGTGGTCAGTGGATTTAGGCCTGTCTATTTGCACTGTTCATGTTTCTGTTTTATCAAATTTGCAATTCGACTGTTGCTGTGATGTTTGTACTGTTCATATGCTATGATTTCTTGTTTCATGCTGCTTTTTACACTGAATTTTCATGTTTATATTCCTTATATGTAATTGCAAGCTTTAAATTTAATTCATATGAACTATTTGATTGCTATTTATTTTCCGGGACAATCCAATTTTAGCCGGAATGCTGCCCAAATTTCTGTAAAATGTTTTCATTCATGTTTTGGTTTTGGCATTTTGAAATCTGCTTTCCTCTGCTTTACCCAAACCCATTCATGAATGCCAGGCACGCATTCTTATTCTCTTTGATTTCCTGGTTCATATATTGCATTTTTTATGTTTGATTCCAATTTTTGCTTTCTCTATATCTATTTGAATCAGCATCAACCTGTTTTCCTTGTTTGGTTATGAGTTACCTATCACTTCTAATTATGAATGCTTGTTACTTAGAAACTTAACCTTATGCCACTTACCTTAACCCATTTTTCATTAACTCACTAATTCTAATTTCCTGAAAATTTTTTTAATTCTAACCAAACTAACCTTTTAAAATCTTTTTTCTGCTTTTTCACTTTCTCTTAACCCTCTAACCATGGCATACTGATAATTTTTCTACTTAACATGCCTTCTATTACATTTTGGATTGTGAATTTTTCCATTCGAACTTTTAACTCCTATACAATCCTTAATGCACATTTACTTAACTCATTTACCTCATTCTAATTCCCCTTTGCCACTTTGTGTTTCTTTTGACTATTTGCCTATTTATTTTCCTATTTTTATTATATCCTGGTTTTCTATTTTTTAGGATGTCAGATCCCCAGAGAAAGGGAAAAGGAAAGGCTACCACTGGCAAATGTAAAAGAGGAGAATCATCTATTTCTATCAAAGATCTCATGCATGATGCCTCCTGGCGGGAGAAAACTTCACCCCGCAGGAGAAGGCCGACCAGCTGCTCCCTGCCAATGACCCAGTAAAATTTGCAAACCGATACTATGAGCTGAAGTATCCGGTGTTTACAAACTCCAGGAACCTATACCTGGAAAGGACCTTGAAGATCCCAGAAGAACTCCAGCAATACACCTCTGACCAGATCAAACAAAGAGGCTGGTTCTTCCTGGAGAGACCCCTGATTGAGGTCAATACATCTTGGGTTAGAGAATTCTACTGCAATTACTTCAAGACCTCCCTAGATGCAGTGAACCTCAGAGGGAAGCAGATTCTGGTTACTGAAGAGGCAATTGAAGATGTTCTGAAGCTTCTGCCTAAATCTGATCAGCCAGATGGTTATCAGAAAGCTGAGGAAGACATGCACTTTCTGAATTTTGATTGGGATGCAGTCAAGGCCCGGATAGCCCTTGACCCGACCGTTCCTTGGATTATGGGTCAGAACACCACCATGCCCAAGGGAATCAAGTGGGCATACTTGAATGATGAGGCTCGGCTGTGGCATCAGATACTTAGCAACTTCATTATGCCGAGTACTCACGAGACAGATATACCAACCGCTATGATCACCCTCCTATGGTGTGTGATGGAGGGTAAGGACCTGTACCTGCCACGCTTTATCTGGTTCTACATGGCCAGGGTCCACGTCCGAGGCACTATTCCCTTTCCATATTTGATCACACAGCTAGGCCATCGAGCTGACGTGCCTTGGGAGGATGCCGATGAGAGGCCACCTGTTGCAGAATGCAAGAAGATTATCCCGCACAGCAGGAACTTTCCGGTCTTGGGCTACAGACCTCCAGTCCTTACTGCTCCTGGTGACACTGCCACACCATCTACCGGCCCCTCTTCCTCCACAGCTACACCTTCCACCACCACTGCACTTCCACTTGCCCCAGAGCCCATCTATCATCTAGTGTACCGCCTGTTTCGACGGCTTGACCAGATGAAGCGTCGCAACAAGCGACGCTATGAGCACCCTCCGAGCCTGACACACCATCCGAGGCATCTGAGGAGGAGGCGGATGCGCCCGAGGCTGGGACTCATCCACAACAGGAGGCAGTGCAGGCAGACACCCAGCAGGCAGCCGACCAGCAGGAGGCTCCGCCTCAGATTCAGGCTGTAGAGCCTGAGATCCCTCTTCAGTCAGCACCTCCTCCACAGCAGTCAGACCCTCAGATTACCACCTCAGAGACCCCAGCTACCCATCCTTCCAGTGATGACACCCCTTCACACCCTGCATGACTGAGCATCAGGGACGATGCTACATTTTAAGTGTGGGGAGGTCGCCACTACATACTCTTTTTATTTATTTTGCTATTTTTTTGTATTTTTGTATTTCTATTTTGCAGTACTTATACATTGCTATTTTCATGTATTTATACTCTATTTCTGCATTTTGCATTTTTGGTTCATATTTTAGCCACTTAGTTTAGTTGCAATTCTAACTTACTAGTTATAGCAATTGTGGATTGATTAGTATAGTTTACCCTTTTTAGCATAAGATAACTCGGAATAGATTAAAAAGAAAAAGGAAGTAAACTAGAGACTTTAACAGAATCAAAACAACCCACACCTTGTATATATAGCATTACATGTTAGTTAATTAAACAACATTTCATCAAGGAGAAACACCAGAACTTTAAAGCCACCTTAAATTTTACATTGAGAATAATGGGAATTTTTAACTAAACCTGCATGACATACATAATTGATAAATGATTTTTGAGCTAGAGAACACATAGCCTATGAGTTTTGAGCTTAATTGTATGGTTACATTCAAACCATAATTTTTATTCCTGTGTGTTCCGCCCTTCTTTTATATTCTGGTGTTCTTTACTTTGTTTTAATCTATATGTCCGATTATAGAAAAGAAATAAATACCAAGAGAGTGATTGAGGCTATTGTTTGATTTTAGCTCACTTATCCCAAAATAACCTACCCTTCACATCACCCTTGTTAGCCCCCTTGAGCCTTTAAATCCCCTTTACTTCTATTAGCCACATTACTAGCCTTAAGCAGAAAAACAAAATGGTTAGCTTAAGATAGAAAATTTTGTGTAGTTTAAATGTGGGAAAACCTATTGGGAACATGGATGATAGAAACAAAAGGGTAGAAGGTTGAAAAAGAATAAAGATGTTTCAAAATAAGAATTTTTGGGAAACATGCTCATGTGAAGTTAAAGAAATTAAATTACCAT
Organism: Arachis hypogaea; assembly: GCF_003086295.3. Classification (NCBI taxonomy): domain Eukaryota; kingdom Viridiplantae; phylum Streptophyta; class Magnoliopsida; order Fabales; family Fabaceae; genus Arachis; species Arachis hypogaea. Next base: position 48,460,588 of record NC_092047.1, read on the forward strand.
GTGCATTAAAAAAATAAATAAAAAAATAAAAATATTAATACTTGAATAAAGGGGACACAAAAGAATTCCCCAAATGCAAAATAAGGCAATACACATGGGATGAAAATAAACATTAAGGCATGAGCATGTAACATCAAAAGTGAGAAAAACATGGGAAATTAGGTAAAGAAGCTTTGCTTTACAATATATGTATGTTAGGTGAGATCTTAGACTAATCAATGATTCACTTATTAGCTCACTTACCCTTATACATATACCCTTACCTTTACCTTGGCCCCATTACAACCTTAATTAAAGACCTCATGATTTTTGGCATTATAATTGTTGATTGGTTAGATGAAGAACAAAGTTATAGAAAGAAAGAATAAAAAGAAGAATAGAGTGATTAACCCAATAAACACTGAGTGATTAGAGAATAAACACAAAATCCAGTGAGGGTTCAATAGCTCATTAACATATATCTCTGCTTAAATCATTAATTGTCTTACAAGTTTTTAAAATGTTTTTCTCTCCCATCTCAATTGTAAAGGCACTTTATCACTATCTAAGGCTTGGCTATATATATATACATGACTCCTTGAGAATGTGAATTAATTTAACTACATGCAAGCTTTATATTCAAGTAAATAAAAATTAGAATTGCATGATGCATCATTCATCTAGGTAGTTGCATTTAGATTAGATTGCATTGCATGATATTCCACCACTTTAACCTTACTTTTTAGCTTGGATTTAGCATGAGGACATGCTATTGTTTAAGTGTGGGGAGGTTGATAAACCCATACTTTATGATATATTTTGTGCTTAATTTGAGTGATTTATTCAATCCTTTACCCACTTATTCATATTAATTGCATGGTTTTACTTTCCTTTCCTTATTATGTGATGTATGTGAAAAACATGTTTCCTATGCTTTAAAATTAATTATTTTAACTACCTTTATTTCCATTCGATGCTGTGATTAGTGTGTTGAGTAGTTTCAGATCTTCTAAGGCAAGAATGACTCAAAGGATGGAAAGGAAACATACAAAAAATGGAAGGAAAGCACCAAACAGAGTTTTTAGAGAAACTGGCATCCACACGATCGCATGGGCGACGCGGACGCATGCCAAGCGCGAATCAACAGCGACGCGGCCGCATGACTGACGCGACCGTGCGCCTTAAGCAAAACACATATGACGCGGCCGTATGACTGATGCGACCGCGTGACAAGAAAAGCTCCGAATGACGCGACCGCGTGACCCACGCGGAAGCGTGACAGAGGCCACGCACCAGAAATTGCATAAAACGCTCCCAGCGATTTTTGAAGCCCTTTTTGGCCCAAATCCAAGTCCAGAAGGCATAGACCAGAGGTTATGAAGTGAGGGAATGCATCCATTCAGAGAGAGCTCGCCAAGTAGTTATTTTTCATGATTTAGATTTAGTTTAGAGAGAGATTCTCTCTCTCTTTTAGGATTAGGATTTAGGATTTCTCTCTTTAGGAGTAACTCTCGATCCCAGGTTTAATGTTCCTTTACTTTAAGCTTTTACTCTGAAGACATTTTTATTCCAGTAGATTTACTTTTCTCCTTTTGGTTTTGGTTAAGAAATTAGTAACTCAGGAGTTATCAAACTCAACATGATTGATAATTGTTATCTTTGTTAATTGAACTGAACTTCACTAATCCCAATCTTTTCTTAGAAAATAAATAGGATCCGATGATCAAACCAATTAATCCCTTGATCTTCCTTTATCTTAGTAAAGGTTAACAAAGTGGAATTAATATTCAATTCTCATCATCATTGATAAGGATAACTAGGATAGGATCTCCAATTTCTCATACCTTGCCAAAAGTTTATTTTACAGCTATTTATTTATTTTAATTGCTGTTTAAATTATTTGTCATATTTGCTCCTCATTCTTGAAACCCCGAATTTACAATCTCCATAACCAATAATAAGAACATACTTCCCTGCAGTTCCTTGAGAAGACGACCCAAGGTTTGAATACTTCGGTTAACAATTTATTTAGGGGTTTGTTACTTGTGACAACCAAAACGTTTGTATGAAAGGACTTTTGAAGGTTTAGAAACTATACTTGCAACGAGGATTTATCCGCAAATTTCTAGACCACGCAAAAGTTCTCTCATCAGTGCTTGATCTTCCTCACCAAGGGAACTCAATTCTTGCTCTATCCCATCCGATTCTTCATAAGGGATATGCCTTGGAAGGTGTGCACTTTCCTCCGTAGCATCAATTTCAATCATTTTGAAGGGGTTTTCTTCAATCCTAGACACCCAAGGTGGTTTTGCATCTCCTAAGTCTTCAACCACTTCTTCCTCTTGTTCAATAATCTCTACCTCATCCTCTTGTTGCATTTCTTGCTTTAACTCCTCTTCTTCACCTTAGAGCTTCAAGTTTACTCCCTCACTAAGCTCCTTCATTTCTTCTCCACATTCCACAATGGAAGTTCCTTGATTTCATAGGCTTAAGCGGGATGAGACTATGTTGCCAATGGCTTCTACCATGATAGCCATTTTTGCTCTTAACTCCTTAAAATTCTTTTCATCCTCCTCGTGTTGCCTTAAGATATGAGATTCAAGATCCCTTAATTCTAGCATAGAGACTTCATCGGAAGGTGATGGTGGAAGAGAGGGTTCATTGTTTGGGGGAAAGGTGTTATAGTCGGAAGATGGTTCTTTTAGGTAGAGTTGTGGTGGAAAGTAGAGTTCATCTTGTGGTTGAAAGTTTTCATGTATTGGAGTTGGTTCATCTTGGTAATAATATGAAGCGGGTGGCCCTTGAAAATGTTGATGTTGGAGTGGTGGTGGCTCTATGTGTGGTTCATATGGCTCATATGATTGTTGGTATGGTGGGTATGGATTAGGGTCATATGAAGATGGTTGGTGAAAGGTGGCTTGTGAGTATGGTTGATGGTTATGTTGGGGATATGGCTCATAGGCATATGGTGGTGGTTCTTGGAAGTCACAAGAGGATTCACCATAGCCATTGGATTGATATGCATCATAGAATGGCTCTTCTTCATAGTGCATTGGTGGAGGTTGTTGCCAAGAGGATTGATCATATGCATATGGCTCCTCCCACCTTTGGTTATCCCATCCTTGATGCACATCTTCATTGAAGTTCCCATTTCTTACAACATAGTTGTAATCACACTCATAGCCAAAGTGAGAATTCATAGTGAAAAGTGAAAATAAGAAACAAAAAGCTAACAAGAAATAATGAAACAAAGTGCTAAAACTAACAAAAACTAACAAGCAATCCAAAAATCAAACTATTCACAATATTCACATATATACAATAACCAATAACATAACACCATTGCAACTCCCCGGCAACGGCGCCATTTTGATGAACGAATTTTTGACGGTTTAGAATTTCCTCAAATGAATGAATTCTCGTTGTGAAGTATAGTTTCCAAACCAATCAAGAATCCTTTCATACAAAAATTTTGGTTGTTACAAGTAACAAACCCCAAATAAGAATTAACCGAAGTATTTAGACTCCGGGTCGTCTCACGAGGAATTGCAATGAAGTGCTCAATTATTGGCTATGAAGGGGTAAAGGGGGGTTTGGTTGATAATTGGGCAATAAAATATAAAGGGGCAAGAATTTAAATGACAAGAAGAGTAAATCAAGCAAGTAAATAAGAGAAAGCAATTAATAAATAGAGACATTCATGGCAAGTGTTGAGATCATAGGCTTTCTATCCTAGTCATGCAATGATTAATTCATCTTATTTATTCAACTCCAACAAATAGGGAGAAAGTCAAACAAGATTAATCAATCATACCACAATAATAACAAGAATTTATCTTATTACGTCATCTCCAACATTGGAAGAAGGTATCATATTATCTTCCATGAGAGAAAGTCTAACAAGACTAGCTAATCTCAATCCAAAAGTCCTAATCAACTTACTAATTTAATTAGCAAAAGATTAGCGTCAATGGAAACAATATTCCAAAAGTCCTAATCAACTCACTAATTTAATTAGCAAAAGATTAGCGTCAATGGAAACAATATTAGCTAACAACTCTAGATCACCAACATAAGTTGGGTTTTCATGACTCAAGATTGCCCAATTACTCTTTCCAAGCCAAGAATGCTCAAAATCTACTCTAAAGCCCAACCAAGCATTTTGTCAAACACTTGATGGGTACAAAGGGAAAGCATGGTTAATGTGCAAGAATAATAAAATCTACCAACTACCAATTACAAGAGAAGTAAATCAACAACTCAAATCATCAATAAAAGAACATCAAACATTAAATTTTATTAAAGAAAAGATCCAAATCCAACAAAGGGCTCATGAACATAAAAAGAGACATAAAAGTAAAATTGACAAGAGAACTAAGAAGAATAGAGTAGTAGCAACAAGAAATTAAAAGGAGAAACTAAATTAAAACAAGAATTAAAAGTTGGATTTAAGAAAATTAAACCTAAACTACACTAAAATCTAGAGAGAGGAGAGAGCCTCTCTCTCTAGAATTCTACCCTAGAACATGATGAAAACTAAACTATGACTACTTGTTTCATTCTCCCTTCAATCCTTGGGTTCAATAGCATCAGAAATGGGTTGGAGTGGGCCCAAAATGAGCTGCAAAATCGCTGGGGGCGATTTTATTAGAGTGGACCCACGGGCAGAATCGACGCGCATGTGTACATGACGCGTGCGCGCCCCTGAGCGCGAAGCAACATATAGAAAATTTATATCATTTCGAAGCCCCGGATGATATCTTTCCAACATAACTGGAACCGCCTCATTTGGACCTATGTAGCTCAAGTTATGGTCGATTGAGTGCGAAGAGGTCAGGCTTGACAGCTTTATAGTTCCTTCATTTCTTCATGAGTTCTCCCACTTTGCATGCTTTTCTCCTCACTTCTTCCATCCAATACTTGCCTTATGAACATGACATCACTCAACAAACATATCAAGGCATCGAATGGAATTAAAGTGGATTAAAATCACCAATTTTAGGGCCTAAAAAGCATGTTTTCACATTTAAGCACAAATCAAGGGAGAATTGCAAAACCATGCAATTTCATTGAATAAATATGAGAAAAGTTGATAAAATCCCCCAAAATAAGCATAAGATAAACCACAAAATCAGGGTTTATCAGGCATCACCGTTGTCAATGGCTACTTCCCGTCCTCTCAGTGAAAACGTTCCAAATGCGCTGTCACCGCACGGCTAATCATCTGTCGGTTCTCGATCATGTCGGAATAGGATCCATTGATCCTTTTGCGTCTGTCACACGCCCCACAATCGCGAGTTTGAAGCTCGTCACAGTAATCCCTTCCCAGATCCTACTCGGAATACCACAGACAAGGTTTAGACTTTCCGGATCTCAAGAATGACCACCAATAATTCTAGCCTATACCACGAAGGTTCCAATCTTAGATTAGAAACCCAAGAGATACGCATTCAAGCCATTGCTAGTAGAACAGAGGTGGTTGTCAGGCATATGTTCATAGGTGAGAATGATGATGAGTGTCACGGATCATCACATCCATCAAGTTGAAGAACGAATGAATATCTTGGAGAAGAAATAGACTTGAGTTGAATGGAAAAACAATAGACTTGAGCTCCACACCTTAATCTATGGTGTGTAGAAACTCCACCGTTAAAAATACATAAGAACAAGGTCTAGGCATGGCCGAATGGCCAGCCTCCCAAACGTGAAAAGGTCTATGAAAGTATAAGACTTATCAAAGATCGATAGTATGAAAATACAATGGCAAAAGGTCCTATTTATAGAAAACTAGTAGCCTAGGGTTTACAGAAATCAGTAATTAATGCAGAAATCTTCTTCCGGGCCCACTTGGTGTGTGCTTGGGCTGAGCATTGAAGCTTCCATGTGTAGAGACTTTTCTTGGAGTTAAACGCCAGCTTTTGTGCCAGTTTGGGCATTTAACTCCAGCTTTTGTGCCAGTTTTGGAGTTAAACGCCAAAATTCTTGAGCTGATTTGGAACGCCAGTTTGGGCCATTAAATCTCGGACAAAGTATAGATTATTATATATTGCTGGAAAGCCCAGGATGTCTATGTTCCAATGCAATTGAGAGCGCGCCAATTGGGCTTTTGTAGTTCCAGAAAATCCACTTTGAGTGCAGGGAGGTCAGAATCCAACAGCATCTGCAGTCCTTTTTCAGCCTCTGAATCAGATTTTTGCTCAGGTCCCTCAATTTCAGCCAGAAAATACCTGAAATCACAGAAAAACACACAAACTCATAGTAAAGTCCAGAAAATTGAATTTTAAATAAAAACTAATAAAAACATAATAAAAACTAACTAAAATATATTAAAAACATACTAAAAATAATGCCAAAAAGCGTATAAATTATCCGCTCATCAACGAGCAAAGTTTTAAGTTTGGTGTTGGAAAAGCATAGCTTTTTTTCTTTCCATTACCATTCTTGGCACCCAAGGTTGGAGAATCCTCTAGAAAGAGGAAAGGAAAGACAGTAGCTGCCACCTCTGAATCTAGGAAGATGTAGAGATTCATCACCAAAGCTCATTAAGACCACTTCTATGAAGTAATGGCAGAAAAGAAAGTGATCCTTGAGGTCCCTTTCAAGCTCAAAAAGAATGAGTATCTGGAGATCCGAAGAGAGATCCGGAGAAGAGGTTGGGAATTTCTAACCAATCCCATTCAAGATGTTGGGATTCTAATGGTGCAAGAGTTCTATGCTAATGCATGGGTTACTAAAAACCATGACACTAGTGTGAACCCAAATCCAAGTTATTGGAGAACTATGGTCCGAGAGAGAATCTTAGATTTCAGCCTGGAAAGTGTATGATTGGCATTCAACTTGCCTCTGATGCAAGGGGACCCACATCCTTACACTAGGAGAGTTAAATTTGATCAGAGATTGGATCAAGTACTCTCAGACATCTGTGTGGAAGGAGCACAGTGGAAAAGGGATTCCAAAAGCAAGCCTATTCAACTAAGAAGGGTTAACCTAAAGCCCATAGCTAGAGGATGGTTGGAATTCATCCAACACTCTATCATCCCTACTAGCAACCAGTCAGAAGTGATGATTGACAGAGCCATCATGATTCATTGCATCATGATTGGAAGTGAGGTGGAAGTACATGAGGTGATTCCTCAAGAGATGTATGGTGCACGAAATCACAATCACACTTTTGCAATTCCGCACAACTAACCAGCAAGTGCACTGGGTCGTCAAAGTAATACCTTACGTGAGTAAAGGTCAATCCAACGGAGATTATCAGCTTGAAGCAAGCTATGGTTATCTTGTAACTCTTAGTCAGGATATCAATAATAATTCTCAGTTTTAATTGGAATGAGTAAAAGAACATGGATTAAAAAATACTTGTTATGCAGTAATAGAGAACAGGTTGAAGTTTTGGAGATGCTCTGCCTTCTGAATCTCTGCTTTTCTACTATCTTCTTCTTCACGCACTCAAGGCTCCTTCCATGGCAAGCTGTATGTTGGTGGATCACTATTGTCAATGGCTACCATCCGTCTTCTCAGGGAAAATGGTCCAGCTACGGGTTTCGTAGGGCTAATCATTTGTCGGTTCTCACTTGTGTTGGAATAAGATCCATTGATCCTTTTGCACACTGTCACTGCGCCCAACATTCGTGAGTTTGAAGCTCGTCATAGTCATCCCTTCCCAGATCCTACTCAGAATACCATAGACAAGCTTTAGACTTTCCGGATCTCAAGAATGCTACCAATTGATTCTAGCTTATACCACAAAGACTTTGATCTCACAGATTTGAATGCTCTGTTTTCAGGAGAGGCAATCAAACTCGTGAACCAGGAACCAAAGAGATACACACTCAATCTAAGGTAGAACAGAAGTGGTTGTCAGGCACGCGTTCATAGGTTGAGAATGGTGATGAGTGTCACGGATCATCACATTCATCATGTTGAAGTGCGAGTGAATATCTTAGAACAGAAACAAGCGTGATTGAATGGAAAACAGTGGTAATTGCATTAATTCATCGAGACACAGCAGAGCTCCTCACCCCCTAACCATGGAGTTTAGAGACTCATGCCATAGAAGATAAAAAATTCAGATGTAAAAAATGTCATGAGCTATAAAATAAATCTCTAAAGGTAGTTTTTATACTCAACTAGTAACCTAGGTTTACAGAGAATGAGTAAGCTAAGATAGATAGTGCAGAAATCTACTTCCGAGGCCCACTTGGTGTGTGTTTGGACTGAGCACTGAATCTTTCACGTGCATAGGCTATTCCTGGTGTTGAACTCCAGCTTTTGTGCCAATTTGGGCGTTTAACTCCAACTTTTATGCCAGTTCTGGCGTTTAACGCCAGAAAAGGGTAAGGAGCTGGCGTTTAAACGCCAGTTTGTGCTACCAAATCTCGGACCAAGAATAGACTATTATATATTGCTGGAAAGCCCAAGATATCTACTTTCTAACGCAATTGAGAGCGTGTCAATTGGACTTCTGTAGCTCTAGAAAATCTATTTCGAGTGCAGGGAGGTCAGAATCCAACAACATCTGCAGTCCTTTCTCAACCTCTTAATCAGATTTTTGCTCAGGTCCCTCAAATTCATCCAGAAAATACCTGAAATTACAGAAAAACACACAAACTCATAGTAAAGTCTAGAAATGTGATTTTTGCATAAAAACTAATAAAAATATAATAAAAAATAACTAAAACATACTAAAAACTACATGAAAATATCACCAAAAAGCGTATAAAATATCCGCTTATCACAACACCAAACTTAAAATGTTGCTTGTCCTCAAGCAACTAGACAAATAAAATAGGATAAAAAGAGGGTCAAGTTGCAATAGAATCCCAGTGTTTTAAGTGAAGCTCAAATTCTAATCAGATGAGCGGGGCTAGTAGCTTTTTGCTTCAGAATAGTTTTGGCATCTCACTTTATCCTTTGAAGTTCAGAATAATTGGCATCTATAAGAACTCAGAATTCAGATAGTGTTATTGATTCTCCTAGTTTAATATGTTGATTCTTGAACACAGCTACTTTATGTGTCTTGGCTGTGACCCTAAGCATCTTGTTTTCCAGTAATACTATAGGATACATAAATGCCACAGACATATAACCGGTTGAACCTTTTCAGATTGTGACTCAGCTTTCCTAAAGTCCCCAATTAGAGGTGTCCAGAGTTCTTAAGCACACTCTTTTACTTTGGATCACGACTTTAACCATTTAGTCTCAAGATTTTCACTTGGACCTGCATGCCACAAGCACATAGTTAGGGACAGCTTGATTCAGCCGCTTAGGCCAGAATTTTATGCCTTTAGGCCCTCCTATCCATTAATGCTCAAAGCCTTGGATCCCTTTTACCCTTGCCTTTTGGTTTAAAGGTCTATTGACTTTTTCTGCTTGCTTTTTCTCTTTTTTTTGAATGCTTTGTTCTTCACTGCTTTTTCTTGCTTCAAGAATCAATTTCATGATTTTTCAGATTATCAATAACATTTCTCTTTTTCATCAATCTTTCAAGAGCCAACAATTTTAACATTCATAAACTTTACTATAAAAAATATGCATTGTTCAAGCATTCATTCAAAAATCAAAAAGTATTGCCACACTATTAAATAATTTTGAATTCTTCTCTTAAAAACTCGATATAATTGCATCTTTACTCAAAGAATCTACTATTTTATTCATGTTTAATGATGAAGAGAAAAATAAATTATAGCTTACTTTGAGATAGAAATAAAATTAAAAATAAAGACCCTAATTACTAATATTCATATAATTCTTAAGTTATCACAGAGTTAAGATTAGGACTCAACAACCTTTATTTTGGGAGATGGATGCTCCATCAATCTGTGAGGTGTTTGGTCCCTCAAGGGAGAGCCTCTGGCGCTTCAGCTCCTATAGCTCACACCCTTGCTTTTCTTGCTCCATAAGCAGTTTGCAGAGCATGCTATTTTGATTTTAATGTTCTTTCCTAAGTTGATCCATAGCTTTTTGCAGCTTGGTGACAGATGCTTCTAGGCGGGTCCAATAGTCAATTTGAGGGATTTCTGGGAGGAACTCCTGTGCCCTCCTTTTGATGGAGTTATCTTGCACTTGTTGTCCTTCCATTGACTTCTTGGTGATTGGGTGCTCGACTGGGATGAACTCATCTACTCCCATCTTTACCCCAGCATCTTTACATAGCAGAGAGATTAAGCTTGGGTAAGCCAATTTGGCTTTAGTGGAGTTCTTATTTGCAATTGTGTAGATCTCACAAGAAATCAGATGATGAATCTCCACTTCGTTTCCTAGCATAATGCAATGAATCATCACTGCTATTTTGACAGTTACCTTAGAGCGGTTGCTAGTGGACAGTATAGAATGCCCAATGAAGTCCAACTAGCCCCTAGCCACTGGTTTGAGATCTCCTCTCCTGAGTTGGTTTGGGAAACCTTTTGAGTTGGTTATCCACTTAGTTCCAGGGAGGCATATGTCCTCTAAAACTTGGTCCAAACGCTTATCTACTTTCACTATTCTCCTATTAAAGGATTCTGGATCATCTTGTAGTTGAGGCAATTTGAAGACCTCTCTTATTTTGTCAAGGTGGAAGTAAATAATCCTCCCTCTGACCATAGTTCGAAAGATATGGAAGGCAGTTCCAGTCATTATCTGCTTATCTGTCAGTCACAGATTTGAGTAGAATTCCTGAACCATGTTTCTTCCCACCTTTGTCTCAGGATTAGCTAGAATTTCCCAGCCTCTATTTTGAATCTGCTCTTGGATCTTTGGATATTCGTCTTCTTTCAGATCAAATTTTACTTCTGGGATCACTGACCTCAGACTCATTATTTTGTGGTAATGGTCTGCATGTTCTTTGGTTAAGAACCTCTCTTGATTCGAAAGTGGCTTTGGAGCATTTTCTTTTTTGCCTCTTGAAGTGGTTTATTTTCCCTTAGGAGCCATGATCTTAATGAGTCTTAGCTTGGTGATCACGGATAAACACACCAAACTTAGAGGTTTGCTTGTCCTCAAGCAAAAGAAAGGAAAGGAGATGAATATGAGGAGAGTCAAATTCGAGTTGTGGAGGAGAGGGGGTGGCCGAACGTGTATTTAACATTGGAGGGGAGGGGTTTCGAAAATTTTGAAAAAATATCATAGAAAGATATGATTGGTAAAAAAAAATGAATCATGATATGAAAAAGATGATATTTTAAAATTCAAAAGATATGAAAAAGATGTAAAGAAGTTAAATTTGAAAATTTGTTGATGCATATAAGAATTAAAAGAAGATATGATGAGTTGAAAAAGATTTGGAAAGGAATTGCAAAGATAAATGAGTTTTTGAAAAAGAATTGGAAAGGATTTGAAAGAAAACTGATAAGGGATTTAGAAGATTATTGAATTTTTGAAGATTGAGTGTAAGTGATGAAAATTTGTAACATGTTTATATAGAAAATTATGAATTAAAACATGAAAGTTTGAAAAAAATTTGAAGTGGAAACAAAATCTCCTCCCCTTGGCTTTTCTGGCGTTAAACGCCTAGAATGGTATCCATTCTGGCGTTTAACGCCCATATGTTGGCCATTATGGGCGTTTAACACCCAGCCAGGTACCATGGCTGGCGTTAAACGCCAGAAATCTTTTATCACTTGGCGTTTTTCTAAACACCCAGGATGCTGCAACTCTGGCGTTAAACGCCCAGAATGGTACCCATTCTGGCGTTTAACACCCAAAATGGTATCTTTACTGGTGTTAAACGCCCAGAATGGTATCCATTCTGGCATTTAACGCCCAAAATATCCCTTACTGGTGTTTTCGTGCTAATGAGCTCCTTTTCTCTGCTTTATGCTCTGAATCCTTCTGTAACTCTGTGAACTCCTGTAATTTATAATTAACCTTGAAGATAATTTATATCAAACTCCTATAATTATTATTTAAATAACAAATAAACTTTGCTAATGGCTGGGTTGCCTCCCAGCAAGTGCTTCTTTATTGTCTTTAGCTGGACTTTACTGAGCTTTAATCTAGTCTCAGTTTTGAGCATTGTTGCTCAACATTGCTTTCAAGATAATGCTTTACTCTCTGTCCATTAACAATGAACTTTTTGTCAAAGTCAATATCCTGAAGCTCCACATATCTATATGGTGACACACTTGTAATCACATATGGTCCCCTCTACCGGGATTTTAATTTCCCAGGGAATAATCTGAGCCTAGAGTTAAATAGCAGAACCTTCTGTACTGGCTTAAAGACTCTGGATGACAATTTCTTGTCATGCCACCTTTTTGCTTTCTCCTTGTAAATTTTTGCATTTTCGAAAGCATTGAGTCTGAATTCCTCTAGCTCATTCAGCTGGAGTAATCTTTTCTCTCCAGCTAACTTGGCATCAAGGTTTAGGAATCTGGTTGCCCAATAGGCCTTGTGTTCTAGTTCCACTGGCAGGTGACAGGCTTTTCCATACACAAGCTTGTATGGAGAGGTCCCTATAGGAGTTTTTAATGCAGTTCTGTATGCCCATAGAGCATCATCCAGACTCCTTGCCCAATCCTTTCTACGGGTACTTACAGTCCGTTCTAAGATTCATGTTAGTTCTCTATTTGAGACTTCAGCCTGCCCATTTATCTGTGGATCATATAGAGTTGCCACTTTGTGGTTAATTCCATATCGGATCAGAGCAGAGTCAAGCTGTTTATTACAGAAATGAGTCCCTCCATCACTGATTAGTATTCTAGGGACACCAAATCTGCTGAAGATATGCTTTTGGAGGAACTTCAGCACTGTCTTAGTATCATTAGTGGGTGTGGCAGTTGCCTCTACCCATTTAGATACATATTCTACTGCCACCAGAATGTAAGTGTTTGAGTATGATGGTGGGAAAGGCCCCATGAAGTCAATACCCCATACATCAAACAACTCAATTTCTAAGATCCCTTGCTAAGGCATGGCGTAACCATGAGGCAGATTACCAGCACTCTGGCAACTGTCACAGTTACGTACAAACTCTCGGGAGTCTCTATAGAGGGTAGGCCAGTAGAAGCCACATTGGAGAACTTTTGTGACTGTTCGCTCACCTCTGAAATGTCCTCCATATTGTGATCCATGGCAATGCCATAGGATCTTCTGTGCCTCTTCTCTAAGCACGCTTCTGCGGACCATTCCGTCTGCACATCTCTTAAAGAGATATGGTTCATCCCACAAGTAGTACTTTGTATTAGAAATTAATTTTTTCGTTTGCTGTCTACTGTACTCCTTGGGTAGGAATCTCACAGCTTTATAGTTTGCAATATCTGCAAACCATGGTACTTCCTGAATGGCAAAGAGTTGCTCATCCAGGAAGGTCTCAGTAGGGGGGAGGGATGCCCCTGCTACTGGTTCTATACGGGACAGGTGATTAGCTACTTGGTTCTTGATGCACGGAAAACTTGTCTCTCAACAAATCTCCCTTCGGCAAGTGTACCGAATTGTCGTCAAGTAAAACTCACAATAGAGTGAGGTCGAATCCCACAGAGATTAACGGATTAAGCAATCAATGGTTAATTGATTATCCTAGTTAGACGGTTCATTTTTGGATGATGAGCAGTAGGAATTGTAAATTGACAGAAAAGTAAAGAAAAAGTAATAAAGTGCAAAAAAGTAAAATGGCAAGAAAAGTAAATGTAAGAACTAAAAATAAAATGAACATTGGGATCAAGATATATTGCAATCCTCCGGATCAAGTTCATTCTCATCTCTTCCTCAATCAATGCACTCATTGATCTCCTTGGCAATCTTAAGTGATCGAATTACAATTCCTTGTAATTCAATCTCTCAAATCTTGATCAATAGCCAATTCCTTGGTCAATTGCTCATGAGAAGAGATGAAGTATGGTCACTGATTATACCACATGCATTTCCCAAATCAAGTGTTGGAAGGATTATAGTCACATATCCATCCACACCCAATTTGGTCCAGCATGAGAAAGCATTTCTAGCATGATCTCTTCATTCCTCTTCCAAGGTTCAGAAGAGATCCAAGTATGAATAGTTTCTTTTCCAAGATAACTACCCAATTGAATGAAGATCGAAAGCTTTCAAGTAAAATCAAGAGAAGAGAATGAAGAAGAAGAATAAGAACTACACTTAATCCATTGAATCACAATAGAGCTCTCTAACCCAATGTAAAGAGTTAGTTGATAATTGCTCTACCAAAATAGAAAAGAAAGAAAGTGCAGAAAAGTAAAGATGAAGATTGAAACTGAAAATGAAAATTTAACATTCATAAATGAAAATTTAACATTCATAAATGAAAATTACAACTAAAAGAAAAACTACTACTAAGAAAAGAAAAGAAGCGAAAAGGAAGAAGAGTGGTTGAGGGGAGGGGTCCGAAGACCCACTCCCCTTGGAGTGTGCCAATTCACAGAAGTTCGAATTGCTTTTCACTCTCTCCCCCTTCCTTCAATTTCCAGAATTCCAGAATGACTTGAATATAAAAACTAAGGCCTTTATATAGGCTCTCCTAAATTACCAAATGAAATTAAAAGCAAATTACACTTAAATGAAAATTCCTATTCTAGATGCTTCTTGTGGCCTTGGTTGACAATTGTGGGCTTGCTTGCTTGAGCTTTGAAGTGGACTTGAGAGAGAAGTGAGTTAAGTTGAGGTCCAGGTGCTAAAGTTAGTGCTAAAGTTAACCACACTAACGCTACAAGTGTGGCGTTAGTGCTAAAATTATTGTGGCTAACGTTGCACTTGCTGCCAGTTATTGTTTTTGGGGCTTAAAAGAGGCCTCTTGTTTGTGCTCAAATTTCATGCCCACTATAGAGTATTATATATCGTTGGGAAGCTCTGAATGTCAGCTTTCTAACGCAACTAGAATCACCTCAAATGGACCTCTGTATCTCATGTTATGCTCCTTTGAAGTGGACATGGTCGTTGGCATATATGCCAACGTTACTGGAAATGTTGATTGCCAATAACGCTAGCGATCAGGGCTTCATTATTGCCGGTTTTTGAAGCTCAAACTTATTATCCACCCCATACTATTATATATTGTTGGAAATCCCTGGATGTCTACTTTCCAATGTTTTTGGAAGCGCATCATTTGGAGCTCTACAACTCGAATTAAACTTCTTGGAAGGTGAAGAGGTTAGTTGACCTTAATACAGGTTGATACCATGTTCATCATTGCACTTTCGGGGCAGGTTTTCTCCCTCAAATTTAGTGTCAACCATGTAGTGTCATATATGCTTGGAAATCTCTGGAATCCTACTTTCCAATGCCACTGGAATCACCTCATTTGGAGCTTTGTGGCTCAAGTTATGCGTGTTTGAAGAAGGCATGGTCAGGCTGCCAGGTGCCACGTTAACTTCCACGTGGGAGTTAACGTGGCTCATGGTGGCATGTATGGCTCCTTCCAACGTTAGTGACAATGTTGGGTGTCACTAACGTTGGCGATCACCTTCTTTTTTCACACGTTAGCCTCCACGTTAACTAAGTTAACGTGTAAGTTAACGTGGCTCCTTGGGGGGTTGTGTGGTTGCTTCCAACGTTAGTGATAATGTTGGGTGTCACTAACGTTGTCGACCACTTTGTTCCTTCACGTTAGCTTCCATGTTAACTAGGTTAACATGAGAGTTAACGTGGCTTAATGTGCTTTGGCCAACGTTAGTGACAATGTTGAGTGTCACTAACGTTGGCTTCCCCCCTTCCTTCTTAACGTTAGAGGCCACGTTAACTAGGTTAACGTCGACTCTAACGTGGCCACTCATGAGCTTGGTCCAACATTAGTGATAATGTTAAGTGTCACTAACGTTGGCTCCGTTTCCTTTCTTCAAAGTTAATGCCACTAACTTTTCTCACTAACATTGTGGCTTTCCTTCCTTCCACGTTAGTGCCCACATTAGTGTAACTAACGTAGCCACTAACGTGGCTCTTCTCTTCTTCTTTTGGCCTGAAATCAATCAAACAAAGTGCATCAAAGTCTTGCTCTTAATCATGGGATCATGCATCATCCAATTTATCATATAATTCATGCAAAATTCTCATGAAATCATGTAAAGTGCACAATGTATGCTTGAATCAAGATGTAAGTGAATATCTACCCAAAACTAGCTTATTTCCTAAGAAAATGCATGAAACTACCTTAAAAACAGTAAAGAAAAGGTCAGTGAAACTGGCCAAAATGCCCTGGGATCACAACACCAAACTTAAAGCTTGCTTGTCCCTAAGCAAGTACTGGAACAAGAGAATGATGAATGGAATGCCAAGAGAAATGAGTCATTCTTGTGGAAGTCATGTCCCTGGTTTTATGGTGGTTTCATGCATAGCAACTTAGGTTCATTCCTAGCTTTCAGACCTTTATCATGTCCTAAAACACTCACTTTGATTGCATCCCATGAGACTTTTATTCATTGATCCTTTTATTGTCATTTCAGGGCTTATTTTTGTTCTTAAGCTAAGTGCTCTGTAAGGGGGCAACTCTTTAAAATAAGCTTTCAGCCAACACTCACGAACCAGTTGGTTCAAGGTGCTAGGTGTTGAAGCACCCCTAAGGACTTACTTGCTCAAGTCTCTCCCCCATACATACACACCAGAGGCATATAGTTTATTTATTTTCTTTTCTTGAGACCTTGGTGTCCAGCACCTCTTTGGGTTACTAAATGCTCTGTAGTGAAGGTTACTCTTGATAGTGGACTTTCAGCTGATAATCCCGAGTTAGTTAACCCAAGTTACCAAGTGATAAGGCACCCCTAAGAGCTTATTCATCCAAGTAGATCCCTCACACAGGAGCACCACAGACACATGCCTAAAGATTAAAACCATTGGTGCCTAGCCTTATTGCTTACTCTTTTTCTTTTATTTTTCAACCTTTATTGTTCTTTCCCTTTTTCTTATTAGGATCTTCTTATTTAGCTAGTCTCATGGGGTGTGTTCAAAGCATATGATTCAGGACAGATAGTTGTCTTCCCACCTTGTGGTTGAACCAACTTAGCTAACTTATGACCACACCACAAACTCAGGAACTTATTCCATAGTATGAACTCTACTCTGGTATTTTATAAAACACTCATTCTCTTTTCATTTGATTCAAAAGGACAAGCATACAAGTAAGCAAAGTAAGGATGCAATAATGACATTCAGACTAGAAAACACAGCCTTAATCAATAAAAAGATTAAAAGACAGAATTGACATGCTTATTTACAAGGAACAAGCACACATACATACAAAAAACTTAGAAGACAATCATGCAATTGAATGTACTGGAAATAAGTAAGAGGAAAAAGGAACTTTACCACCTTGTAGTTCATCTTTATTGTTGTTGCCCTTCTTCTCCTACTTTTCTCCCTTCCCACACCAATTTAGACTAATTGCTTGTCTTCAAGCAGCAAATAAAACAGTGGTGGTGGGGTCTATGATGGGTCATGAACGTCTTACATACTGAAATGTAAGTGATGTATGTGGTTAAGCAAGCAAAAATTAAGGATAACACTGCAAGCCTAAGAAGCAAAGGCATTATGATTATACAAATAAGTGGTGTTGCTGGATACATTGCATAGAAAAATAAGTGGCACACCAAACTTAGTGTGACACTTTCTCTTAGAATGGATGCAAGTATCCAGAAAGATTGAAAACAGATGGTTGCAGGGCAACACCAAACTTAGAATGTGATCATATGCCAATTTTATTTGGAAAGAAGCTGAGTAAAGAACTGTTGTATTAATAACAAAATCACCAAGAGCCAAAGCTATCACGAACAGGGGCTTCTTGGTGAGGCATTAACACAAACAGTTAGAGAGCATTGAAAATAAAGAACTAAAGCAATTACATGAATAAAGCAAAACAAAAGAAAATGTCTAATCTAGGTCATCGACCAACCGGTAGTTTGTTAATCACAATTAATCCCCGGCAACGGCGCCATAAACTTGATGCACGGAAAACTTGTCTCTCAACAAATCTCCCTTCGGCAAGTGTACCGAATTGTCGTCAAGTAAAACTCACAATAGAGTAAGGTCGAATCCCACAGAGATTAACAGATTAAGCAATCAATGGTTAATTGATTATCCTAGTTAGACGGTTCATTTTTGGATGATGAGCAGCAGGAATTGTAAATTGACAGAAAAGTAAAGAAAAAGCAATAAAGTGTAAAAAAGTAAAATGGCAAGAAAAGTAAATGTAAGAACTAAAAATAAAATGAACATTGGGATCAAGAGATATTGCAATCCTCCGGATCAAGTTCATTCTCATCTCTTCCTCAATCAATGCACTCATTGATCTCCTTGGCAATCTTAAGTGATCGAATTACAATTCCTTGTAATTCAATCTCTCAAATCTTGATCAATAGCCAATTCCTTGGTCAATTGCTCATGAGAAGAGATGAAGTATGGTCAGTAATTATACCACATGCATTTCCCAAATCAAGTGTTGGAAGGATTATAGTCACATATCCATCCACACCCAATTTGGTCCAGCATGAGAAAGCATTTCTAGCATGATCTCTTCATTCCTCTTCCAAGGTTCAGAAGAGATCCAAGTATGAATAGTTTCTTTTCCAAGATAACTACCCAATTGAATGAAGATCAAAAGCTTTTAAGTAAAATCAAGAGAAGAGAATGAAGAAGAAGAATAAGAACTACACTTAATCCATTGAATCACAATAGAGCTCTCTAACCCAATGTAAAGAGTTAGTTGATCATTGCTCTACCAAAATAGAAAAGAAAGAAAGTGCAGAAAAGTAAAGATGAAGATTGAAACTGAAAATGAAAATTTAACATTCATAAATGAAAATTACAACTAAAAGAAAAACTACTACTAAGAAGAGAAAAGAAGAGAAAAGGAAGAAGAGTGGTTGAGGGGAGGGGTCCGAAGACCCACTCCCCTTGGAGTGTGCCAATTCACGGAAGTTCGAATTGCTCTTCACTCTCTCCCCCTTCCTTCAATTTCCAGAATTCCAGAATGACTTGAATGTAAAAACTAAGGCCTTTATATAGGCTCTCCTAAATTACCAAATGAAATTAAAAGCAAATTACACTTAAATGAAAATTCCTATTCTAGATGCTTCTTGTGGCCTTGGTTGACAATTGTGGGATTGCTTGCTTGAGCTTTGAAGTGGACTTGAGAGAGAAGTGAGTTAAGTTGAAGTCCAGGTGCTAAAGTTAGTGCTAAAGTTAGCCACACTAACGCTACAAGTGTGGCGTTAGTGCTAAAGTTATTGTGGCTATCGTTGCACTTGCTGCCCAGTTGGTATTTTTGGGGCTTAAAAGAGGCCTCTTGTTTGTGCCCAAATTTCATGCCCACTATAGAGTATTATATATCGTTGGAAAGCTCTGAATGTCAGCTTTCTAACGCAACTAGAATCACCTCAATTGGACCTCTGTATCTCAAGTTATGCTCCTTTGAAGTGGACATGGTCGCTGGCATGTGTGGCTCCTTCCAACGTTAGTGACAATGTTGGGTGTCACTAACGTTGGCGATCACCTTCTTTTTTCACACGTTAGCCTCCACGTTAACTAAGTTAATGTGGAAGTTAATGTGGCTCCTTGGGGGGTTGTGTGGTTGCTTCCAACGTTAGTGACAATGTTGGGTGTCACTAACGTTGTCGACCACTTTGTTCCTTCACGTTAGCTTCCACGTTAACTAGGTTAACGTGGGAGTTAACGTGGCTTAATGTGCTTTGGCCAACGTTAGTGACAATGTTGAGTGTCACTAACGTTGGCTTCCCCCCTTCCTTCTTAACGTTAGAGGCCACGTTAACTAGGTTAACGTGGACTCTAACGTGGCCACTCATGAGCTTGGTCCAACATTAGTGATAATGTTAAGTGTCACTAACGTTGGCTCCATTTCCTTTCTTCAAAGTTAATGCCACTAACTTTTCTCACTAACATTGTGGCTTTCCTTCCTTCCACGTTAGTGCCCACGTTAGTGTAACTAACGTAGCCACTAACGTGGCTCTTCTCTTCTTCTTTTGGCCTGAAATCAATCAAACAAAGTGCATCAAAGTCTTGCTCTTAATCATGGGATCATGCATCATCCAATTTATCATATAATTCATGCAAAATTCTCATGAAATATGTAAAGTGCACAATGTATGCTTGAATCAAGATGTAAATGAATATCTACCCAAAACTAGCTTCTTTCCTAAGAAAATGCATGAAACTACCTTAAAAACAGTAAATAAAAGGTCAGTGAAACTGGCCAAAATACCCTGGCATCAGTTCTCTGTCCCTTTTCTGTCTCTTATTTCTATATCAAACTCTTGCAGAAGCAATACCCATCTTATGAGCCTGGGTTTTGAATCCTGCTTTGTGAGTAGATACTTAAGAGCAGCATGGTCAGTGTAGATAATCACTTTTGATCCTACTAAATAGGATCTAAACTTGTCAATGGCATAAACCACTACAAGCAGCTCTTTTTCTGTGGTTGTATAATTCTTCTGTGCGTCATTTAGAACATGGCTGGCATAGTATATGATGTGCAGAAGCTTGTTATGCCTTTGTCCTAGTACTGCACCAATAGCATGGTCACTGGCATCACACATTAATTCGAATGGTAATGTCCAGTCTGGTGCAAAAATGATAGGTGCTGTGACCAGCTTAGCCTTCAGAGTCTCGAAGGCTTGCAAACACTCTGTCATAGACAAATGGTGTATCAGCAGCTAGCAGATTACTCAGAGGTTTTGCAATTTTTGAAAAATCATTTACAAACCTCCTGTAGAATCCTGCATGTCCTAGAAAACTTCTGATTGCTTTAACATTGATTGGTGGTGGTAATTTTTCAATTACCTCTACCTTAGCTTAATCCACCTCTATTCCTTTGTTCAAAATTTTATGCCCAAGGACAATTCCTTTAGTCACCATAAAGTGACATTTCTCCCAGTTTAAAACCAGGTTAGTCTCTTGGCACCTTTTTAGAACAAGTGCTAGGTGATCAAGACAGGAGCTGAATGAGTCTCCAAATATTGAGAAGTCATCCATGAAGACTTTGAGAAATTTTTCCACTATATCAGAGAAGATAGAGAGCATGCATCTTTGAAAGGTTGCTGGTGCATTGTACAGACAAAAAGGCATCCTTCTGTAGGCAAATACTCCAGGTGGACATGTGAATGTTGTCTTCTCTTGATCCTGAGAATCTACTGCAATTTGGTTATAACCTGAATAGCCATCTAAAAAGCAGTAATAGTCATGACATGCTAGTCTTTCTAGCATCTGGTCTATGAATGGTAAAGGAAAATGATCCTTTCTGGTGGCTGTATTGAGCCTTCTGTAGTCAATACACATACGCCACCCTGTAACTGTTCTTGTAGGAACCAGTTCGTTCTTTTCATTGTGAACTACTGTCATGCCTCGCTTTTTGGGTACAACTTGGACAGGGCTCACCCAAGGGCTATCAGAAATAGGATAAATAATCCCAGCCTCTAGTAATTTAGTGACCTCTTTCTGTACCACCTCCTTCATGGCTGGATTTAGTCGCCTTTGTGGTTGGACCACTGGCTTAGCATCATCCTCTAATAAGATCTTGTGCATGCATCTAGCTGGGCTAATTCCCTTAAGGTCACTTATGGACCACCCAAGAGCTGTCTTGTGTGTCCTTAGCACCTGAAGTAGTGCTTTCTCGTCCTGTGGCTCTAAGACAGAGCTTATGATCACAGGGAAAGTGCCATCCTCTCCCAGAAACACATATTTTAGGGATGGTGGTAGTGATTTGAGCTCGGGTTTAGGAGGCTTATCCTCTTTCTGAAGAGTTTTCAGAGGCTTTTTTGTTTCCTGTGGTTCCTCTAGATTAGGCTGAACATCTTTAAAGATGTTTTCTAGCTCTGATTCGAGACTCTCAGTCATATTGATTTCTTCCACCAAGGAGTCAATAATATTAACGCTCATGCAGTCATTTGATGTGTCTGGATGCTGCATAGCTTTGACAGCATTTAACTTGAACTCATCCTTATTGAGAGTTCCTCCAGTTGCTAAGAAGGGTCTTCCTAGAATGAGAGTTGCACTCTTGTGCTCCTCCATTTCCAGCACTACAAATTCAGTAGGAAAGGCAAATGGCCCAACCTTGGCAATCATGTCCTCAATTATGCCTAATGGATATTTAATGGATCCATCAGCAAGTTGAAGACATATCCGGGTTGGTTTGACCTCTTCAGTCAAGCCAAGCTTTCTGATAGTGGATACAGGGATTAGGTTGATACTTGCCCCAAGGTCACATAGAGCTGTCTTGGTACAAGTACCCTCTAATGTGCATGGTATCATAAAGCTTCCAGGATCCTTAAGCTTCTCTGATAAGCTTGTTAGAATGACTGTACTGCATTCTTTAGTGAGAAAAATATTTTCAGTTTCTCTCCAATCCTTCTTACGACTTAGATCTCTTTCATGAACTTAGCATAAGAGGGTATTTGCTCAAGTGCCTCTGCAAACGGAATCTTTATTTCGAGAGTCCTGAGATAGTCTGCAAAGCGGGCAAATTGTTTATCCTATTCCGCTTGGCGGAGTTTCTGAGGATAAGGCATTTTGGCTTTATATTCTTCAACCTTAGTTGCTGCAAGTTTATTTCCTACAGAGGCAGGTTGAGAAGCCTTCTTGAGGGAGTTATTATCAGCATTTGCAGGTGTCTGATCCCTCGTTGGCATTTGAACGCCAGGATAAGGGGATGGATGGGAGTTTGAACGCCAGATTCTTACCCTTTTCATCCCTTTGTATGCCAGAATCATTCTTCTCTGGGCTGTTACTGTCCTCGGAGGGATTTTGGGCAGTGGGTTGGTCATCCTCTGTCAGTTATTCCTTTTTTGGCTTTCTGCTACTTTGAGTTGAGACATTCAATGTCTTCCCACTCCTTAATTGAACAGCTTGGCATTCTTCTGTTATCTGTTTAGACAGCTGCTGTCTTGTCTGATCCAATTGTGCTTCCATATTTTGATTAGCAATTTTAGTGTCTTGGAGCATCTCCTTGAATTCTGCGAACTATTTTCTTATAATAAGCAATTGCTGATTGAGTTCAGCAAGTTGTTCTTGAGGACAAAGTTTAGTGGATACTGCTTTAGCCTCTTCTTTCAAGGGGGACTCACTGCTTAAGTACAGATGCTAATTTCTAGTAACTGTATCAATGAGCTCTTGAGCCTCTTCAATTGTCTTTCTCATGTGTATAGATCCAGCAGCTGAGTGACCTAGAGATATTTGAACTTTTTCTGTAAGCCCAAAGTAAAAGATGTCTAACTGCACCCACTCTGAAAATATTTCAAAGGGGCATTTCCTTAGCATCCTTATGTACCTCTCCCAAGCATTGTAAAGAGATTCATTATCTTCTTCTTTAAAGTCTTGGATGTCCAACCTTAGCTGTGTCATCCTTTTTGGAGGGTAATATTGATTCAGGAATTTGTCTGATAACTGTCTCCATGTTCTTATGCTTGCTGTGGGTTGGTTATTTAACCACCTCTTAGCTTGATCTTTTACAGCAAATGGAAACAGTAATAATCTGTAGACATCCTGATCCACTTCTTTATCACGTACTGTGTCAGCAATTTGTAAGAACTGTGCCAGAAACTTAGTAGGTTCTTCCTGTGAAAGACCGGAATACTGGTAATTTTGCAGCACCATGATAATGAGCTGAGGATTTAGCTCAAAACTGCTTGCTTTGATGGGAGGTACACAGATGCTACCCCCATATGCAGCCGTGATGGGGTTAGCATATGACCCCAGAGTCCTTCTAGACTTTCATTTCCACTTAGGTCCATGATGGAGAAAAGGGAATTGATGTGAATTGCAAATAAAATATATTTTTATTTTTATTTTATTTAATTAAAAACAAACCGAATAAATAAAAAAATAAGACAAAATAAAATAATTAGAAATTAAAATATTAATTTCGAAAACTAAAAGAAAAAGGAAAAATAAATTCGAAAACTAAAATAATTACTTAATTAAGAAGATTTTAAAAACTTTGGATATGATTTTTTAAAGGGATTTTGAATTCTGAAATTTCAAAACTAAGATAATATAGAATAAAAATTTTCTAAAAAAAAATCTGAATTTTTAAATGAAATTTTCGAAAATTTACTTAAATAAATATGAAAGATATTTTTGAATTTAATGAGGAAAGAGAGAAACAATAAAGTTACACCAAACATAAAATTTTTAGATCAAAACAAAGAAAACAAACAGAAAAACTTTGAATATCAAGATGAACACTGAAAGCAACTTTTGAAAAATTTTTAAGAAAGCAGAAACACCAAGGACACCAAACTTAAAAATTTTTATACTCTGAGCACTAATAATTCGAAAAAAAATGAAAGAAAAAATAAACCTATGCAATTGACACCAAACATAAAATATGAAACTAAACTCAAACAGAAGACTAAATTATGAAGTTATTGGTTTTGAAAATTTTCGAAAATAATTTAGAAAATAAAATAAGGATTTTAAAATTTTTAACCAAAAACAATAATAAGAGACTCTAAACCAAAAAGAAAAATTTTTCCTAATCTAAGCAACAAAATAAACCGTCAGTTGTCCAAACTCGAACAATCCCCGGCAACGGTGCCAAAAACTTGGTTGAGAACAGGTTGAGGTTTTGGAGATACTCTGTCTTCTAAATCTCTGCTTTCCTACTATCTTCTTCTTCACGCACGCAAGGCTTCTTCCATGGCAAGCTGTATGTTGGTGGATCACCGTTGTCAATGGCTACCATCCGTCCTCTCAGTATAAATGGTCCAGCTACGGGTTTCATAGGGCTAATCATCTATCGGTTTACACTAGTGTTGGAATAAGATCCATTGATCCTTTTGTACACTATCACTGCGCCTAACATTCGTGAGTTTGAAGCTCATCACAGTTATCCCTCCCGAATCCTACTCGGAATACCACAGATAAGGTTTAGACTTTCTAGATCTCAAGAATGCTGCCAATTGATTCTAGCTTATACCACGAACACTCTGATCTCACAGATTTGAATGCTCTGTTGTCAGGAGAGGCAATCAAACTCATGAACCAGGAACCAAAGAGATACGCACTCAATCTAAGGTAGAACAGAAGTGGTTGTCAGGCACGCGTTCATAGGTTGAGAATGGTGATGAGTGTCACGGATCATCACATTCATCATGTTGAAGTGCGAGTGAATATATTATAATAGAAACAAGCATGATTGAATGGAAAACAGTAGTAATTGCATTAATTCATCGAGACACAACAGAGCTCCTCAGCCCCAACCATGGAGTTTAGAGACTCATGCCGTAGAAGATACAAAATTCAGATGTAAAAAATGTCATGAGCTACAAAATAAATCTCTAAAGGTAGTTTTTATACTCAACTAGTAACATAGGTTTACAAAGAATGAGTAAGTTAAGATAGATAGTGCAGAAATCCACTTCCGGGGCCCACTTGGTGTGGGTTTGGGCTGAGCACTGAAGCTTTCACGCAATTGAGAGCGCGTCAATTGGACTTTTGTAGCTCAAGCAAATCCATTTCGAGTGCAGGGAGGTCAGAATCTAACAGCATTTGCAGTCCTTTCTCAGCCTTTCAATCATATTTTTGCTCAGGTCCCTCAATTTCAGCCAGAAAATACCTGAAATTATAGAAAAACACACAAACTCGTAGTAAAGTCCAAAAATGTGATTTTTGCATAACAACTAATAAAATATAAATAAAAGTAACTAAAACATACTAAAAACTACATGAAAATATCACCAACAAGCGTATAAAATATCCGCTTATCAATGTACAAGATAGCTGAGAAGCCTTCCACCAATGCAAGGTTGGCATTCCCACACCTCATATGTCATCTATACAATTCAGCTGTAATTGTCATAGAAGGAGACATCTCCATTGGGGAGGACAAGCCCATCACTAAGAAGAGGATGGAGCAAACTTGAGAGCATGAACAAGAGCCTGTGCAGCCGCCCCAGCATGAGATCCTTGAGATGCCTCAAGGGATGTATTTTCCTACTCAAAGCTATTGGAATCAATGGCAGACATCTCTTGGAGAACTAAGCACTAACTTGGAGCAATTGAGGGTGGAGCATCAAGAGCATTCTACCACCCTCAATGAAATAAGAGAAGACCAAAAAGCCATAAGGGAAGAACAAAGAGCTTTGAGGGAAGAACAACAAAGGCAAATGAGTGACATTGAAGAGATCAAGCATCACATTGGCTCCTCAAGGAGAAGCACCAGCTGCCACCATTAAAGGTGGATTCTTTCTCTTTTACTTCCTTTCCTTTTATTATTTTTCTATTTTCTGTTATATCTGTTCTCTTGTTCTTGGTGCATGATCTAGCTGAGTCCACCCAGAATCACAGACACAGGAACAGCCATTCCAAGGCTGTTGCAGAGGTTTCCTCTAGCATTGAGATTACAGCTCTCATACAGAGTATATGTGAGATGACCAACCTACTGAAGCAGATAAATCTGAATCAACAACAATCTCAACCTCCCTCACCATAACATAGTCAACAACTGGTTCCTCAGAGATTATGCGGAATATATATTGATTATAGTCACTACACTGATGAGTGTCCACAGCTCCAACACGAGGACAACAACTTGGCAGCCACTCACAATTTCTATGACCGCCCAAATCAAGGATATCATCAACAAGGCGGCAACTATAACTAGGGTGAGAACTATAACCAAGGTTGGTAAGACCACTCCAACCAGGGGTGGAGAGATAATCCTAACCAGAGCTGGAGGGACAACCATAACAGAGGAGGTAGAGATAACCGGGGAAATTAGCGATGGAATAATAACAATAATTAGAATAACCGGTATCAGCAAAACCAGAACCAGCCTTACGAAGCACCTCATCTAAGGCAGTCTCAAGGACCTCAGCACAACCAACAACAAGCCCCTCAGATCACCTATCCCCCTTCTTCTTCTCATGATGAACTACTTCAGTATATTGAGCAAAGGTAAAAGGCCATGGAGAGCTCGCTTAGCTCCACCTTAAACGGTTTGACCTCTGCTGTACAAGCTCTTGCCTCACAGATTGGATCAATGAGCAACTCCAACAACCAGCCTTCATGCTCCAGTGGAATTCCTTCTCAACCATTACGCAACCCCAAAGGTGGCATCAATGCCATCACTTTGAGGTCCGGAACCACACTGCAAGAGAGGAATCCTGAGGAGCCAAGCTCACAAGAACACGCCTCAACGGAGGATATGGTTGAAGTCGAGGAGGTTGAAGAAGAAGATGAAGTGCAAGACTTGGTTGAAGAAGAAGTAGCTCATCCCAGGAATAGAGCACCAGGGAACGCAAAAGCTGCAAGAGATACAGAAGCTATAGGAGATGCCATCCATATCCCATTTCCACACCTTGCAAGGAAGTCCAGAAAGCAGATGGACTTGATCCCAAAATGGTAGAAATCTTCAAAAAGGTTGAGATAACTGTTCCTCCTTTTGATGTTATTCAGCAAGTACCTAAATATGCAAAATTCCTAAAAGATTTGTGCATACATAAGGACAAGATTAATGAATTAGAAACTATTCCTTTAGGTAGTTCTATATCTGCTTTAATGGGGGGCATACCTGAAAAATGTAGTGACCCAAGTCCATGCATGGTTAACTGTACCATTGGGGATGTAATATTTTTTGACTGCATGTGTGATTTAGGAGCATGCGTAAGTGTTATGCCTTTGTCCATATATGATACTTTGTGGCTCCCTCCCTTAAAAAGGTCGGCAGCTCGCTTTGTGTTAGCAGATAAAAGCATTATTACAGATGTTGGGATTGCTGAGGACGTGCTGGTGAGCATCAAGGGGTTCACATTTCCTATTGACTTCTACATCTTGGAGATGCCCCAAAATGACTTCGAAGTTCAAGCTGGATGCCTTTTCAGGAATCTATTCTTTTGAGATAGACGGCCGAGCAGTGAGCTTCAATCTGAATGAAGCTATAAAGCATCCTCCAAAAGATCATTCTGTCTTCCAGTGCGACATCATTGATGAAACTATAGCCGCAGTCCACCAGGAGGAAATAGAAGAGATGCACATGGAGCATGGTCCAAGTGTGGGGAAACCCTCTGAACACAATGGGGACACCTTGCTATTATAACTAGCTCCAGAAGATCCAGTGCCCAGTCAGGAATAGAAATTGGAGTTAAAGCCCCTTCCACCCCACCTCAAGTATGCATACCTTGAAGGTAATTAGAAGCTCCCAGTCATCATTTCAAGGGAACTCACTTCCCAACAAGAGGAGCAGCTGCTTAGTGTACTGAGAAGACACAAGAAGGCCATTGGTTAGAGCCTGTAGGATATAGTAGGCATCAGCCCTTAAGTTTGTGAGCACAGAATATTTTTAGAAGAGGGAGCAAGGCCTGTCCGTCAACCCCAAAGAATACTGAACCCCACTATCCTGGAGGTTGTCAAGAAGGAAGTGACCAGATTACTTGTGACGGATATCATCTATCCCATCTCAGACAGTGAGTGGGTCAGCCCAGTACAAGTGGTGCCCAAGAAGTCTGGAGTTACTACAGTGAAGGATGAGCATGGAGAGCTCATAACAACCAGAGTGCAGAATTCCTGGAGGGTTTGCATTGATTACAGGCGCCTCAACCAAGTAACTCGTAAGGATCACTACCCCCTGCCATTCATTGATCAAATGCTAGATCGCCTGTCAGGTAAATCCCATTATTGCTTTTTAGATGGTTACACAGGCTATTTTCAGATTCATATAGCTCCTGAAGATCAGGAAAATACTACTTTTACATGTCCCTTTGGAGCATATGCTTACAAGAGAATGCCTTTTGGCTTGTGCAATGCACCAGCTACTTTCCAAAGGTGCATGATGAGTCTTTTCTCTAACCTACTTGAGAGCTGTATGGAGGTTTTTATGGATGATTTTAGCATATACGGTGATTCCTTTAGCCTTTGCTTGGATAGTTTATCTAGAGTATTAGACAGCTAGATAGGTGTGTTAGTTCAAACCTTTTTTAAATTTTGAAAAGTGTCATTTTATGGTCAAACAAGGTATTGTTCTAGGACACGTTGTTTCTAATATTGGTATTTCTGTAGATCCAGCAAAGGTAAATGTCATTTCTAGTTTATCTTATCCCTCCTCCGTAAGGGAAGTTCGTTCGTTCCTTGGCCATGCAGGTTTCTACCAGAGATTCATTAAGGACTTCAGTAAGGTAGCATTGCCCTTATCCAGACTGCTGCAAAAGGATGTTGAATTTGAGCTAAGTGAGGACTGCATGGAGGTGTTTGATAAGCTGAAGATCACTTTGACTCAAGCTCCAAGTGTGAGAGGACCAGACTGGAGCCAGCCCTTTGAAATTATGTGTGATGCCTCCAACCATGCTATAGGAGCGGCGCTGGCCCAGTGCGCAGGTAAGGATCCTTTTGTAATTGCATATGCTTCAAAGACATTAGACGCTGCTCAGTCTAATTACACTACCACTGAGAAAGAGCTCCTGGCTATTGTTTTTACTTTGGATAAATTCCGAGCCTACTCACTTGGTACTAAGGTGGTAGTGTACTTAGACCACGCAGCTGTAAAGTATTTATTAGCTAAAAAAGAGTCCAAACCAAGGCTAATACGTTGGATACTGCTGCTGCAAGAATTTGATTTAGAAATTAAGGATAGGAGTAGTTTTCAGAATTTAGTGGCAGACCACTTGAGTCGCCTTGAGCACAATAAGGATGACTCCACTCCTATCAATGATGCTTTTCCTTTTGATAGCTTGCATGCAGTATCTGAAGTATTTCCTTGGTATGTGCCT
This sequence comes from Arachis hypogaea, assembly GCF_003086295.3. Classification (NCBI taxonomy): domain Eukaryota; kingdom Viridiplantae; phylum Streptophyta; class Magnoliopsida; order Fabales; family Fabaceae; genus Arachis; species Arachis hypogaea. The sequence continues at coordinate 48,490,200 of NC_092047.1, forward strand.
GTAGCTAATTATCAAGTTAGCATAGTTTCCCTCCCAATTTTACTAAACACCAGAGGGACAAGCTGAAAAGCGAGTCCAAATATTATATATGGGATGATCCCTTTTGTGGAGGTATGGTGCTGACCAGATAATTAGGAGGTGTATGTCTCAATCAGAATTCCAGTCCATTTTAGAGGCCTGCCACTCATCTAAGAGTGGTGGACATTTTGGCCCTCAAATAACAGCTAGAAAAATTCTAGACTATGGATTTTGGTGGCCCACTCTTTTTAAATATGCTAATGCCTTCTGTAAATCTTGTTCCCCATGCCATAGGTTTGTTAATATATCCAAGAGGGATGAGATACCCCAACAAATTATGCTATTCTGTGAAATTTTTTATGTTTGGGGCATTGACTTCATGGGTCCGTTTCCAAACTCGAGCGGTTTCGTATATATATTGTTAGTTGTAGATTATGTTTCTAAATAGGTGGAAGCAATTCCTACCCGTACTGATGATGCTAACACTGTTGTCTCTTTTGTTAGAAACCATATTATCTGTCACTTTGGATCACCACGAGCAATCGTGAGTGATCAAGGCACCCATTTTTGTAACAGGAGACTGACCGCTCTACTGAAAAAGTAAGGTGTTATTCACAAGATAGCAACAACCTACCATCCCCAGACTAATGGACAGGCAGATGTGTCTAACAGAGAGATAAAGTGTATCCTGGAGAAGATAGTCAAGCCTCATAGGAAGTACTGTAGCACCAGGTTACAAGATGCGCTTTGGGCTTATCGAATAGCATATAAGACACCTATAGGGATGAGCCTCTTCCGTCTGGTTTATGGAAAAGCATGTCACCTCCCAGTAGAGATAGAATACAAAGCATTCTGGGCGGTGAGAGAAATCAACATCGAATTTGAGAGGGCCGGAGCTGAACGAAAGTTGCAACTAGCAGAGCTGGAGACTGAGGAGGTGAAAATTGGCCGATTAAGAAATTAATAATAAAATTACGTTACAAGTACAGTTCTTAACCAGCAAAAATCCACTTGTAAATTTAGAAGAGTTATCACAGATTTAAGAATAAGATTACTGGGAGTATAAGTCCCAGGTCGTCTCTCAACGAGTTAACAAAAGAGTGCAGCTTATTGGTCAGAGGTTTTCCCAGAAATTTTGAGTTTGAGAAATAGGAAAATAAATAATTGTAAAATTAAACAACAGAAATTAACGAGAGAATTTATATAATTAAATTAAAAACCTTGATCGGGAGAAGATTAATTGGAATTTCTATCGTTGTTGGAATTTTCCAAGTTTAATAATAAAAGATTGTTGCTCTACTTGGTCATCCCTTAATTAATAAGGAAAAGTCAAGTAACTAACTAACCAACTATGTCACAGGTCCCAATCCTTTCCTAAGAAGGGATTAGAGTAAGAGACTAGAGTTGTCAGTCATCAACTACCCATTAGAATCAACACTTGAGTATCCCAACTCAAGGTTCTCCTTTCAATCAACTCCCAATCAAGTTAGGAAACTACTCCATTATCATGAATATAAACTTAACAGAATTAAAAGGGGGATAAAAGGAAAACATGATAGACAATAATTAAAAATCAATTAAAAGTAAAAAGGTTCTTGTATTAATAAATCCCAAAATACAACATACTTATCCAAACAGTGTCAGTGGGCAGTAAAAAGAAAGGGAATTAAGAAAACAAACTAGAATAATGAAACTTCTACGGGGGTAATGATCCTTCTCAGTATCCAAAAGCAAAAGCATGAAACTCTAAAACTATGAATGTGAAGAACACTAGAGGAAGGAGTAGAAATCTCTCTAAGATTCGAAAACTAAACTGAACTATGCGTAACGAGAATGTGTGAATGTGTGTTGAGTCTCTACATGTTCCCTGGCTCTATTCTGTGTTTCTGGGCAAAAACTGGGTCAAAACTCGGCCTGAAATCGCCCCGAGCATTTTCTGTTATTTCTGCAGATCGCGCAGGTCACGCGTACGTGTCGGTCACGCGTGCGCGTCATTTGGCGAATTTCCTTGTCACGTGTACGTGTCATCCACGTGTGTGCATCCTTTGTGCAAACTTTAATTCACACGTACGCGTCAGGCACGCGCACGCATCATTGTGCAGATTCACTTCCACGCGTATGCGTCGGGTACGTGCACGCGTCGCTATGCAGAACTCCAATTCGCGCACACACGTGAGCCATGCGTGCACGTGGCTTCTCGCTGGTTGTCTCCTTTATTTCTTGTGCTCCTTCCATTTTTGAAAGCTTCATCTCCATCCTCTAAACCATTCCTTGTCTTGTAAAGCCTGAAAACACTGAACACGTGGATCACGGCATTGAATGGTACGAGAAGACATTAAGAATACACAATTTAAAGGCTCAGGAAGCAGGTTTTTCAATCATAGAGCATAATTAGGAAGGAATTGTAAAATCATGCAATTAGTATGAATAAATGAGTAAAGAGTTGATAAAACCACTTAAATTAGCACAAGATAAACCATAAAATAGTGGTTTATCAATCTCCCCACACTTAAACATTAGCATGTTCTCATGCTTAGCTCAAGGAGATAAAATAAATGAGTAGGGAAAAGTAAGACTCATGCAATGCAATGCAACCTATGTATGTGAATACAACTATATGCTAAAATGATTGTGCCTACTTGGTTAAAAATAAATAAGTTCTTCAATGACAAAAATAACTCAAATTTCACTGATTCAAATTATACAGTTAAAACAAGTAAACTTGTAAGAAGATAGCTCATGAAAGCAGGGAACATGGAATCAAGAATTGAACCCATACTGATAGTATATGTGCACTCTAATCACTCAAGTGTATAGGGTAATGACTCTACTCTTCTCTAGTCATGCTTTCTAAACTTTGTTCTTCACCTAACCAATCAACAAGTATTTAATGTACCAATGCAAACATCATGAGGTCTTTTCTAGGTTGTAATGGGGCTAAGGTAAAGATGAGGGTATATATATATGGCTAAGTGAGCTATAAATTGAATCCTTGATTAACCTACGCTCTTACCTATACATACACTTTTTATACTTTTAAATTCATGTCTAGCTACCTAATTTTCCCACTTTTGTATCACATACTCAGGCATTAACCCTTCTTTTAATTTCATCACATATGCATTGATCTTTTCATTAACTTAACATTGCATTGGGTAATTTTGTTCCCTTATTTATTTACTTATTTATTGAATATATTTTTTTCTCCATTTTTTTTGAAGCATAAAAATAAACATAACACTATTAATGCACATAGATTTCTAATTTTCTGGTCTTAGATGAGTAGGTACCCAAATTCCCAATATCTTATCAACTGTAAAAACATAACATATTCCCTTATTAACCTATGTTTCCACAGTTTTCCCACACTTAATTAATACACAATCTCTATCTTAAGCTAACCAAAGATTCAATTGGGGTAATTAATTGTTTTTTCGCTAAAGGCTAGTGATGTGGTAAAATATAGAACAAATGGGATTTAAAAGGCTCAAAGTGGCTAACAAAGGTGAATGGAAGGGTAGGCTATTTGGGATAAGTGAGCTAATAAAATAATGGCCTCAATCATATGCATGCATATAAATACATTAAACCTTGAACATATAGGATGGAACAAAATATAAATTACAATCATAGAGAAACAAACACACAAGAATAAAATTTTTATGGTTAAATAGGGTAACCATGTAATTAAGTTCAAATCTCACAGGTTGTGTGTTCTAGCTATCATTTATGTTCCAAATACAACCTTCAAACAGGTTTCTAAAAAATTATGATTTAAATTAGTGAAATTTTTCAAAAATAGGGTCTTAAAAAGAAACTTATTATTTTTCAACCAAATAGAACATGCATGCAAATACCTATTACTATGCAATCTATCCTATCCTAAACAAAAGAAAAATAAATAATTTATCGGTGTTAAGAAAGAGAAATTACCTCCGGAAGTCAGGTACTGACCGACCTCCCCACACTTAAAGCTTGGCACCGTCCTTGGTGCCATCAGTCAAGAACAACGGGGGGCTGGTAGCAGCATCTCCACAATCAGGACCGTCAAGGCTCCTTGTGCTGGTAAATAAAGTGGAGTCCGGGGTGTCTGGGTTTTCTTCAGGTGGGTGATTACCAACAAGCAGCTCCTTGAGGTATGTAAATTTTTATGGCTTTCCTCTTGATTCTCTTTGTTGAGGGCTTTACTGCTGTTGAACAAGGTTCTGCCACTAGTGCTCTCTTTTTTTTTTTTTGCTGGTGGTTTGGGAGTAGCTTTCTCTTTACCTTTCTTGGTAGTCATCCTGAAAAGGAAAAAGGAAAGTAACTTTTAAAGCTAAGAGTTAGAGCAAGGAAGAGGAGGGTACAAGTGATAATCAATGCACGGTAAAGAAGGATGTCGTTAACACATGGTCGTGACTACATGTGAAAAGTTCATCAATGGAAATATAGCAAGTGCATGTTATGTCAAGTAGATGCAAGATGTTTATTGGCATGCTGGCAAAGGCATGAGTAGCATAGATCAAGCATTAATTACTTAAATGTATTATCACTCGTAACAAACTAGCCATCACGTTTGTATTGACAATCATTATTCATTTAATAAAATATTTAAGGAGTTTTGTGAAAAACAGGTATTAGAGTAAAAGAATAGGATAATTAAAATGCACAATGCCATACGGGCTTTTTCACAAACACTTAGCATGCATGGTAAATATGTTATTGAATGTATTAAATTTGAACATGCAAACGACCCTTAAGAAGTAATATTAATTGTCAAACAATTCCTTAATAATCCACAAGCAATTATAGAAGAAAACAATCACCCAAATAAATTTCTAACACCAGTTAAAAGGATGTAAAAAGGAAAAGAAAGACAAAGAAAACATAGATAATGAAAGTAAAAAGAAAAAGAAGAAGAAAACATGAATAAAATTAATAATGGAAAAGTAAAAAGGGAAGAAGAAAAGAGAAGAACCTTGATGATGATGATGATAAAGAAGGGGGGAGAAAGTAAAAAGTAAGAAGGAATAAAGAAGAAAGAAATAAGAAGATAGAAGAAAAAATTAGGATTGGGGAAGAAAAGATAGGGATTTTGGCACAGGTCTAGTTAAACTGTGCGTCGCATGTGACACGGACGCGTGGAGCACGCGTTCGCGTGGCTTGCGATATTTTTAAGTGACGCGTATGCGTGACTTGATTTATGCTATTGGCGCGAGTGCAGCCTCGCGCACGCACAACTATCTGTTTTATACGCACGTTGCCAAAATTTTAGGGTGACGCGTGTGCGTGAGGGATGCGCATGCGTGAATGGCCTCATTTGGAAAAATGATGCGGACGCGTGGGAGACACGAACGCGTGATAGGGCTTGTGCTTCCAGCACAGTTCCAGCCCTACTCCATCATAACTCTCTGCCATATACCTTTTTACGTCGATTTTGCAGGGTCACGCGTGCGCATGGGCGACGCGCACGCGTGGGAGGCAGATTTTTCAAATGACGCGGATGCGTCAGGGACGCGTTTGCGTGGGCATGTTTGTGCCTAAGACACGCCTCTAGCCACGCTCCCGCGTAACTCTCTGCTTCTTTTCTTCTTGTTTCGAATGCACATATGACACAGATGCGTCAGCGACGCTTACGCATCGCGTGCTTTTTTTAACGCAGAATGCAAATGTAAATGCAGACTATATGCAGAGATTATGGGAAGAGTCACTAAGAAAAATAAAGTAGAATAAAATAAAACAAAACAAAGACTGAAATGGAACGATCATACCCTGATGGGTTGTCTCCCACCTAGCACTTTTCTTTAGCGTCCTTAAGTTGGACGGTCCACTAGCTCAGTCTCCTGCTGTTGGTGGATCCTCCAAGAGGAAGATCTCCAGCTCCTTTTTTTTCTTCATCTTCTCACCATGGTATAGCTTTAAGCGATGTCCATTGACCTTGATGAATTTAGAGCTTGAAGGATGACTCAAGTGAAAGACTCCGTAAGGGTCTGCCTTCTCCACTTTATAGGGACCTTCCCATCTGGATCTTAGCTTGCCTGACATGAGCCTTGGTCTGGAGTTGTAAAGGAGGACCAGCTCTCCAGGTCTGTATTCTCTCCTTTTGATGTGATTGTCATGCACAGCCTTCATCATCTCTTTCTATAGTCTGAAGTTATCACATGCCTCTAGGCGAAGGGTCTCCAGCTCTGCTAGTTGCATCTTCCGTTCAACGCCGGTCCTCTCAAATCCCATGTTGATTTCTCTCACCGCCCAGAATGCTTTGTGTTCTATCTCTACTGGGAGGTGACATACTTTTCCATAAACTAGGCGGAAGGCGTTCATCCCTATAGGTGTCTTATATGCTATTCGATATGCCCATAGCGCATCTTGTAGCCTGGTGCTCTAGTCCTTCCTATGAGGCTTGACTATCCCCTCCGGGATACGCTTTATCTCTCTGTTAGACACCTCCGCTTGTCCATTAGTCTGGGGATGGTAGGCTGTTGCTATCTTGTGAATAACACCATGCTTCTTCAGTAGAGCGGTCAGTCTCCTGTTACAAAAAATGGGTGCCTTGATCACTCACGATTGCTCGTGGTGATCCAAAGTGACAGATAATATGGTTTCTAACAAAATAGACAACACTGTTAGCATTATTAGTACGGGTAGAAATTGCTTCCACTCATTTAGAAACATAATCTACAGCTAACAATATGTATACGAAACCGCTCGAATTTGGAAACAGACCCATGAAGTCAATGCCCCAAACATAAAAAATTTCACAGAATAGCATAATTTGCTGGGGCATCTCATCCCTCTTGGATATATTACCAAACCTCTGGCATGGGGAACAAGATTTACAGAAGGCATTATCATCTTTAAAAAGAGTGGGTCTATAATTTTTCTAGCTGTTCTTTGAGAGCCAAAATGTCCACCACTCTCAGATGAGTGGCAGGCCTCTAAAATGGACTGGAATTCTGATTGAGGCACACACCTCCTAATTACCTGGTCAGCACCATACCTCCATAAATAGGGATCATCCCATATATAATATTTGGACTCGCTCTTCAGCTTGTCCTCTGGTGTTTAGTAAAATTAGGAAGGAAAGTATGGCTAACTAGATAATTAGCTACAGGCGCATACCAAGGAGCTACTTCAGATACTGCATGCAAGATATCAAAAGGAAAAGCATCATTGATAGAAGTGGAGTCATCCTTAATGTGCTCAAGGCGACTCAGGTGGTCTGCCATTAAATTCTAAGAACCACTCCTATACTTAATTTCTAAATCAAATTCTTGCAGCAGCAGTATCCAACGTATTAGCCTTGGTTTGGACTCTTTTTAGCTAATAGATACTTTAGAGCTGCGTGGTCTGAATACACTACCACCTTAGTACCAAGTAAGTAGGCTCGGAATTTATCCAAAGCAAAAACAATAGCCAGAAGCTCTTTCTCAGTGGTAGTGTAACTAGACTGAGCAGCGTCTAATGTCTTTGAAGCATATACAATTACAAAAGGATCCTTACATGCGCACTGAGCCAGCGCCGCTCCTACAGCATGGTTGGAGGCATCACACATAATCTCAAAAGGCTGGCTCCAGTCTGGTCCTCTCACAATTGGAGCTTGTGTCAAGGCGATCTTCAGCTTATCGAACGCCGCCATACAGTCCTCGCTCAGCTCGAATTTAACATCCTTCTGTAGCAATCTGAATAAGGGCAATGCTACCTTACTGAAGCCCTTGATGAATCTCTGGTAGAAACCTGCGTGGCCAAGGAACGAATGAACTTCCCTCACGAAGGAGGGGTAAGGTAGACTAGAAATGACATTTACCTTTGCTGGATCTACAGAAATACCAGTATTAGAAACAACGTGTCCTAGGACAATACCTTGTTTGACCATAAAATGACACTTTTCAAAATTTAAAACAAGGTTTGAACTAACACACCTGTCTAATACTCTAGATAAATTATCCAAGCAATGGCTAAAGGAATCACCATATACGCTAAAATCATCCATAAAAACCTCCATACAGCTCTCAAGTAGGTCAGAGAAAAGACTCATCATGCACCTTTGAAAAGTAGCTGATGCATTGCACAAGCCAAAAGGCATTCTCTTGTAAGCATATGTTCCAAAGGGACATGTAAAAGTAGTATTTTCCTGATCTTCATGAGCTATATGAATCTGGAAATAGCCTGTGTAACCATCTAAAAAGCAATAATGGGATTTACCTGACAGGCGCTCCAGCATTTGATCAATGAATGGCAAGGGGTAGTGATCCTTACGAGTGGCCTGGTTTAGTGACTCCAGGAATTCTGCACTCTGATTGCATTGAGCTCTCTATGCTCATCCTTTACTTTAGTGACTCTAGACTTCTTAAGCACCACTTGTACTGGGCTGACCCACTCACTATCTGAGATGGGATAAATGATATCCGCCTTAAGTAATCTGGTCACTTTCTTCTTGACAACCTCCAGGATAGTGGGGTTCAGTCTTCTTTGGGGTTGACAGACAGGCCTTGCTCCCTCTTCTAAAAATATTCTGTGCTCACAAAGTTGAGGGCTAATGCCTACTATATCTGCTAAGCTCCACCCAATGGCCTTCCTGTATCTTCTCAGTACACTAAGCAGCTGCTCCTCTTGTTGGGAAGTGAGTTCCCTTGCAATGATGACTGGGAGCTTCTGATTACCTTCAAGGTAAGCATACATGAGGTGGGGTGGAAGGAACTTTAACTCCAATTTCGACTCCTGACTAGGTACTGGATCTTCTGGAGCTAGTGATAATGGCAAGGTGTCCTCATTGTGTTCAGAAGGTTTTCCGACACTTGGACCATGCTCCATGTGCATCTCTTCTATTTCCTCCTGATGTACTGCAGCTACAGTCTCATTAATGATGTTGCTCTGGAAGACGAAATGATCTTCTAGAGGATGCTTCATAGCTTCATTCAGATTGAAGCTCACTGCTCGGCCGTCTATCTCAAAAGAATAGGTTCCTGAAAAGGCATCCAAGTTGAACATCGAAGTCTTTAGGAATGGTCTTCCAAGCAGAATGGATGACGGCTTTCCTGAGCCATTTTGGTGCATCTCCAAGATATAGGAGTCAATGGGAAACGTGAGCCCCTTAATGCTCACCAGTGCGTCCTCAGCAATTCCAACTACTGTAATAATGCTTTTATCTGCTAACACAAAACGAGCTGCCGACCTTTTTAAGGGATGGAGCCTCAAAGCATCATATATAGACAAAGGTATAATACTCACAAACGCTCCTAAATCACACATGCAGCTAGAAAATATTACACCTCCAATAGTACAGTTAACCATGCATGGACCTGGATAACTACATTTTTCAGGTATACCTCCGAATAAAGCAGATATAGAATTACCTAAAGGAATAGTTTCTAATTCATTAATTTTGTCTTTATGTATGCGCAAATCTTTCAGAAACTTTGCATATTTAGGTACTTGTTGAATAACATCAAAAAGGAGAACAGTTACCTCAACCTTTTTGAAAATTTCTACCATTTTGGGATCAAGTTCCATCTGCTTCTTGGGTTTCCGTGCAAGGTGTGGAAATGGGATAAGAACGGCGTCTCTTGCAGCTTCTGCGTCCCTTGGTGCTCCATTCCTGGGGTGAGCTGCTTCTTCTTCAACCAAGTCTTGCACTTCATCTTCTTCTTCAACCTCCTCCACTTCAACCATGTCCTCAATTGGGACATGTTCTTGTGAGCTTGCCTCCTCAAGATTCCTCTCTTGTAGTGTGGTTTCGGACCTCAAAGTGATGGCATTAATGCCACCTTTGGGTTTGGGTAATGGCTGAGAAGGAATTCCACTGGACCTTGAAGGCTGGTTGTTGGAGTTGTTCATTGATCCAATCTGTGAGGCAAGAGCTTGTACAGCAGAGGTCAGACCATTTAAGGTGGAGCTAAGCGAGCTCTCCATGGCCTTTTGCCTTTGCTCAATAGACTGAAGTAGTTCATCATGAGAAGAAGAAGGGGGATAGGTGATCTGAGTGGCCTGCTGTTGGTTGTGCTGAGGTCTTTGAGACTGCCTTAGATGAGGTGCTCTGTAAGGTTGGTTCTGGTTTTGCTGATACCGGTTATTCTGATTCTTGTTATTATTCTACTGCTGATTTCCCTGGTTGTCTCTACCCGCTCTGTTATGGTTGTCCCTCCAGCTCTGGTTAGGATTATCTCTCCACCACTGGTTGGAGTGGTCTTGCCAAGCTTGGTTATATTTCCCACCCTGGTTATAGTTGTCGCCTTGTTGATGATATCCTTGATTTGGGAGGTCATAAAAATTGTGAGTGGCTGCCAAGGTGTTGTCCTTGTGTTGAAGCTATGGACACTCATCAGTGTAGTGACTATAATCAACACATATTCTGCATACTCTCTAAGGAACCAGTTGGTGACTATGTTGTGGTGAGGGAGGTTGAGATTGTTGTTGATTCAGATTTATCTGCTTCAGTAAGTTAGTCATCTCATATATACTCAGTGTGAGAGAAGTAGTCTCAATGCTAGAGGAAACCTCTGCAACAGCCTTAGAATGGCTGTTCTTGTGTCTGTGATTCCGGGTGGACTCAGCAAGATCGCTGATCAGTTGCCATGCCTCATCTGATGTCTTGCACTTTTTCAGAGACCCATTACTAGTACCAGCCAACGTGGTCTTATCCTGAGGCTTCATGCCTTGTGTGAAGTAGCTGATCAATACCAACTTATCAATCATGTGGTGGGGGCATGCATCCCGCAGACTCTTGAAGCGCTCCCAGTACTCATAAAGGGTTTCTGATTCACCTTGGATGATACAGGAAATCTCCTTCCTTAGTCTGTCTGTAACTTCAGCCAGAAAGTATTTTTCCAAGAATTCTCTCCTGAGCGTGTCCCAGTTGGTAAGAGTTGCTTCAGGTTGGGAGTAATACCACTCCCTCACCTTTCCCTCAAGAGAAAAAGGGAAAGCGATTAGCAGAACAGAAGTTTCATCTACACCATGACGGCGAACAGTAGAACAAGCTGTCTGAAAATCCCTGAGGTGCTTTATAGGCTCCTGAGCAGGTAAGCCATGAAAATTGGGTATCAAGTTGATTAGCATAGTCTTCAATTCAAAATCTGCAGCCAGATTTGGGTGACGCGCTTGATACGGTTGCAGAGTAAAGTCTGGGGCTCTTGCCTCATGGAGAGTAATCCTCTTGGGTGCTGCCATATTACCTGCACATAAATCAACTGAATCAGTAGTAGAGGAACTTGTTTCTTCCTCAAATGGCGGTTCAGATTTGCTCTCAGATAAGACTGGTGAATTGGCAACAACCACTTCCCCACCCTCAGAGGCTAACCGACGCCGAGCTCGCCTAATACGTGAAAGAGTTCTTTCAATTTTAGGATCAAATGCGGCTAAGCTCGGATCAGACAGTGAACGCGTCATTCAACAAAAGAAACATATAGCTCATGGTAATAAAACAAAATAAAATAAAATGCAAATAAATAAATTTCAACTAATAAATTAGCACACCATTGCAACTCCCCGGCAACGGCACCAAAAATTGACGAGGCGGAAATTGGCCGATTAAGAAATTAATAATAAAATTACGTTGCAAGTACAGTTCTTAACCACCAAAAATCTGCTTGTCAATTTAGAAGAGTTATCACATATTTAAGAATAAGATTACTGGGAGTATGAGTCCTAGGTCGTCTCCCAACGAGTTGACAAAAGAGTGCAGCTTATTGGTCAGAGGTTTTTCCAGAAATTTTGAGTTTGAGAAACAGTAAAATAAATAATTGTAAAATTAAACAACAGAAATTAACGAGGGAATTTATATAATTAAATTAAAAACCTTGATTGGGAGAAGATTAATTGGAATTTCTATCCTTGTTGGAATTTCCCAAGTTTAATAATAAAAGGTTGTTGCTCTACTTGGTCATCCCTTAATTAATAAGGAAAAGTCAAGTAACTAACTAACCAACTATGTCACAGGTCCCAATCCTTTCCTGAGAAGGGATTAGAGTAAGAGACTAGAGTTGTCAGTCATCAACTACCCATTAGAATCAACACTTGAGTATCCTAACTCAATGTTCTCCTTTCAATCAACTCCCAATCAAGTTAGAGAACTACTCCATTATCATGAATATAAACTTCACAGAATTAAAAGGGGGATAAAAGGAAAACATGATAGACAATAATTAAAAATCAATTAAAAGTAAAAAAGTTCTTGTATTACTAAATCCCAAAATGCAACATACATATCCAAACAGGGTGAATGGATAGTAAAAAGAAAGGGAATTAAGAAAACAAACTAGAATAATGAAACTTCCATGGAGGTAATGATCCTTCTCAGTATCCAAAAGCAAAAGCATGAAACTCTAAAACTATAAATGTGAAGAACCCTAGAGGAAGGCGTATAATTCTCTCTAAGATTCAAAAACTAAACTAAACTATGCGTAATGAGAATGTGTGAATGTGTGTTGAGTCTCTGCATGTTCCCTGGCTCTATTCTGTGTTTCTGGCCCAAAATCGCCCCCAGAGTTTTCTGTTATTTGTGCAGATTGCGCAGGTCACGCGTACGCGTCGGTCACGCGTGTGCGTCATTTGGTGAATTTCCTTGTCATGCATACGCGTCATCCACGCGTGCGCGTCCTTTGTGCAGACTCTAATCCACGAGTACGCATCAGGCACGCACACGCGTCGTTGTGCATATTCGCTTCCACGTGTACGCGTCGGGTACATGCACGCGTCGCTATGCAGAACTCCAATTCGCGCGCACACGTGAGCCATTTGTGCGCGTGGCTTCTCGCTGGTTGTCTTATTTCTTGTTCTCCTTCCATTTTTGCAAGATTCCTCTCCATCCTCTAAGCCATTCCTTGTCCTGTAAAGCCTGAAAACACTGAACACGCGGATCACGGCATCGAATGGTATGAGAATACATTAAGAATACACAATTTAAAGGCTCAGGAAGCAGATTTTCAATGATAGAGCATAATTAGGAAGGAATTGTAAAATCATGCAATTAGTATGAATAAGTGAGTAAAGAGTTGATAAATCCACTCAAATTTGCACAAGATAAACCATAAAATAGTGGTTTATCAGAGACCCTTCGCCTATAGGCATATGATAACTCCAGACTATACAAAGAGAAGATGAAGGCTGTGCATGACAAGCACATCAAAAGGAGAGAATTCAGACCTGGGGAGCTGGTTCTCCTTTACAACTCCAGACTAAGGCTCATGCCAGGCAAGCTAAGATCCAATGGAAAGGTCCCTACAGAGTGGAGAAGGCAGAGCATTACGGAGTCTTTCACTTGAGTCATCCTTCAAGCTCTAAATTTATCAAGGTCAATGGACATTACTTAAAGCTATACCATGGTGAGAAGATGAAGAAAAATAAGGAGCTGGAGATCTTCCTCTTGGAGGATCCACCAACAGCAGGAGACTGAGCTAGTGGACCGTCCTACTTAAGGACGTTAAAGAAAAGTGCTAGGTGGGAGACAACCCATCATGGTATGTGATAAACCCCAATTTTGTGGTTTATCTTGTGCTTAAATTAGGGGATTTTATCACTTTTTTCCACATTTATTCAACGAAATAGCATGGTTTTGCAATTCTCCATTGATTTGTGCTTAAGTGTAAAAACATGCTTTTTAGGCCCTAAAATTGGTGATTTTAATTCAATTTAATTCAATTCGATACCTTGATGTGTTTTTTGAGTGATTTCAGGTTCATAAGGCAAGTATTGGATGGAAGGAATGAAGAAAAAGCATGCAAAGTGGGAGAACTCATGAAGAAATGAAGGAACCATAAAGTTGTCAAGCCTGACCTCTTTGCACTCAATCGACCATAAATTGAGCTACAGAGGTCCAAATGAGGCGATTCCAGTTGCGTTAGAAAGCTAACATCTGGGGCTTCGGAATGATATAAAATTTGCTATATGTTGCTTCGCGTATAGGGGCACGCACGCGCCATGTACACGTGCGCGCCGATGCTGCTCGTGGCCCACTAAAGTGAAATCGCCCCCAGCAATTTATGAAGCACTTTGGGCCCATCCCAACTCATTTCTAATGCTATTTCATGCAGAATTCAAGCTTGGAAAAAGGGGAAGCAATTGTTTGGTAGCTTAGCATCATGTAGTTTAGTTTCTAGAGAGAGAAGCTCCCTCTTCTCTCTAGAATTAGGGTTCTTAGGATATTTTCATCTTAGATCTAGGTTTAATTCATGTTTGATTTACTCTTCCTTTTGTAATTCTTCTTCTTCTACCCTTCCTCTTTCTAGTTTTACATTTAATCCATGTAATTCTCTACTTTTATGTTGATGCACTTTTGTTCTTCTATCTCTTTTTCAATGCAATTTATGATTCATGTTTCTTTATTGTTGATTTGATTTGTTGTTGTTTAATTCCTTGCAACTGAGTAGTGTAGATTTACTTTCCTTGCTATTTTACTATGTTTTCCTTTTATGCCTTCCAAGTGTTTGATGAAATGCTTGGTTAGATTTTAGAGTAGAATTTGAGTGCTCTTGGCTTTGGAAGGTAACTTAGGAACTCTTGAGTTACTAATGTCCAAGTGATTGACGATTGGGAGCCATTAAGTCTAGATCTCACTAATTGATTTGGTGTAGAAGTAGGACTTATGGACTTGGATTGACATAGCTCATTTGACTTTCCTTTATTAGTTAGAGGATGACTTAATGGGGTTGATCCTTGCCAATTCTCATATTGTGGTTAGTGATTAGGATAGAGATCCTTGACCACCAACCTTTGCCAAGACCTCTTTAGTTGTTAGTTTGTCTTCATTTCCATTTATTTTTCATGCCTCTTATCAAAAACCCCAAAACATGCCCCATAACCAATAACAAGGCACTTTATTGCAATTCCTAGGGAGAACGACCGGAGGTTAAATACTTCGGTTTATAAATTTAGGGGTTTGTTACTTGTGACATGCATGAAAGGATTATTGTTGGTTTAGAAACTATACATGCAACGAAAATTTATTTCTGAATTCTAAACCACACAAAAGTCTCGGTCATCAGTAAGATCGTTCCATTTCAGTCTTAATTTTGTTTTATTTTATTCTACTTTATTTTTCTTAGTGACTCTTCCCATAATCTCTGCATATAGTCTGCATTTGTATTTGCATTCTGCATTAAAAAAAATGCACGCGACGTGCGAGCGTCGCTGACGCATCCGTGTCATATGTGCATTCGAAACAAGAAGAAAAGAAGCAGAGAGTTACGCGGGAACGTGGCTGGAGGCATGACTCAGGCACAAACACGCCCACGCGAACGCGACCCTGACGCGTTCGCGTCTTTTGCAAAATCAGCCTTCCACGCGTGCGCGTCACCCACGCGCACGCGTGACCCTGCAAAATCGACGTAAAGAGGTATATGGCAGAGAGTTATGATAGATGGGGGCTGGAATGGTGCTGGAAGCACAAACGCTAATTTTTCAAAGTAAGGCCACTCACGTGTGAACGTCCCTCACGCGCACGCGTCACCCTAAATTTTGGCAATGTGCGTATAAAACAGAGAGTTGTGCGTGCGCGAGGCTGCACTCGCACCAATAGCACAAATCAGGTCACGCGTGCGCGTCACCCACGCGAATGCGTCACCTGAAAATAGCATCAACCACGCGAACTCGTGCTCCACACGTCCGCGTCGCATGCGACACATAGTTTAACTAGACCTGCGCTAGAATTCCTATATTTTCTTCCCCTATCCTAATTTTTTCTTTTCCCTTCTTATTTCTTTCTTCTTCCTTCTTTCTTCTTTATTCCTTCTCACTTTTTACTTTCTTCCCTCTTCTTTTTCACATCCATTATCAAGGTTCTTTTCTTTTCTTCTTCCCTTTTTACTTTTCTATTATTATTTTTATTCATGTTTTCTTTTTCTTTTTCTTTTTACTTTCATTATCTATGTTTTCTTTGTCTTTCTTTTTCTTTTTACATCCTTTTAATTGGTGTTAGAAATTTATTTAGGTGATTCTTTTCTTCCATAATTGCTTGTGGATTATTAAGGAATTGTTTGACAATTAATATTACTTCTTAAGGGTCGTTTGCATGTTCAAATCTAATACTTTCAATAACATATTTACCATGCATGCTAAGTGTTTGTGAAAAAGCCCGTATGGCATTGTGCAATTTAATTATCCTATTCTTCTACTCTAATGCCTATTTTTCACAAAACTCCTTAAACATTTTATTAAATGAATATAATTGTCAATACAAACGTGATGGCTAGTTTGTTACGAGTGATAATACATTTAAGTAATTAATGCTTGATCTATGCTACTCATGCCTTTGCCAACATGCCAATAAACATCTTGTATCTAATTGCCATATCCTGCACTTGCTATATTTCCATTGATGAACTTATCACATGTAGTCGCGACCATGTGTTAACGACATCCTTCTTTATCGTGCATTGATTATCACTTGTACCCTCCTCTTCCTTGCTCTAACCCTTAGCTTTAAAAGTTACTTTCCTTTTTCCTTTTCAGGATGGCCACCAAGAAAGGTAAAGAGAAAGCTACTCCCAAACCACTGGCAGGGAAAAGAAGAAAAAGAGCACTAGCTGCAGAGCCATCTTCAACAGCAGTAAAGCCCTCAACAAAGCAAATCAAGAGGATCATCAAGGTCGATGAAAAAGAGAAAGCCTTCCCAGCAAAGGACACTGCGCGGTTCACTAACCGCTACTGTGAGCAGATGTTCCCCATCCTGGCTGAGCGGAACTATAATAATGAGTACCTTCTCATCCTTCCGACCAATATTGTTGAATTTGTTAAGCCCCGAATTTAACGAACACAATGGGGATTCCTACGGAGACAGCCACGGTAGGTCAATCTTTCATGGGTAGTTGAATTCTACTCAAAATTTCACATGCCAACCCTACAGTCTGTCTATGTCCGTCAGAAGCAAGTCCCCAAAACTGAAGAAGCCATTTAGCTAGCTTTAGATCTTCCCCCTGCTCCAGAATGATTGGACGCATTCCAAGAAGCCTCTTTCAAGCGCCAAACATACCAATTTGACTGGGACGCCATTCTCAAAGTTATAGCACAACCTGGTAGCAGATGGATCTATGGATACCATTGATCCCGCCCTAAGGGAATATTGGCTTTAGCATTCACCTTGGAGGCTCGAGTATGGGCACAGATTATGTCCCATTATGTTTTTCCGAGCACTCATGAGTCCTCCTTCACTGTAGACATGGCTGTTTTACTCTGGTGTATCCTTACAGACCAGCCTCTCAATTTACCAAGACACATCCGGATTGCTATAGGACACGTATAGATTGCGGGCAACCTACCTTTTCCCACCTTGATTTTGGATCTAGTCTTAGCAGCCGGAGTCTCCTACAGAGCTGGGAACACCAAGGCCATGATTCCACGGGATGATCAGTATGTCCCTAATGGGAAATATATCAGACCTCTAGCAGTCACTACTAGCCGGCCTACAGAACCGACCAAAGATATTCCTTCTCCTTCCACATGACAAGCACCTTCAACAAACCAACTGCTCCATCAGATACTTGAAAGGTTAGACCGGCTTGACCGGCAAGGAAAGTGAAGAGAGCGCCGTAACAAGCGCCGATTTACATACCTCAAGGAGCTACTTGTTGGTAACTACCCACCTGAAGAAGACTCAGACACCCCGGACTCCTCTTCATTTACTAGCACAGGGAGCCATGACGGTCCCGATTGTGGAGATGCTACTACTAGCCCCCTGTTGTTCCTGACTGATGGCATCGAGGACGGTGCCAAGCTTTAAGTGTGGGGAGGTCGGTTAGTACCTGACTTCCAGAGGTAATTTCTCTTTCTTAGCACCAATAAATTATTTTTTTCCTCTTTTGTTCAGGATAGGATAAATTGCATAGTAATAGATATTTGCATTCATGTTCTATTTGATTGAAAAATAATAAGTTTCTTTTTAAGACTTTATTTTTTGAAAAATTTCACTAATTTAAATCAGAATTTTTTTGTGTTAAACTTGTTTGAAGACTGTAAATTGGAACATGGTTTAAAGCTAGAACACATAACCTGTGAGACTTGAGCTTAATTACATGGTTACATTATTTAACCATAATATTTTATTCTTGTGTGTTTTCTTCTCTATGATTGTAATCTATATTTTGTTCCATCCTATATGTCCAATATTTAATATGTTATATGCATGCATATGAATGAGGTCATTACTTTATTAGCTCACTTATCCCACATAGCCTACCCTTTTATGTCACCCTTGTTAGCCACTTTGAGCCTTTCTATCCCATTTGTTCTATATTTAACCACATCACTAGCCTTAAGCAGAAAAACAAATTAAATACCCCAATTGAATCTTTGGTTACCTTAAGATAGAGATTGTGTGTTAACTAAGTGTGGAAAAACTGTGGAAACATGGGTTAATAAGGGAATATGTTATGTTTTTACAATTGATAAAATATTGGGAATTTGGGTACCTACTCATGTAAGACCAGAAAATTAAAAATCCATGTGCATTGATAATGTTATGTTCATTTTTATGTTAAAAAATATTCAATAAATAAGTAAATAAATAAGGGGACAAAATTACCCCAATGCAATGTTAAGTTAATGAAAAGATCAATGCATATGTGATACAAATTAAAAAAAGAGTTGATGCATGAGTATGTACTGCAAAAGTAGAATTTTGGGTAGCTGGGTATGAATTTAAAAGTATCTAGAGTATGTATAGGTGAAGGCTTAGGTTTGATCAAGGATTCAGTTTATAGCTCACTTAGCCATATATATACTCTCACCCTTACCTTGTCCCCATTACAACCTTGAAAAGACCTCATGATGTTTGCATTGGTACATTAAATACTTGTTGATTGGGTAGGCGAAGAACAAAGTTTAGAAAGAATGACTATGGAAGAGTAGAGTGATTGCCCTATACACTTGAGTGATTAGAGTGCACATATACTCTCAGTAAGGGTTCAATGCTTGATTCTATGTTTCCTGCTTTCATGAGCTATCTTCTTACAAGTTTACTTGTTTTTACTGTATGATTTTAATTAATGATATCTGATTTATTTTTTATCTTGAAGAACTTATTTACTTTTAACCAAGTAGGCAAAAAAAATCATCTTAGCATATATTTGCATTCATGCATAGGTTGCATTGCAATGCATGAGTCTTACTTTTTCCTACTCATTTATTTTATCTCCTTGAGCTAAGCATGAGAACATGCTAATGTTTAAGTGTGGGGAGGTTGATAAACCACTATTTTATGGTTTATCTTGTGTTCAATTGAATGGTTTTATCAAGCTTTTACCCACTTATTCATATGATTTGCATGATTTTACAATTCCTTCCTAGTTTTATCCTATGGTTGAAAATTTGTTTCCTAGAGATCTTTAATTTGTATATTTTAATTCTCCTTTATACCATTTGATGCCGTGATCCGTGTGTTAAGTGTTTCAGGCTTTATAGGGCAAGAATGGCTTAGGGAATGGAGAGAAAGTTTGCAAAAATGGAAGGAACACAAGAAACCAAGGAGATAACTAGTGAGCACCATCGCGCACGCATGGCTCACGCGAGCGCGCGATATGAAGAAATTTGCAGCGACGCGTGCGCGTGCCTGACGCGTACGCGTGGATTGGAGTTCTGCAAGATGACGCGTGCGCGTGCCTGACGCGTACGCGTGACAAGGAAATTCGCCAAATGACGCACAAGCTTGACTGACGCGTACGCGTGACATGCGCGATCTGCAGAAATAACAGAAAATGCTGGGGGCGATTTCCGCCCAAGATTTGACCCAGTTTTCGGCCCAAAAACACAGAATAGAGCCACAGAACATGCAGAGACTCAAGGGGACATTCAGACATTCACATTACACATAGTTTTTAGTTTAGTTTTTCGAATCTTAGAGAGAATTCTACGCCTTCCTCTAGGGTTCTTCACATTCATAGTTTTAGAGTTTCATGCTTTTGCTTTTGGATACTGAGAAGGATCATTACCTCCGTGGAAGTTTCATTATTCCAGTTTGTTTTCTTAATTCCCTTTCTTTTTACTGCCCATTGACCCTATTTGGATAAGTATGTTGCATTTTAGGATTTATTAATACAAGAACCTTTTTACTTTTAATTGATTTTTAATTATAGTCTTTCATGTTTTCCTTTTATCCCCCTTTTAATTCTGTGAAGTTTATATTCATGATAATGGAGTAGTTCCCTAACTTGATTGGGAGTTGATTGAGAGGAGAACCTTGAGTTGGGATACTCAAGTGTTAATTCTAATGGGTAGTTAATGACTGACAACTCTAGTCTATTACTCTAATCCCTTCTTAGGAAAGGATTGGGACCTGTGACATAGTTGGTTAGTTAGTTACTTGAATTTTCCTTATTAATTAAGGGATGACCAAGTAGAGCAACAACCTTTTATTATTAAACTTGGGAAATTCCAACAAGGATAGAAATTTCAATTGATCTTCTCCCGATCAAGGCTTTTTAATTTAATTATATAAATTCTCTCGTTGATTTCCGTTGTTTAATTTTTACAATTACTTATTATCCTGTTTCTCAAACTCAAAATTTCTGGGAAAACCTCTAACCAATAAACTGCACTTTTTTGGCAACTCGTTGGGAGACAACCTGGGATTGATACTCCCAGTAATCTTATTCTTAAATATGTGATAATTCTTCTAAATTGACAAGCGGATTTTTGCTGCTTAAGAACTGTACTTGCAAGGCATTTTTATTATTAAGTTCTTAATCGGCCGATTTCCGCCGCGTCAAAATGCAAGCAGAAAAAGCCAATAGCTCTTTAAACCAAAAGGCAAGAATAAAAAGTCAGTAACCCTTTAAACCAAAAGGCAAGGGTAAAAGTATCCAAGTCTTTGAGTATTAATGGATAGGAGGGCCTAAAGGAATAGAATCCTGGCCTAAGTGGCTCAACCAAGCTGTCCCTAATCATGTGCTTGTGGCGTGAAGGTGTCAAGTGAAAAGCTTGAGACTGAGCGGTTAAAGTCATGATCTAAAGCAAGAAGAGTGTGCTTAAGAACTTTGGACACCTCTATCTGGGGATTCTAGCAAGGTTGAATCACAATCCAAAAGGGTTCACCCAGGTAAAGTGTCTGTGGCATTTATGTATCCAGTAGTAATACTGGAAAACAAAGTGCTTAGGGTCACAGCAAAGGCTCTAAAAGCTGTGTTCAAGAATAAAAAAGAACTAAACTAGGAGAGTCAATAATATTATCTGGATTCTAAGTTCCTAAAGATGCCAACCATTCTAAGTTTTCATGGATAGTGAGATACCAAAACTATTCAGAAGCAAAAAGCTATTAAGTCTCGCTCATCTGATTGTAACTGAGCTTTATTGGAAACTTAGAAATTTATTGTATCTTAATCTTCTTTTTATCCTACTGTGTTTTTAGTTGTTTGGAGACAAGCAACAGTTTAAGTTTGGTTTTGTGATGAGCGGATAATTTATACACTTTTTGGCATCATTTTTATATAGTTTTTAGTATGTTTGTTTAGTTTTTATTAAGTTTTTATAGGTTTTAGTGTTAAATTCACATTTTTGGATTCTACATTGAGTTTTTGTGTTTTTTTACAATTTCAGGTAATTTCTGGCAAAAATTGAGGAGCTGGAGCAATAGTCTGATTCAGAGACAGAGAAAGCACTACAGATGCTATCTGGCTCTGACCTCCTTGCATTTGGAAGAGCTTTTCTAGAGCTACAAAAGTACAAATGGAGCGTTATCAATGGCTATGGAAATCTGACTTTCAGAGCTTTCCAGCAATATATAATAGTCTATACTTTTTTTGAGATTAGAAGGCCCAAAAGTGGCATCCAACGCCAGCCTCCTGCCCCCTTCCTGGCGTCCAGCACCCACAAGGCGGAGTCCAACGTCCAAATGCCCAAAGAGGACTCCCTAGCCAGTGTTCAATGCCCTAGAGGCCTCATAGCACGTGGATCTCATCAAAGCTCAGCCCAAACACTCACCAAGTGGGAAATTTTACATTCTCCACAGAGGAGGACGCACACCATATTCGAATTAACCATTGTATTTCCTTTCAGTATGAGTTTCTAAACCTCCTAGGTTGAAGGGAGGAGCCTTGCTGAGTCCTATGAATTAATAAAAGTATTACTGTTTCTCTTCGATCCGTGTTTGATTTATTACTAAGATGCATACTCGTTCTTTGAAGAACTGAAAATTGATGGTTTAGAAGTTATAATAAATACTCGTTATAATTATAGTTACTAAACCAAGCAATCAACCTTTCTTACAAAAGTTTTGGTTGTCACAAGTAACAAACCCCCTTTTTTTAAAATTGATAACCGAGTATTTAAACCTCGGGTCGTCTTCTCAAGAAATTGCAGGGAGGTGTTCTTATTATTGGTTATGAGTTTGTAAATTGGGGGTTTTGAAAGTAAGGAAGCAGTATGTTGAATGATAATAAGAATAAAATAAATAACTATAAAATAGACTCTTGTCAAGGTATGAAAACTGGAAGTCCTATCCTGGTTATCCTTATCAATTGTAATGAGAATTGGATTTTTTTCCCACTTTGTTAACCTCTAACTATGAAGGTAAGTTAAGTGGATGAATTAATTCTGATTCCTCAAGTCCTAGTCTTTCCTTGGGAAAAGTTAGAGTTATTGGAACCCGAATTAATTCTTGAAGAATTCCAATTTTCAATCAACAATGAGTTTGATAACTTAAGTGTCTCCAATGACTCAACCAAAGCCAAAAGAGAAAAATTCAAATTATTTATATAATAAATAAAAGAAAGCGATCATAATTCTGAAATACCTCAATTAGCACTAATAAAGATATCAAATGTAACATGGAAGAGTTCATAAATTAAATTAAAAAAAGAAATAAAAGAACATTGAACCTGTGATGAAGAAGAATTAATCCTAAATTCTAAAACTAAATCCTAAGTGAGAGGAGAGAACCTCTCTCTCAAAAAACTACATCTAAATCCTAAAATTGTGAATATGAAAGCTTGTTTATCAATGGATGCATTTCCCCACTTTATAGCCTCTAATCTGTGTTTTCTGGGCTGCAAACTGGGTCAGAAACAGCCCAGAATTCGCTGGTTGCGAATTCGAACACGCTGATTTTTCATCACTGCAATGCGGCCGCGTGGAGCACGCGTTCGTGTCACCTAGCATCAGAAAAACTACGGCATATTATATATAAAATCAAAGCCCCAGACGTTAACTTTCCAACGCAACTGGAACCGCATCATTTGGACCTCTATAGCTCAAGTTATGACCGTTTGAGTGCAGAGAGGTCAAGCTGGACAGCTTTAGCAGTTCCTTCAGTTTCTTATATTCCTTCCACTTTTGCATGCTTCCTTTCTATCCTCTAATCTATTCCTGCCCTGTAATCTCTGAAAACACTTAACACACGTATCAAGGCATCTAATGGAAATAAGAGAGGATTAAACATAGGGAACTTAAGGCCAAAGAAGCATGTTTTCAATCAAAGCACATAATGAGGAAGGCAAATGTAAAATCATGCAAATAGTATGAATAAGTGGGTAAAGAGTTGATAAAAATCACTCAATTGAGCACAAGATAAACCATAAAATAGTGGTTTATCAACCTCCCCACACTTAAACATTAGCATGTCCTCATGCTAAGCTCAAGAGAAGCTATAAAGAAGTGAAGAGGAATGATAGATTAATATGAAATGCAACCTATCTATATGAATGCAACTACATGCAAAATGTTTCTACCTACTTAGTTAAAAGTAAACAAATCTTTAAAGAGGAAATATGAACTGGATTTCACTAATTCAAATCATGAAAATGAAGTACAGATAGACTTGCAAGAAGAAAATAGCTCATGAAAGCAGGGAACAAGGGATTGAGCATCGAACCCTCACTGATAGTGTATACACTCTAATCACTCAAGTGTTTAAGGTTCGATTCTCTCAATTCTCTCCTAACCTTGCTTTCTAAGGCTTGCTTTTCTTCTACCAATCAACAAAAATTTAATGCAGAGATACACATATCAAGAGGTCTTTTAAGGGTTGTAATGGGGTTAGGGTCAAGGTAGGATTGTATTTGGCCAAGTGGACTAAAATCTGAATCCTTAATTAACTTAAACTTTTCCCACCTAACTTAAGACAATCCATGTAATCATAATACCACATCTAACTATCCATTAACCATGTTTTCCACATATTCATGCATTCTACTTTCAAGTACAGTAGATATGCATTGCTTTCACCACTTTGGGGCATTTTGTCCCCTTTTTGCTTAATTGCTCTTTTTTTTCTTTTCTTTTTCTCACTTTTTTTTATATTTTTTTTCTTTTATTTTTCTCAATGCATATGATTAAATTATTGGATGCATGAATCATGTCCTAAACATTTCTTTCACATTTTCAGAAAATTCTAACATACTCAATTCTCAAACCAAATGTTTCCAAACCCAATTTTCCCACTCTTAAATCATAAGCACTTTCACTAGTCTAAGCTAACCAAGGATTCAAATTAAAGGCATTATTGTCTTTCGCTTAGAGTTAATGATGTGCTAAAGTAAAGAACAAAGGGGTATAATAGGCTCAAAATTGGTTTGCAAGGGATAATGAAAGGTAAGGCCATATGGGTATGTAAGCTCAGTGAAACAAAGGCCTCAATCATGTAAGTGTATGCATACATCAAATAATGGAAATATAGAATTAAGCAAGACAAAGATCACAATTTTAGAGAGAAAAATACACACCAAAATAAAATATTGGTTGATAAAATGCAACCAATTCAAATAAGCTCAAAATCTTACAGGTTTTGTGTGTTCGAGCTCTAACCCATGTTCCAAAATAATATTTCTTCAAACAAGTGTAATATTAAATTTTATTCAAATTAGTGAAATGCTCTAAAAGGTTTCTTGAAAAAGAAAATATTACTTCAACCAAATGGTAAAATATGCAAAAAATCAAATAAATATGCAATCAAACATGCAAATGCAACAACTAACAAGGAAAATAAAACATTGGTGTTTGAGAAGGAAATACTAACCCATGGAGATTGGTATCGACCTCCCCACACTTAAAGATTGCACCGTCTTCGGTGCATGCTGAGATGTGCAGGTGGACGGATTGTTCCAACTGATGCTTTTCTTCAAGGATTGTGCAGATGGACTTGTTTGTCTCCCCTTTTAGAAGGTTTTCCCTTTTTTCGTCTTCGGTGGCCAGCCTGAAAGAAGAGAAAAAGAAGAATAGTAACCCAGAAATAAAGATAAGAACATAAATAAAATATGGGTGTTAATGCCAAATAATAAAGGTCTCAATTACATGGTAGCTACAACATGCAAATGAGAAAACAGTAGAAGTACATGGCAAATCAAGAGTGCAAAAATTTGCAAAAATAGGGAAGAGAGTGTAGGTAAGGAGAGATAATAAAAATTCATGTCAATGTAAAAGTAATACAGGTATAAAAGATTGGCATTGATATAAATAATATTATCTAACCAGAATTAAACAAGTCTCTAAGCGTCTAAAATAATTCAAGAGAAGATGCAACAGTTAAATAAGAAAATTTTAACACCAAAGAAAGAAAAATTAATTAATTTAGAAAAGAAAATAAAAATATGCATAAAAGTAAGATGCAGTGAATGAAATATGAAAATAAATTAAGTAAAATAAAATAAAAGATAGGAAGAATGAGAAGGGAAAGAAGAGAAAAGAAAGAAATAATAATAAAGGAAAACAAAAATAAGGATTTGGGGAAGAAAAGATAAGATATTTTGGCTAATGGGGATAATCTGTGCGCCGCATGTGACGCGGACGCGTGAGTCACGCGATCGCGTGGCCTGATTTGTGCGATTGGCGCGAGTGCAGCCTCGTGTTCGCGCAACTCTCTGTTCAGTTGCTTATTGCCGAAATTTGGGGTGATGCGGTCGCGTGGTTGATGCGATCACGTGGATGGCCTTATTTCCAATATGACGCGAACGCATGGGTGACGCGTTCGCGTGGGAGGAATTGGGCTTCTAGCACGAGTTCAGCCCTACCCCAGCACAACTTTCGGCCATGCACCCCTTTACGTTGATTTTCAGGTCACGCGGCCGCGTGGGTGACGCGGTCGCGTGGGAGGCTAGTGTGCCCACATGACGCGGACGCGTCAGCGATGCGATCGCATGGGGTGATTTGTGCCAAAGGCATGCCTCCAGCCACGCTTTCGCATGACTCTCTGTTCAATCTTCTTTTCTTCCGCATGCACTAGTGACGCGGACGCGTCAGCGACACTGCCGCGTTGCGTGCGTGTTTTTTTTTATGAAGTATACAGAATGCAATGCTTAATGTGAATGCTATGCATGGTTCCAGGTTCAATAAAATAAAACTCAGAAACAAACAAAACTAAATAAACTTAAAATTGAAAAAGGGACGATCATACCATGGTGGGTTGTCTCCCACCTAGCACTTTTAGTTAAAGTCCTTAAGTTGGACATTTGGTGATCTCCCTGTTATGGTGGCTTGTGCTTGAACTCATCCAGGAATCTCCACCAATGTTTGTGATTCCAATGGCCTCCGGGATCCCAAACTAGGCGCAGAAAGCCTTCTAGCAGGTTGAAAGAAGTGACAAGGCCCCAAGAGTGTTGATTTCTAGGCTGAATTCCGGGGTCCCAGACCTTGCCTTTGCACCCATATTTGTGTTGATCATCATGATTCCATCTGGGTAGCAAGCAATCTGAATTCTCACAAAAGTGGCCAAACAACTTCCTAGACCCATTCAGTGGAGCTTTACACCAACCTTTGTGTTTAAACTTAAAGCTTCTAGCCATAATGAACCTTGCAGGACAATTCTTACCACTGACCATCTTCCTCTTACTCTTTATGCCACAAAGAGCTCTAAGTTGACCATCAGTCTCCAGTAGCCCACATTCAAGTGGAATCAGAAAGCTAAGTGATATGAATTTTACCCACTTGAATGTTGTGAAGGATGATGACAACTTAGGGGGAGGTATTCCTAATGAAATTGCAAGCTCCACTCCCTTGTGCTCTTCTCTGACAACTTCCACCTCTTTGCAAGTTTCTTCAATATCAACCTCTTCCTCTTGGTAGCATTCTTCCAATTCAATCTCTTCTTCATTGCTCACCAAGGGCATGGGAGGCTGTGCTTCTTCTTCTTTAATCTCCATTTCTTGACTAACCTCTTCCAAGTCCTTAATCATGATATGCCTTGGAGGTTGTATGCTCTCCTCAACATTAACATCAAACACCGTGGAAGAAGGCTCTATGACTGGACTTTCCAATGGAGGTACAGCATCTTTTAAGTCTGCAACCACTTCTTCCTTTTTAATAATTGCTACTTTGTCCAGTTGTTTAAGTATAAAATTGTACTCATCCTCGATAATTTTCTTTCTATGACAACTCCTTTCAACTACTCTTTCATCTTCAAGGGTCTCTCCTACCTTTACCCGTAGGGCCTCCTCTAGCTCCTTATGAAGTATGGATTTGCGAAGATGATTCTTTATTTCCTGTTCCATATCAATAGCATAATTGGGATGATCTTGCTCTTGGATTGATGGATGTCGGTGCTCTCCCATGGAGGGTGGTGATAGGATGAAAAGATCATTATGTGGTTGAAAAGGAAGTGCACTAGAGCTTGAGGGTTGAATATTGGAAGTAGAGGGTTGGTTCATGCGGGAAATAAGATTTTGGAGTGTAGAGGTGAGACCAATGATGTTAGAGATGAGTGTATTGTTATCCAATGGAGGTTGGGGTGGATCTATGTATGGTTCATTTGGTTCATAGGGTGGTTGGTATGGTGGATGTGGGTTAGGGTCATATGGTGGTGTTTGGTGATGAGGGGCTTGTGAGTATGGTGGTCCAAAGTCATGTTGAGGAGAGGGTTTATAGGCATATGGTGGTGGTTGTTGATAGTCCATTGGAGGTGGTTGTTGCCATGAGAGTTTATCAAATCCTTGTGGCTCCTCTAATCTTTGATTGTTCCAACCTTGATGCCTGTTCTCATTGTAATTTCCTCTTCCTGCAACATAATTATAACCAGACTCATAGCCAAAGGGGTGAGAGTTCATAGTAGTAAATAAAAATTAAAAACAAAAATAAAAAGAATTTAAACTAAAAGGTTATTGAAATTTAAATTTTTTAATTTGAAAATTAAATTTTGAAATTTGAAATTTGAAATTTGAAATTTTTGAATTTTGAATTTTAAATTTTTGAAATTTGAATTTTGAAATTTGAATTTTAAAATTTAAAATTTAAATATTGAATTTTGAAATTTGATTTTTGGAAATAAGATAAGATAAGATTTTGAAAAAGATATGATTTTTTTTTTGAAAAAGATTTGAATTTTGAAATTTAAATTTTGAAATTTGAAATTTGAATTTTAAATTTTTAAATTTTAAATTTTTTGAATTTTTGAATTAAATGAGGAAAGAGAAAAACAATAAAATGACACCAAACTTAAAATTTTTAGATCAAAACGAAGAAAACAACTAAGAACAACTTGAAGGTCAAGATGAACACGAAGAACAACTTGAAGATCAAGATAAACACCAAGAACAAATTTTTTGAAAAATTTTTAATAACTAAATAAAAACCAATAACCTCTTAATTTACGAAAAATAAAAAATAAAAACAAATAAACAGGTAAAAAGCAAATATTTACAATAACCAATAATAAGGCACACGTTTGCAATTCCCCGGCAACGGCACCATTTTGAAGAACTGAAAATTGATGGTTTAGAAGTTATAATAAATACTCGTTGTAAGTATAGTTACTAAACCAAGCAATCAACCTTTCTTACAAAAGTTTTGGTTGTCACAAGTAACAAACCCTTTTTTAAAAATTGATAACCGAGTATTTAAACATCAAGTCATCTTCTCAAGGAATTGCAGGGAGGTGTTCTTATTATTGGTTATGAGTTTGTAAATTGGGGGTTTTGAAAGTAAGGAAGCAGTATGTTGAATGATAATAAGAATAAAATAAATAACTATAAAATAGGCTCTTGGCAAGGTATGAAAACTGGAAGTCCTATCCTGGTTATCCTTATCAATTGTAATGAGAATTGGATTTTTCTCCCACTTTGTTAACCTCTAACTATGAAGGTAAGTTAAGTGGATGAATTAATTCTGATTCCTCAAGTCCGTGATGACAAGTCATCTTAGCCTAGTTTCACTAGCCTTTTTCTTTGTTTTTATTAGGTTTTATGCACTTTCTTGCATTCTAAGTAAGTAATTTGGAATGAAAATGCATGACTTCTTTGAATCAATCAACCACCATGTAATTGATGTTAAATCATGAGGTTTAAGCTAAATTTGATTGATAATTAACTGATTTATAAACCTTGTGAATTTTGTGATACTTTGATTGGTTGTTTTGATTACTTATAGGTGAAGAAAGAAGAAAATAAGAAAAGCGTGGCCTAAGGAATGTGCCCAAAGGAAGCAACAAGCGTGCCCAAGAGAGGAAAAGCGTGGCAAAAATCAAGGAAGAAAGGAAAGCTAAGTTGAGAAAGCAAACTGAGCTTCACAAGGAAAAGTGGGAAAGAGCAAAGCACTAAGCTCAGTTCAATTAGTCAACTGAACACTAAAGAAAGCAAGGAGGCAACATGAAGCTCAGTTCACAAATTGAGCTTTATCGGGGGCTCTCAAAAATTAATTCAAAGCAAAAATCCCATAAATGAAGCCACCAAGATTCGAACCAAGGACCAATGGGAGGCAAGGAACATTCCTCACAAAGGAAAATCAAGAAGAAATAGCCAAAATGCTTCATCCAAGGTTCGAACTTGGAACCACACGCTACTCCTTGCAAGGAAAATGAGAAGAAAATAGCCAAAATGCCTCCTCCATGATTCGAACTTTGAACCACACGCTACTTAGCTTGGAAGGAAAATAAACTAACATGCTTGGGCCAAGTTTCGAACTTGGGAACTCTTTGGAACACAAGGGAGGAGCGCCACCAAGCTAGCAAGAAAATGAGCCAAGATGCACTCCAAGAGGATCGAACCAGGGAGCTTCATGAAGAGACAAGGAGGAGCGCCCACTCTTCCAAAGAAAATTGCTTCAGACTTCCTCCACCAAGATTTGAACCTGGGACCTTGGAGTGCAAAGCTAAGCGCTACACCATGGAAAGCTCAGTTGGTTTTCCCAACTGAGCACTACCTCCCCCCAAGCTCCCCACACTTTGGCGCATAATTTTGCACACCAAGGGGGCTGTGACACGCAAATTGATGCAACAAGGAGCAAGCCAAGCGCACCATGACACGGCCTAGAGCTCAGTTCAAAATTCCAACTGAGCTCTATTGTCACGCAATGACCAAGAGGCTGGCGCACCATACTTGACACGGACAGCAACACTTGGGGGCTCAGTTTGGTTTTCCAACTGAGCTTGCCCCTGGGAGGTGCACTTGGGCTGAAAAATTGAATTAAAAATCCAACTTAATTCATTTCTTTACCAAATCAAAAGCCCATCCAAATTCCAAAATCCAAGAATAGAAAGTGTATAAATAGGAGTTAGTTTGATGTAATTAGGACCTTTTGACACCTCTAGACTTTACTTTGAATTTTCCTTTTACTTTCATTTTCATTTTGAGCTTTTGAATTGAGATCTTAGAGAATTGGGAGGAGAATTGATCTCTCTTCTTCCTTGTTCTTGCTTGAGCACTCTTTTATTTTCTTGCTTTGGATCTTGGGTGAAGAATTGAAGAACTTCTGTTTCAATCTCACCTTGAGATCTCTTGTTTACATTTTCTGCATAATTGAATTTCAAATTCTGTTTCCTGCTTCCAACTTTCTACTTCTTCTGCAATTTACTTTTCTTTATTTCCTTTGCAATCGTTCTTGTTGGATCAAGGAAGGATTTGAGATCTAGACTTGTTATCTAGTCTCTTCCACTCCTGAGATCTTCAACCTCTTTTACTTTGCTGCAAATTAAGCATTGCTTTCCTGTTTCTAAATTCTTCAAGGCATTTTACTCTTCTGTTTAAGATCTACTTCACTGCAATTCAATTTTCTCTTTTATGTTTAATGCAACTTACTTGTTCGTGTTTAAATTCTGCAATCCCAATTCCCAATTCCTTTTACAATTCAAGCAATTTACGTTACTTGCACTTTAAGATTCAGTCACTTACATTTCTTGCAATCTAAGTTTCTGCAGTTTATATTACTTGTTCTTTAAGATTAAGCTCATTTACTTTCTTTGCTCTTTAATTTCCTGCAATTTACCCCTCTCCCTTTACATTTCAAGCAATTTAGTTTCTGTCAATTGCAAACCACTCAACCAATACTTGATTCGCTTGACTAAATCAGCCACTAAACTAAAATTGCTCAATCCTTCAATCCCTGTGGGATCGACCTCACTCATGTGAGTTATTATTACTTGATGCGACCCTGTCCACTTGCCGGTGAGTTTTGTGTTGGATCGTTTTCCACACATCAGTCCTAGTCTTTCCTTGGGAAAAGTTAGAGTTATTGGAACCCGAATTAATTCTTGAAGAATTCCAATTTTCAATTAACAATGAGTTTGATAACTCAAGTGTCTCCAATGACTCAACCAAAGCCAAAAGGGAAAAATTCAAATTATTTATATAACAAATAAAAGAAAGAGATCATAATTCTGAAATACCTCAATTAGCACTAATAAAGATATCAAATGTAACATGGAAGAGTTCATAAATTAAATTAGAAAAATAAATAAAAGAACATTGAACCTGTGATGAAGAAGAATTAATCCTAAATCCTAAAACTAAATCCTAAGAGAGATGAGAGAACCTCTCTCTCTAAAAACTACATCTAAATCATAAAATTGTGAATATGAAAGCTTGTTTATGAATGGATGCATTCTCCCACTTTATAGCCTCTAATCTGTGTTTTCTGGGCCGCAAACTGGGTCAGAAACAGCCCAGAATTCGCTGGTTGCGAATTCAAACACGCTGATTTTTCGTCACTGCGACGCGGCCGCGTGGAGCACGCGTTCGCGTCACCTAGCGTCAGGGAAACTATGGCATATTATATATCAAATCGAAGCCCCGGACGTTAGCTTTCCAACACAACTAGAACCGCATCATTTGGACCTCTATAGCTCAAGTTATGACCGTTTGAGTGCAGAGAGGTCAGGCTGGACAGCTTTAGCAGTTCCTTCAGTTTCTTATATTCCTTCCACTTTTGCATGCTTCCTTTCTATCCTCTAAGCCATTCCTGTCCTGTAATCTCTGAAAAAACTTAACACACATATCAAGGCATCTAATGGAATTAAGAGAGGATTAAACATAGGGAACTTAAGGCCAAAGAAGCATGTTTTCAATCAAAGCACATAATTAGGAAGGCAAATGTAAAATCATGCAAATAGTATGAATAAGTGGGTAAAGAGTTGATAAAAATCACTTAATTGAGCACAAGATAAACCATAAAATAGTGGTTTATCATTCTTCAACATGGTGAATAGGATGATCTGTGACAATCAAATCTGTTTGGGAAGATTAGGGGAGATTAGGGTCTCGGTGGTAGAGGCTGGAACCCAAATAAGCAGCATTCTCTGATCTAGAAGATTCGACCTTGTCTGTGGCGTTTTGAGTAGGATCGCCAGGAGAATGAACTGCTAGAGCTTCACCCTTGTTCAGATTGGATGACCACGGTCAATGGCATTTGATCTGAAATAGAGGAGATTAATGACCACGACCTATGGCATTGATCACATACAGCCTGCCATAGAAGAAATCACTTACAAGCAAATAAGACAGTAATACCAGAGTTAATTCAGAAAGACAAAGCAACTCCAATCCTTAACCATATTCCTATTACTGATTCCATTTAATTTACAGACTACTTTATTTTATTTACATGTCTACTTAGTTTAGATCTCACAAATACAAATCACAAATACTTTAGTTTAGATCTCACAACATAGTTTTAGTACCAGCAAGTGCACTAGGTCGTCCAAGTAATACCTGAGCGAGTCAGGGTCGATCCCACAAGGATTATGGCTTGAAGCAAGCTACGGTTGTCTTGCAAGTCTTAGTCAGGCGGAATCAGAAGGAGTTGACTATTAAGAAGTTAGCTCTTAGAAATTATATGCTGGGAATCAAAATACTGATAGGAATAGAGTTGAGAGTTAGAGTTGCTTTGTCTTTCTAAAGTAACTCTAGTACTACTGTCTTCTTTGCTTGTGAATGATCTTCTTCTGTGGCAGGCTATAAGTGATCAAAGCCATTGCCCATGGTCATTGATCTCCTCTGCTACAGGTTGAACACGGCCATGGCCATTGGCCGTGGTTACTGAATCTGATGAAGGGTGAAGCGCATAGCAATCAATTCTCTTGGCGATCCTACTCAAAATGCCACAGATAAGGTCGAACCTTCCGGATCAGAGAACGCTGCTTCTTAATTCTAGCCTATACCATGGAGACCTTAAACTCCCTGGAGATCGGCTGAACTGGTGTCTCGAGAAGTCCCCAATAAAATCGTGGATTAACCATCTGAGGGATGTATAAACATACCTGTTGGCTCGTGCTTTTCTTCCAGGTACTCACACGAACCCAAGTAGACTCGGGTGTTTGTAAGGCACGTTCATCTTAATGTGATGAACAGAGCCAATTTGTCAGATCGCCCTGTTCATCACGATGAAGATTGGAATATACATCTTAGAGATAGATCAGACACGGATCGAAGAAGAAGA
Source organism: Arachis hypogaea (assembly GCF_003086295.3). NCBI lineage: Eukaryota > Viridiplantae > Streptophyta > Magnoliopsida > Fabales > Fabaceae > Arachis > Arachis hypogaea. The sequence continues at coordinate 48,523,752 of NC_092047.1, forward strand.
AATAGTACTTTTATTAATTCACAGGACCCAGCAGGGCTCCTACCCTCAAACTAGGAGGTTTAGAAACTCATACTGAAGGTAAAAACAATGGAAAAATGTGAATATGGTAGACCTCCCTCCATGGGAGGTGTATGATATGAAAAAGTGTCAAAGCTCTCCTAAATTACATAAATAAGATCCCTTAAATACTAAACAGATGACTAGTAAGGGTAAAATAGTCTATCTAGGCTAAAATCTACTTCTGAGGCCCACTTGGTGAGTATTTGGGCTGAGCTTTAATGACATCCACGTGCTATGAGGCTCCTTGGGCGTGGAATGCCAGCAAGGGGGTCCTCTCTGGGCCTTTGGACGTTGGGCTCTGCTCTTTGGGCGCTGGACGCCTAGAAGTGTGCAGGAAGCTAGTGTTGGACGCCAGTTTTGGGTCTTCTAATCCGAAGCAAAGCATAGACTATTATATATTGATGAAAAGCTCTGGAAGTCCACTTTCCAAAGCAGTTGCGAGCGCTCCATTTGGACTTCTGTATCTCCCGAAAAGCTCTTCCGAATGCAGGCAGGTCAGATTCGGACAGCATCTGCTGTGCTTTCTCTGTCTCTGAATCAGACATCTGCTCTAGTTGCTGAATTTCAGCCAGAAAATACCTGAAACTACCCAAAAACACAAAAACTCATAGTAGAATCCAAGAATGTTCTTTTAACACTAAAACCTATAAAAACTTAGTAAAAACTATATGAAAATGATCTCAAAAAGCGTATAAAATATCCGCTCATCACAACATCAAACATAAATCGTTACTTGTCCCCAAGAAACTAAAAACACAGTAGGATAAAAGAAAATTAAGATAAAATAAATTTCTAAGTTTTGAATGAAGCTTAGTTAAAATCAGATGAGCGGGACTTAGTAGCTCTTTGCTTCTGAATAGTTTTGGCATCTCACTATCCATTGAAACTTAGAGATGTTGGCATCTTTAGGAACTTAGAATCTAGATGATATTATTAACTCTCATAGTTAAGCTTATTTTGATTTTTGAACACAACTTTCTGAGTCTTGGCCGTGACCCTAAGCACTCTGTTTTCCAGTATTACCACCAGATACATTCATGCCACAGACACTTTAACTGGGTGAACCTTTTTAGATTGTGACTCAGCTTTGCTAGAGTCCCCAGATAGAGGTGTCTAGAGTTCTTAAGGGATGCCAGGGCATTTTGGCCAGTTTAACTGACCTTTTCTTTATGGTTTTTAGGTAGTTTCATGCATTTTCTTAGGAAATAAGCAAGTTTTGGGTAAATAATCACTTACATCTTGATTCAAGCAAACATTGTGAATTTTATATGATTTCATGAGAATTATGCATGAATTAAAGGACAAATTGAATGATGCATGTCTCATAACTTGGATTAGAGCTTTGATGCACTTTATTGCTTGATTTCAGGATAAAGGAAGCAAGGAAGAACCACGTTAGTAGCCACGTTAGTCTAGCTAACGTGACCACTAACGTGGAATGAAGGCTAGCTTGCAAAGTTAATGAGAAAAGTGATTGCCAATAACACCTTCGTGAGCCATCATAGCCCACGTCAATTGCCACGTTAACTATATTAATGTGGAAGCTAACGTGGAAGAAAAGTAGAACTCCAACGTTAGTGGTAAAAGTAAGTGCCACTAACTTTCCAAAAGGGGCAATTGGCCACGTTAAGAGCCACGTTAACTTAGTTAACGTGAGCTCTAACGTGGAAGAAGAAGATGATGCCAACGTTAGTGACACTCACCTTTGTCACTAACGTTGGATTAAGCCCTTATTGGCTACATTAAAAGCCACGTTAACCTAGTTAACGTGGACTCTAACGTGGAGGGAGCAAGAATCACCAACGTTAGTGACACTCACCTTTGTCACTAACATTGGATTGAGCCACTGGTGCACGAAATTGTGATCATCAACAATAGTGCCAAAGGACTTGGAGCTCTTAAACGTGAATCACACTTTGTCACAATTCCACACAACTAACCAGCAAGTGCACTGGGTCGTCCAAGTAATAAACCTTACGTGAGTAAGGGTCGATCCCACGGAGACTGTCGGCTTGAAGCAAGCCATGGTCACCTTGTAAATCTCGGTCAGGCGGATTCAAATGGTTATGGAGAATTGATAATTAAAAGATAAATAAAACATAAAATAAAGATAGAGATACTTATGTAATTCTTTGGTTGGAATTTCAGATAAGCGTATGAAGATGCTTTGTTCCTCCTGAACCTCTGCTTTCCTATTGCCTTCTTCCAATTATTCATACTCCTTTCCATGGCAAGCTTTATGTTGGGCATCACCGTTGTCAATGGCTACTTCCCGTCCTCTCAGTGAAAAAGTTCCAAATGCGCTGTCACCGCACGACTAATCATCTGTCGGTTCTCGATCATGTCGGAATAGGATCCATTGATCCTTTTGCATTTGTCACAATGCCCCACAATCGCGAGTTTGAAGCTCGTCACAGTCATTCCTTCCCAGATCCTACTCAGAATACCACAGACAAGGTTTAGACGTTCCGGATCTCAGGAATGGCTGCCAATAATTCTAGCCTATACCACGAAGGTTCCAATCTTAGATTAGAAACCCAAGAGATACGCATTCAAGCCATTGCTAGTAGAACAGAGGTGGTTGTCAGGCACATGTTCATAGGTGAGAATGATAATGAGTGTCACGGATCATCACATCCATCAAGTTGAAGAACGAATTAATATCTTGGAGAAGAAATAGACTTGAGTTGAATAGAAAAACAATAGTACTTTATATTAATTCTTGAAGAACAGCAGAGCTCTACACCTTAATCTATAGTGTGTAGAAACTCCACCGTTGAAAATACATAAGAACAAGGTTCAGGCATGGCTGTGAGGCCAGCCCCCAAACGTGAGAAGGTCTATCCAAGTATGAGTAAAAGATACAATAGCAAAAGGTCCTATTTATAGAAAACTAGTAGCCTAGGGTTACAGAATAAGTAATTAATGCAGAAATCTTCTTCTGGGCCTACTTGGTGTGTGCTTGGGCTGAGCATTGAAGCTTTCATGTGTAAAGACTTTTCTTGGAGTTAAACGCCAGCTTTTGTGCCAGTTTGGGCGTTTAACTCCAGCTTTTGTGCCAGTTTTGGAGGTAAACGCCAAAATTCTTGAGCTGACTTGGAATGCCTGTTTGGGCCATCAAATCTCGGGCAAAGTATGGACTATTATATATTGCTGGAAAGCCCAGGATGTTTATTTTTTAACGCAATTGAGAGCGCAGCAATTGGGCTTCTGTAGCTCTAGAACTTTGAGTGCAGGGAGGTTAGAATACAGCAGCATATGCAGTCCTTTTTCAGCCTCTGAATCAGATTTTTGCTCAGGTCCCTCAATTTCAGCCAGAAAATACCTGAAATCACAGAAAAACACACAAACTCATAGTAAAGTCCAGAATTGTGATTTTTATTTAAAAACTAATAAAAACATAATAAAAACTAACTAAAATATATTAAAAACATACTAAAAACATTGCCAAAAAGCGTATAAATTATCCGCTCATCACAACACCAAACTTAAATTGTTGCTTGTCCCCAAGCAACTAAAAGTCAAATAGGATAAAAAAGAAGAGAATATACAATGAATTCCAAAAACATCTATGAAGATCAGTATTAATTAGATGAGCGAGGCTTTTAGCTTTTTGCTTCTGAACAGTTTTGGCATCTCACTTTATTCCTTGAAGTTCTAAATGATTGGCATCTATAGGAACTCAGAATCCAGATAGTGTTATTGATTCTCCAAGTTAAGTATGTTGATTCTTGAACACAGCTACTTTATGAGTCTTGGCCGTGGCCCTAAGCACTTTGTTTTCCAGTATTACCACCGGATACATAAATGCCACAGACACATAACTGGGTGAACCTTTTCAGATTGTGACTCAGCTTTGCTAGAGTCCCCAATTAGAGGTGTCCATGGTTCTTAAACACACTCTTCTTTTTGCTTTTGACCTCGACTTTAATCGCTCAGTCTCAAGTTTTCACTTGACACCTTCATGCCACAAGCACATGGTTAGGGACAGCTTGGTTTAGCCGCTTAGGCCAGGATTTTATTCCTGTGGGCCCTCCTATCCACTGATGCTCAAAGCCTTGGATCCTTTTTATCACCCTTGCCTTTTGGTTTAAAGGGGTATTGGCTTTTTCTGCTTGCTTTTCTTTTTTTTCTTTTCTTTTTTTTCTCTCTCTTTTTTCTTTTCACAAGCTTTTCACTGCTTTTTCTTGCTTCAAGAATCAATTTTATGATCTTTCAGATCATCAGATAACATTTCTCCTTTTCCCATCATTCTTTCAAGAGCCAATAATTTTAACATTCATAAATAATCAAATTCAAAAATATGCACTGTTCAAGCATTCATTCAGAAAAACAATAGTATTGCCACCACATCAAGATAATTAAACTGTTTTAAAATTTGAAATTCATGCACTTCTTTTTCTTTTTCAATTAAAAACATTTTTCATTTAAGAAAGGTGATGGATTCATTTTCATAGCTTTAAGGCATAGACACTTAGACACTAATGATCCTGTAATAAAGACACAAACATAAATAAACATAAAGCACAATTTTCGAAAAAAAGAAAAATAAAGAACAAGGAAATTAAAGAACGGGTCCACCTTAGTGATGGTGGCTTGTTCTTCCTCTTGAAGATCTTATGGAGTGCTTGAGCTCCTCAATGTCTCTTCCTTGCTTTTGTTGCTCCTCTTTCATGGTTCTTTGGTCTTCTCTAATTTCATGGAGGAGGATGGAATGCTCTTGTTCCACCCTTAGTTGTCCCATGTTGGAACTTAATTCTCCTAGGGAGGTGTTGATTTGCTCCCAATAGTTTTGTGGAGGAAAATGCATCCCTTGAGGCATCTCAGGGATTTCATGATGAGGAATTTCCTCATGCTCTTGTCCATGAGTGGGATCTCTTGTTTGCTCCATCCTTTTCTTAGTGATGGGCTTGTCCTCATCAATGAGGATGTCTTCCTCTATGTCAATTCCAGCTGAATTGCAGAGGTGACAAATGAGATGAGGGAAGGCTAACCTTGCCACAGTGGAGGACTTGTCCGCCACTTTGTAGAGTTCTTGGGATATAACTTCATGAACTTCTACTTCCTCTCTAATCATGATGCTATGAATCATGATAGCCCGATCTATAGTAACTTTAGACCGGTTGCTAGTGGGAATGATTGAGTGTTGGATGAACTCCAACCATCCCCTAGCCACAGGCTTAAGGTCATGCCTTCTTAGTTGAACCGGCTTTCCTCTTGAATCTCTCTTCTATTGAGCGCCCTCTTCACAGATGTCCATGAGGACTTAGTCCAACCTTTGATCAAAGTTGACCCTTCTAGTGTATAGGTGTGCATCTTCTTGCATCATGGGCAAGTTGAATGCCAACCTTACATTTTCCGGACTAAAGTCTAAGTATTTTCCCCGAACCATTGTAAGCCAATTCTTGGGGTCCGGGTTCACACTTTGATCATGGTTCTTGGTGATCCATGCATTGGTATAGAACTCTTGAACCATTAAGATTCCGACTTGTTGGATAGGGTTGGTGAGAACTTCCCAACCTCTTCTTCGAATCTCATGTCGGATCTCCGGATATTCGCCCTTTTTGAGCTTAAAAGGGACCTCGGGGATCACCTTCTTCTTGGCCACAACTTCATAGAAGTGGTCTTAATGTACCTTTGAGAGGAATCTCTCTATCTCCCATGACTCGGAGGTGGAAGCTTTTGCCTTCCCTTTCCTCTTTCTAGAGGTTTCTCCCGCCTTTGGTGCCATAAATGGTTATGGAAAAACAAAAAAGCATTAGCTTTTACCACACCAAACTTAGAAGGTTGCTCGTCCTCGAGCAAAAGAAGAAAGAAGAGAGTAGAAGAAGAAGAAATAGAGGAGATGGAGGGGGCTTAGTATTTCGGCCAAGGGGGATAGGTAGTGTGTATGTTTGTGTGAAAATGAAGGAGTGAAGATGGGTTTATATAGGAGTGGAGAGGGGAGTTTGGGTTCGGCCATATAGGGTGGGTTTGGGAGGGAAAGTGGTTTGAATTTGAATGGTGAGGTAGGTGGAGGTTTTATGATGGATGGATGTGGATTGGTGAAGGGTTTATGGAGAAGAGGGTAGGTGAGGGGTTTTTGGGGAAGAGGTATTGAGGTGATTGGTGAATGGGTGAAGAAGAAAGAGAGAGGTGGGGTAGGTGGGGATCCTGTGGGGTCCACAGATCTTGAGGTGTCAAGAATTTCTCAGCCCTGCACCATGTGGCGTGCAAAACGCCCCTTGCTGCTAATCCTGGCGTTAAACGCCAGGCTGCTGCCCATTTTTGGCGTTTAACGCCAGCTTCTTTCCCATTCCTGGCGTTAAACGCCAGTCTGGTGCCCATTTCTGGCGTTAAACACCCAGAATGGTGCCAGACTAGGCGTTTAACGCCCATTCTGCTACCCTTACTGGCGTTTAAACGCCAGTAAGTTTCTCCTCCAGGGTGTTCTATTTTTCATTCTATTTTTCCTTCTGTTTTTGATTTTTCAATTATTTTTTTTTGTGACTTCACATGATCATCAACCTATAGAAAACATAAAATAACAAAAAAAATAGAAATTTAATATAGATAAAAATTGGGTTGCCTCCCAACAAGCGCTTCTTTAATGTCAATAGCTTGACAGTGGCTCTCATGGAGCTTTATAGATATTCAGAGCAATGTTGGAACCTCCCAACACCAAACTTAGAGTTTGAAAGTGGGGGTTCAACACCAAACTTAAAGTTTGGTTGTGGCCTCCCAACACCAAACTTAGAGTTTGACTGTGGGGGCTCTGTTTGACTCTGTATTGAGAGAAGCTCTTCATGCTTCCTCTCCATGGTGACAGAGGGATATCCTTGAGCTTTAAACACAAGGGAGTCTTCATTCACTTGAATGATCAATTCTCCTCTGTCAACATCAATCACAGCTTTTGCTGTGGCTAGGAAGGGTCTACCAAGGATGATGGATTCATCCATACACTTTCCAGTCTCTAGGATTATGAAATCAGCAGGGATGTAATGGTCTTCAACCTTTACAAAGACATCCTCTACAAGTCCATAAGCCTGTTTCATTGAATTGTCTGCCATCTCCAGTGAGATTCTTGCAGCTTGTACCTTAATGATCCCTAGCTTCTCCATTACAGAGAGAGGCACGAGGTTTATGCTTGACCCTAGGTCACACAGAGCCTTCTCAAAGGTCATGGTGCCTATGGTACAAGGTATTGAGAATTTTCCAGGGTCTTGTCTCTTCAGAGGAACTTTCTTCCTAGTCAAGTCATCTAGTTCTTTGATGAGCAACAGAGGTTCATCCTCCCAAGTCTCATTACCAAACAACCTGGCATTTAGCTTCATGATTACTCCAAGGTATTTAGCAACTTGCTCTCCAGTAACTTTTTCATCCTCTTCAGAGGAACAATACTCATCAGAGCTCATGAATGGCAGAAGTAAATTCAATGGAATCTCTATAGTCTCAGTGTGAGCCTCAGATTCCCATGGTTCCTCATCAGGGAACTCCATGGAGGTCAGTGGACGTCCATTGAGGTCTTCCTTAGTGGAGATTGTAACAACCCTGATTTTCGAGTATATGAGATCTTTTCTGAAAGTACGGGTTTCTCCAGAAGATCAGTAAAGGGAACACCTCTGTTATATCATCAAGCATCTCAATCCTCATTATCATTATGTCATCCTTAAGCTAGAACCTCCTCTGAGGCAAGCTTGATAATGCAATCGGGAAGAACCTAGTTTTTGAACCGTATCGGTTGGCAGTTTTGATTTTGATTTTTGTAAATAGTCTCTGTTTGACGAACCGGACTCGATTCATGAGAGGAGAGAGATAATATTATAATATTATCATTATATTAGTATTATAACATGCTTGAATGATATTATAAGGTTACCTGGTCTATTTTTGTTAAAAACAGAAAATCGGTTTAACCGGGTTTACGGTTTACTGGTGCAACTTAGCACCAGCACTCTCTGATGAATTTAGCAATGCTAAGGCCTCATTATACATGTTATATTCTCATAATAAATATGTTACTAGTGTCATTTATGCTAGTAGCTCAGAAAATAATTTTTAGAGATGTTTTTACGAGTGTTCCAGTACACCTAGTTTTAGTAGTTGTACACTAGAGATATTTTAATATTATTTTAATCCCCCTCCAAGCCAACCAATCACAACTCACCTTACACCCCCAGGACCTCCAAGGCTGTCTCATTTCATCATTTTGGCCGAAAATAACAAGAGAGAAAAGAGAGAAACTTTCAAGAACACTTAATCTTCAAAGCTTGATTTCTTCTAAACTAAAACTCAAATCAAAACTCCGTTTTCACCAAAATGATCCTCTCTTCTTCCTCTACATAACCATGTAACTTATCAAGGATGGAAATAAGGTTAGATGGCTGTCCCTCTCCCATTTCAATTCGGTTTTCAAGGAAAACCATGCAAAACATGTGTTTTCTTGATGTTCTTCCTTAGGAATCATGCTTAACTTGACTTGAGGGCCAAGAAATGTGAATTTCCAGCAAGTATAAGGTGAGATATCTCTTCCTAACATACTGAGTGAGATTTGGTCAGTTGAGAGTTTTTGGATTTAAAGTTGTTCTTGATGTGATTTAGGAGGAAAAAGTGCTTAAGGACCACCTGAAAGTTTAACCGAATTAGGAGCAACAAAACCAGGTAGGGATTGACGAATTTAATCTTGATTGATTGTGTTTGAGTTGTGTGATTATGATATGGTTTGGTTATGCTTGAAATTGATTGTTTATATGAGTAATTCTTGTTGAAATTTTGGTGAAAATTTGATGAAATTTGATGATATTCAACTTTGAATTTGTGTTCTTCATGGCTGCTGGAAAAACGAACCCTAGACCTTAAATTGGGGTTCAATTTGTGTTAAAATCATGTAGAAAAGATGGGGTTTTAGTGGCTGCAAATTTATTATGAATTATGGTAAAAATCGGTTGCTGAAAAGACTGAAAAACGGGTAAAAACAGAGAAAGAATCTGAAGAATTTACGAAGAACACGAAGAACACTTTGAGTGTGGTGAAGAACAATGAAGAACACCTTTTAGATCTTAGAAAGGGCAAGGAAGTAAAATTTTTGGTGTTTAAGGGGTTATATGGTAATTTCTAGAAGTTAGGGTGGTAAAAGTAGAAATATTAAAAGTTACGGGTGGTAAAAAGTGAATTTTAAAGGTTAAAGGTTAAAGTAAAGTTAATTTTCGAAAATATATTAATAAAATAATAAATAATAATAAAATATTAAATAATAATATTTAATTAAAAATAATATTTTAATAAAAATAATAAAATAATGCGAAAAAGGCAGTTTTCTGTAAAAGCTTTAGAAAGACAACTTTAAGCGCAGAATCTCATAATTACCTTCATAAAACACTTAGGGAGTGGTAAAAACATATTAGTGAGGCAAAGATAAAGAAAAGATAAAAAGTTGAAGAAAAGATAAAAATCGAAGAAAAAGTCTGTAAAATTTTAACAACAAAGAAACAGACAAAGACTAGTGAACGAACTAGGGCAACATAGTTAGTTCTTGATTTGCGAATAGGGTTAGGTATTATATGAAAAGTTAAACTGTTTCAGTATAGACTTAATGAACCTATACTTGGGACAGACTAACTAATCATACCGAAATTTACATAAGCTTTAAATACATACGTTAAATAGAGAAAGCAGAATAAAGTGAGGAAGCGCAGAGAAAGGAACAAACAGAGCAGAATAAAGAGACAAAGCGAAGAGAGTAATATGATAAAGAGTAGAGGACCTATTGAGAGGTCATCTGTTGCATTAAGGCAACCTCAGAGATATCTATATGTTCATCTACTGTATTGTAGCAGTCAGATAGATAATGGTGCAACCACTGAGAAACGCTTTCTTGCGGTACAGATCCATATTTTATTTCTGTAAGGCAGAGGGGTTATTTCCTGCTACAGAAGTACCGTGACCACCTGTTCCATTTCTGTAGTGGCAGAGGGGTTATTTCCTGTATACAGAAGGTGTGTTGGCATACAACCCTGCAGTGGCAGATGTGTTATTTCCTGCGTGCAGTGGACCCTGTGGTGGCAGAGGGGTTATTTCCTGTACACAGGGGTATAGCCAATAGGAAAGCCTTATCCAGACAGAGGTTGCTGGATAACGTCGGGAGCGGGTTAGTAACCGACAGATGAGCTCATTACCTGCACTAGGGCTAGACATGCATCATTCTTGTCTGCGCATCATTCTCTGTTGCATTCCTTCCTGTGTGTGATCTACTTCTTTATGTTTGTCTGCTCGTATGCTACTTCTGTGTTTTATTTTCTTGTATTCTTTTGTTTGTGTTCTGCTTTTTGTTGTCTCTACTTCCTCTTTCTATCTTTATCTTCTGTTTACTGCTTCGCTATATTATGTTACTCGTCTACTAATCGACCCCAAATAAATGAACGTAACTAATAACCCTGACCCTACTAAGAACTCCCCAGTTCTTACCCCTTCTCTCTCCCTTCCCCCTTCAGATGGAAGTAAGAGTACCTCACCATAGTTCGCTGATGACCATTCGCAAGAAGAGGATTCTGCTCTAGATAGTCTTCTGAGTCTAGGGTGAGTATTGTTCTCTGTTTATATGTAAATACTGTGAGACCAGCCAATGTCTGCACCCTTTGTATGCGCACTTTAACCTAAATCCTGTGTACGAGATTCCTATTTTGTGGATACTTTATGAGGTACCAGAGAGATGTCCTGTGGAAAAGTCTGATTGTGCAGAGGAGTAGCAGATGATGTTCTATATTTTGATGACGTTCCACCTGACTTGAGTTGTGAAGACTTAGAACATACTTTCCCTCGCTTTAGTAGTTTAGAGGGACTAGGTGAATATAGAGTCTAGGCTAGCCTGGGTGCCAGCTTAGGGACTTCTTGAACAAGTCAGGACCTGGGATGTTGTATGTATGTATATGTATATAGTAATTATCTAGCTATACCTAGGGGTGTTCTAACTAAAGGTCTATACTCTAATAAAGGCTGGATAACTAAATGTTGCTAGCTACTTGTGATGTATTTATGTGTGGTTGCTTATAACTGTTTTATCTGTTACTATTTGTGGATTGATTATAAATGATTCTGTTTTTAATCCAAACGTTTAAAAAAAAAAGTACCACGCAAATTAACTACGCTTTTAACAACGAATCAGGCTCATATAATAAATAATAGATAATAATTAGGAAGATAAATTGGTAGCGCTTAGTTTCCGGTATGATCTAGACATATTGAAAATTGGGTCGTTACAGAGATCACTGCTTCTTCCTCCTCTCCAGGTTTGGCCATGTGAGACGTGTTTATGGCCTTGCACTCTCTCTTTGGATTCTCTTCTGTATTGCTTGGGAGAGTACTAGGAGGGAGTTCAGTAATTTTCTTACTCAGCTGACCCACTTGTGCCTCCAAATTTCTAATGGAGGACCTTGTTTCAGTCATGAAACTTTGAATGGTTTTAATTAGATCAGAGATAATGGTTGCTAAGTTAGAGTGGCTTTGCTTAGAGTTCTCTGTCTGTTGCTGAGAAGATGATGGAAAAGGCTTGCTATTGCTAAACCTGTTTCTTCCACCATTATTGTTGGTGAAACCTTGTTGAGGTCTATGTTGATCCTTCCATGAGATATTTGGATGATTTCTCCATGAAGGATTATAGGTGTTTCCATAGGGTTCTCCCATGTAATTCACCTCTTCCATTGCTGAGTTCTTAGGATCATAAGCTTCTTCTTCAGAGGAAGCTTCCTTAGTACTGTCTGTTGCTGCTTGCATTTCAGACAGACTCTGAGAAATCATATTGACTTGTTGGGTCAATATTTTATTCTGAGCTAGTATGGCATTCAGAGTATCAATCTTAAGAACTCATTTCTTCTGATTTGTCCCATTATTCACAGGATTCCTTTCAAAAGTGTACATGAATTGGTTATTTGCAACCATTTCAATGAGTTCCTGAGCTTCTGCAGGCGTCTTCTTCAGATGAAGAGATCCTCCAGCAGAGCTATCCAATGACATCTTGGATAGTTCAGACAGACTATCATAGAAAATACCTATGATGCTCCATTCAGAAAGCATGTCAGAAGGACATCTTCTGATCAATTGCTTGTATCTTTCCCAAGCTTCATAGAGGGATTCACCTTCCTTTTGTCTGAAGGTTTGGACTTCCACTCTAAGCTTGCTCAATTTTTGAGGTGGAAAGAACTTTTCCAAGAAGGCATTGACTAGCTTTTCCCAAGAGTTCAGGCTTTCTTTAGGTTGTGAGTCCAACCATGTCCTAGCTCTGTCTCTTACAGCAAAAGGAAAAAGCATAAGTCTGTAGACTTCAGGGTCAACCCCATTGGTCTTGACAGTGTCACAGATTTGCAAGAATTCAGCTAAGAACTGATGAGGATCTTCCAATGGAAGTCCATGAAACTTGCAATTCTGTTGCATTAGAGAAACTAATTGAGGGTTAAGCTCAAAGTTGTTTGCTCCAATGGTAGGGATTGAGATGCTTCTCCCATAGAAGTCAGGAGTAGGTGCAGTAAAGTCACCAAGCACCTTCCTTGCATTGTTAGCATTGTTGTTTTCGGCTGCCATGGTTTCTTCTTCCTTGAAAAGCTCTGTTAGGCCCTCTAAAGAGATATGTTCTTTAGCTTCTCTTAGATTTCTCTTCAAGGTCCTTTCAGGTTCAGGATCAGCTTGAACAAGTATGCCTTTATCTTTGTTCCTGCTCATATGAAAGAGAAGAGAACAAGAAAGTAGGGAATCCTCTATTTCACAGTATAGAGATTCCTTGAGGTGTCAGAGGAAAAAAAGAATAGAAGGAGGAGGTAGATGGAAGAGAATTCGAACATATAAAGAAGGAGGGAGTTCGAATTGCACCTTGAGGAAGAGTGTTAGTGCTTTAAATAGAAGGATGTGAGAAGAGGGGAAGAATTTTCAAAATTAAAGTAAAAGATTTTGAAATAATTAAAAGAAATTTTGAAAATTTGATTGATGAATTTCGAAAACTAAAATTGGGAAAGAAATTAAGTGATTTTGAAAAAAAAAGATTTTGAAATTAGAAATTAAAAAGATATGATTGAAAATTAATTTTGAAAAAGATGTGATTGAGAAGATATGATTGAAAATCAATTTAGAAAAAGAAAGTTTTTAAAATTAAAGTTGATTACTTGACTAACAAGAAATTAAAAGATATGATTCTAAAATTTAAAGTTTGATCCTTTCTTAATAGGCAAGTAACAACTTGAAAATTTTGAAGTAAATCATTAATTATAACAAGGATTTTCGAAAATAAAAAAAATGGAAAGAAATTGATTTTGAAGAGATATGATTGAAAAGATGTGATTTGAAAAAGAATTGATTTTGAAAAATTATGAAGATTTGAAAAAAATTTGAATTAAAAACAAAATCTTCCCTCTTGTGTCCTTCTGGCGTTAAACGCCCAGAATGGCATCCATTCTAGCGTTTAACGCCCAAAATGCTACCTTTTTGGGCGTTAAACGCCCAGCCAGGTACCCTGGCTGGCGTTTAAACGCCAGTTTTCCTTCTTCACTGGGCGTTTTGAACGCCCAGCTTTTTCTGTTTGATTTCTCTGCTGAATGTTCTGAATCTTCAATTCTCTGTATTATTGACTTGAAAAGAAACAATTTTGAAAATATTTTTGAATTTTTAATGATGAGAAACAATAAAAATTGCAACTAAGATCAAATAAACAATGCATGCAGGACACCAAACTTAAAAATTCTGTATTAGAGGCTTTAACAAATTGAGAATGCATAAGAAAAACAACAAAACACACAAAACAAGAGAATTTAAAGATCAGAGCACTGAAATCATCATGAACAACTTGAAGATCAATGAAGAACAATATGTATAAATTTAAAAAATGCAAGAAGAAGAAAGTCATGCAATTGACACCAAACTTAAAAATTGATACTAGACTTAAACAAGAAACATAAAATATTTTTGATTTTTATGGTTTTATAAATTTTTTTGTGATTTTCGAAACTTATATGGAAAAGAAGATAAAGAGAATCAAAACTTTAATAAGAATTCCAAGAATCATGTAATGTTAGTCTAAAGCTTCAGTCTAAAAAGATTAGACATGTTTGGCCAAGCTTCAGCAGGACATTACATTCAGCAACTAAATTGATGAGAATCAATCAGCTTTTGTGATGATAAGCACATCACCTTGAAACTCTAGAATTCATTCTTAAAAATTCTAAAAAGTACCTAATCTAAGCAACAAGATGAACCGTCAGTTGTCCAAACTCGAACAATCCCCGGCAACGGCGCCAAAAACTTGGAACACGAAATTGTGATCATCAACAATGGCGCCAAAGGACTTGGAGCTCTTAAACGTGAATCACACTTTGTCACAATTCCGCACAACTAACCAACAAGTGCACTGGGTCGTCCAAGTAATAAACCTTACGTGAGTAAGGGTCGATCCCACAGAGACTATCGGCTTGAAGCAAGCTTTGGTCACCTTGTAAATCTCAGTCAGGCGGATTCAAATGGTTATGGAGAATTGATAATTAAAAGATAAATAAAACATAAAATAAATATAGAGATACTTATGTAATTCTTTAGTTGGAATTTCAGATAAGCGTATGAAGATGCTTTGTTCCTCCTGAACCTCTGCTTTCCTATTCCCTTCTTCCAATCATTCATACTCCTTTCTATGGCAAGATTTATGTTGGGCATCACTGTTGTCAATGGCTACTTCCCGTCCTCTCAGTGAAAACATTCTAAATGCGCTGTCACCACATGGCTAATCATCTGTTGGTTCTCGATCATGTCGGAATAGGATCCATTGATCCTTTTGCGTCTGTCACACGCCCCACAATCGCGAGTTTAAAGCTCATCACAGTCATCCCTTCCCAGATCCTACTCAGAATACCACAGACAACGTTTACACGTTCCGGATCTCAGGAATGGCTGCCAATAATTCTAGCCTATACCACGAAGGTTCCAATCTTAGATTAGAAACCCAAGAGATACGCATTCAAGCCATTGCTAGTAGAACAGAGGTGGTTGTCAGGCACATGTTCATAGGTGAGAATGATGATGAGTGTCACGGATCATCACATCCATCAAGTTGAAGAACGAATGAATATCTTCGAGAAGAAATAGACCTGAGTTGAATAGAAAACAATAGTACTTTGTATTAATTCTTGAAGAACAGCAGAGCTCCACACCTTAATCTATGGTGTGTAGAAACTCCACCGTTGAAAATACATAAGAACAAGGTTCAGGCATGGCCGTGAGGCCAGCCCCCAAACGTGAAAAGGTCTATCCAAGTATGAGTAAAAGATACAATAGCAAAAGGTCCTATTTATAGAAAACTAGTAGCCTAGGGTTACAGAAATAAGTAATTAATGCAGAAATCTTCTTCCGGGCCCACTTGGTGTGTGCTTGGACTGAGCATTGAAGCTTTCATGTGTAGAGACTTTTCTTGGAGTTAAACGCCAGCTTTTGTGCCAGTTTGGGCGTTTAACTCCAGCTTTTGTGCCAGTTTTGGAGTTAAACGCCAGAATTCTTGAGCTGACTTGGAACGCCTGTTTGGGCCATCAAATCTCGAGCAAAGTATGGACTATTATATATTTCTGGAAAGCCCAGAATGTCTACTTTTTAACGCAATTAAGAGCGCAGCAATTAGGCTTTTGTAGCTCTAGAAAATCCACTTTGAGTGCAGGGAGGTTAGAATACAACAGCATCTGCAGTCCTTTTTCAGCCTCTGAATCAGATTTTTGCTTAGGTCCCTCACTTTCAGCCAGAAAATACCTGAAATCACAGAAAAACACACAAACTCATAGTAAAGTCCAGAATTGTGATTTTTATTTAAAAACTAATAAAAATATAATAAAAAATAACTAAAATATATTAAAAACATACTAAAAATAATGCCAAAAAGCGTATAAATTATCCGCTCATCAGCCACTATGAGCCACGTTAGTTGCCACGTTAGAGGGATGATGAGCCAACGTTAGTGACACTCACCTTTGTCACTAACGTTGGAGAAGGCTATCAATACCACGTTAGAAGTCACGTTAACCTAGTTAACGTGAACTCTAACGTGGGAAGTAGAGGCGTTCTGAAGCGTTAGTGACAAAGGTAAGTGTCACTAACGCTCTCGAAGATTTGGCAAGCCTACGTTAAAGGCCATGTTAACTATTCTAACATGAAATCTAACGTAGGGAGAAAGGGGTACTCTCAACGTTATTGAAAAAGGTAAACCCCAGTAACGTTTGCGAAGGGCCAAGGGTCAACGTTAGTGGTCACGTTAGTGCCACTAACGTTGAAGTTAACGTGGACCACTTTGGGTTAGGAACGTTAGTGAAAAAGGTGATTGTCACTAACGTTCTCAACCCAACATTTTCACTTAATGTTAATACCACTAACGCCCTAAGCTAAAGTCCCTGCCTACTTCACACTTTCTCTGCAAGTAAAGCTGAGCCCACTGAAGAAGATAACTGCTTCAACTCAAGATCCAAAGGCCCATATCCAAGACTTGAAGAATCAACTAGAAGATCAGAAGAGTAGTATATATAGGAGTAGCCTTGAACTAGAGAGGAGCTTTTGGCACTATTAGAATTACTCTCTGTAATTTACTTTCTCTGCACTTCTAGTTTAACTTTCAGAATGTACTCTCCATCTTTGCTTTCCATTCCCAGAGCTATGAACAACTAAACCCCTTTCATTGGGTTAGGGAGCTCTGTTGTAATTTGATGGATCAATAATAGTTTTCTTTATTCTTCTTCTTTCTTTTCTCTTGATTTTACTAGAAAGCTTTCAATCTTCATCCAATTGAGTAGTTATCTTGGAAAAGAAGCTATTCATACTTGGATCTCTTCTGAACCTTGGAAGAGGAATGAAGAGATCATGCTAGAAATGCTTTCTCATGTTGGACCAAATTGGGGTTTGGGCGGATATGGTGACATATAATTCTCCCAATACTTTGATTTGGAAATACATGTGGTATAATCAGTGACCACACTTCATCTCTTCTCATGAGCAATTAGACCAAGGAATTGGTTATTGATCTGATTTGAGAGATTGAATTACCAAGGAATTGGAATTCAATCACTTAAGATTGCCAAGGAGATCAATGAATGCATTAATTGAGGAAGAGATGAAAATGAACTTGATCCGGAGAATGCAACATCTCCTAAGCCCAATGAATTCCCATTTCTGATCTTACCCATTCTCTTTACTTTATGCCATTTACTTTCATGCTAAACTCCCCTTCCCCATTTAAGATTCTGCAATTTACTTCCCGTCATTTAATTTCTGCTATTTACTTTCCCGCCATTTAATTTCCTACAATTCTCAACTCACTTTCTGCTTAGCTCAACTAGAACATTCTTCCAATTAAAGTTGCTTGACCAATCAATCCCTGTGGGATTCGACCTCACTCTACTGTGAGTTTTTACTTGACGACAATTCGGTATACTTGCCGAGGGAGATTTGTTAAGGGACAAGTTTCCGTGCATCATTAAGCACACTCTTTTTGCTTTGGACCACGACTTTAACCGCTCAGTCTCAGGCTTTTCACTTGACACCTTTATGCCACAAGCACATGGTTAGGGACAGATTAGATTGAGCCGCTTAGGCCAGGATTTTATTCCTTTGGGCCCTCCTAACCACTGATGCTCAAAGCCTTGGGCCCTTTTACCCTTGCCTTTTGGTTTTACGGGCTATTGGCTTTTTCTGCTTGCTTTTTATTTTTTTTCTTTCTCTTTTTTGCCATTTTTTCTTTCTTGCATGCATATAATTTTTTTTCTTTTGCAGCATGCTTTTTCTTTTGCTTTTTGCTGCTTCTTCTTACTTCAAGAATCAATTTTCAAATTTTTCAGGTTATCAATAATATTTTTCCTTTTTCCTTATTCTTTTTGGAGCAAACATTCATAGATTTCAACTTCAAACATGCACTGTTTTTTTTCATTCATTTAGAAAACAAAAGCAATTGACACCACATCAAACTAATCTTATTTTAAACTTGAAATTCATGCATCTCTCAATTCTTTTTAGATATTTTTTTTTCATTTAAGCAAGGTGAGAGAATATGGAACATCTTACAAATTTTTAAGACATCAATGCAAATGATCATGCAACTAGGACAAGAAAACAGATAAACAGACAGAAAACAGAAAAATAACAGGAAGGAAGTAAAAGAGAATGAATCCACTTGAATGATGGTGGCCAGTGCTCCTCCTTGAGGATCTTGTGTAGTGCTTGATCTCTTCTATGTCACTCCTTTGTCTCTGTTGAGGCGGCTGCACAAGTTTATGTGCATGATCTCTAGTTTGCTCTATCCTCTTCTTCTATACTTAATAGTTTTGCTCGCCCTCGAGCAAATATGATCAATAGGGAGGAAGAAGGTGGGGTAGGTGGAGCTTCTGTGGGACCTCTTGGTCCTGAGAGGCTAGGGAATTCCAGATTCCCTGCTTCTTTGCATTGGCGTTTGAACGACCAGGGACAGATACCTGGCTGGCGTGCAACGCCAGCAATGCACCCCTCTTGGGGCTTGAACGCCCTGGAAGGCATCCTCACTTGCGTTCAACTTTGACACTCTTTCCGGAGTGTTCTATTTTTACTGCTGTGAATTCTGTCTCTTGAAACACTTTTATTTTTCTGCACTTTTACATTTCAGTATTGAATTCAATTTGGCTTATGCAATTTCGGTTTCTGATAATCCTCTTCTACAAATTTTCCTTTCTGCAATTTTACAATTCAGTTTACATTGAGCTTGATTTTAATCTTCTGTTCCCATTACTTTCAATTTACTTTCATGCAATTTAAATCTTCTGCAATTGTTCTGAGTTCTGATTTACTGCTTCATTTAATTTTCCAGCACCCAATTCCCTTTACATTTGCTGCAATTTACGTTTCTTGCTCTTTAAGTCTGCCAATTTACCTTTTTCACTTTATACCTTCTGCAATTTACATTCTGTTAATACAATTTCACCCAATTCACCGCTGTTAGCTTAACTAAACTAATTAGCTCACTAAAGTTGCTTGATCCATCAATCCCTGTGGGATCGAGCTCACTCTTGTGAGTTATTACTTATTACTACTTGATGCGACCCAGTACACTTGCCAGTGAGTTTGTGTGGAATCGTTTTTCCCTCATCAAGTTTTTGGCGCCATTGCCGGGGATTGATATAGATCGACAATGATTAAGTGGGTGATAAGTATAGATTAAGCATTTTCTTTGTTTTTATTCTTTTAATCTTCTGTTTTAAGATGATACCAAGGTGTTTGTGTTTTTGCCTCACTAAACAAATCTCATCTGAGACATGAATTTCAATTTTCTTTGGTGATTGTGTTTTACAAAATTCAAATGGAATTCAACTCATCTTTTGATCAAATAAATTTTATGGGATATTGCCCACCATCACAATATGATTCAAGTCATTATCCTAATGGTGGATGGGAATCTCACCAAGAAATCACATATTCTGAGCAACCCAATCAATGAAGATATGCTTCAGAGCCACAAGATGAGCAAGACAATTCCCTGGGATACTACCCAATACCACAATATGATTCATGTCATTATGCTAATGGTGGATGGGAGTATCAACAAGGAATAAAAGAGTATGAACAATAAAGTGAAATGAGCTACCTTCCAGAGCCACAAAGTAACTCATATTGTTATGACAGTTACACAAACTATGGCTGGAAAGGAAATTTCAATGATTCATATTCTAATCATCTAGAGACATCATCATTTGATTGTGCTGTCAATACATTCATGCAAGATTGCTCCCCAAGGCCACAAAATGATTCACACTATGATGGATTCAACAATTACTCAAGTTGTGGTTGGGAGAATCAAAATAAAAAATCATTCAACAGTTCATACTCCATTTATCAAGAGCCATCATCACTTGAGCAAGCCTTCAATTCATTTATGCTAAATTGTCCAACCTCACCTCCCAATTTTTCACTTGAAAATTCTTTATCACTTGATTATGCCTCAACACAAAGTTTCCTCCAAGATCCATACAACTTACTTCACCAACCACAAAATCCAGTCCACAATTCACAAAATTCACTCCATACCCCTCAAAACAACTTCACCACAACATATCCATGTCCACAAAATTACTCTCAACCTTCATCTCTTGAGCCAGCAGAGGATCTCCTTCAAAAGTCCAGAGAATTATTGGAAAGACAAGAACAAGTCTGGAAAAGGCAAGAAATCCTCCTCAAGAAGATGGATGTGCACTTAGAACAAATAAGGAGAAACTTAGAACTATCAAACAGTGAGGATGAAGACTAATTTGTGGGTGAGGAAGTGGAAGAATAAGAAAAAGAGGTCCCTGTGTCAAGAGAAATTCCAATAAAGAATGAAGTTATGGAAGTATATGAGCCTAGGATTCCATATCCACAGAGGCTAATCGAAGTGACAATGGAACATGAAGATTCCCTCCCAAAGGACTTAATGCAAAATCATGAAGAAGAAATGGAGGAAGATGATGAGCGGATAATTTATACGCTTTTTGGCATTGTTTTTAGTATGTTTTTAGTAGGATCTAGTTACTTTTACGGATGTTTTCATTAGTTTTTATGTTAAATTCACATTTCTGGACTTTACTATGAGTTTGTATGTTTTTCTGTGATTTCAGGTATTTTCTGGCTGAAATTAAGGGACTTGAGCAAAAATCAGATTCAGAGGTTGAAGAAGGACTGCTGATGCTGTTGGATTCTGACCTCACTGCACTCAAAGTGGATTTTCTGGAGCTACAGAACTCAAAATGGCGCGCTTCCAATTGCGTTATAAAGTAGACATCCGGGGCTTTCCAGCAATGTATAATAGGCTATACTTTGGCCGAGTTTAGACGACGTAAAACGGCGTTGAACGCCAGTTCTACGCTGCTGTCTGGAGTTAAACGCCAGAAACAAGTCACAAACCAGAGTTGAACGCCAGAAATACGTTACAACTTGGCGTTCAACTACAGAAAGAGCCTCTGCACATGTAACATTCAAGCTCAGCCCAAGCACACACCAAGTGGGCCCCGGAAGTGGATTTATGCATCAATTACTTACTTCTGTAAACCCTAGTAGCTAGTTTATTATAAATAGGACCTTTTACTATTGTATTAGACATCTTTGGAATCATCGTGGATTGTATTTAGATCCTGTGATCTCGTTTTGGGGGCTGGCCATTTGGCCATGCCTGGACATTTCACTTATGTATTTTCAAACGGTAGAGTTTCTACACTCCATAGATTAAGGTGTGGAGCTCTGCTGTTCCTCAAAGATTAATGCAAAGTACTACTGTTTTCTATTCAATTCATCTTATTTCACTTCTAAGATATTCATTCGTACTTCAACCTGAATGTGATGAACGTGACAATCATCATCATTCCCTATGAACGCGTGCCTGACAACCACTTCCGTTCTACTTTAGATTGAAGGAGTATCTCTTAGATCTCTTAATCAGAATCTTCGTGGTAAAAGCTAGATTGATGGCGGCATTCATGAGAGCCCGGAAAGTCTAAATCTTGTTCGTGGTATTCCGAGTAAGACTCTGGGATTGAATGACTATGACGAACTCCAAACTCGCGAGTGCTGGGCGTAGTGACAGACGCAAAAGGATAGTAAATCCTATTCCAGTATGATCGAGAACCTCCAAGATGATTAGCCATGCAGTGACAGCGCATCGGACCATTTTCACAGAGAGGAATAGGATGCAACCAACGACAAGGGTGATGCCTCCAGACGATTAGCCGTGCTGTGACAGAGCATTTGGACCATTTTCCCGAGAGGATTGAAAGTAGCCATTGGCACCGGTGACATCCTTACATAAAGCCAGCCATAGAAAGGAGTAAGACTGATTGGATGAAGACAGTAGGAAAGCAGAGGTTCAGAGGAACGAAAGCATCTCTATGCGCTTATCTGAAACTCTCACCAATGATTTACATAAGTATTTCTATCCTTCTTTTATTACTTATTTTCGAAAACCCCATTACTATTTTATATCTGCCTGACTGAGATTTACAAGGTGACCATAGCTTGCTTCATACCAACAATCTCCGTGGGATTCGACCCTTACTCACGTAAGGTATTACTTGGACGACCCAGTGCACTTGCTGGTTAGTTATGCGAAGTTGTGAAGACATATTTAGACCATGGTTCTGTGCATCCGTTTCTGGTGCCATTGCCAGGGAATCAATTTCGAACAACAATTCACAACCTGAGTAACAATTTCGCATACCAAGTTTTTGGCGCCGTTGCCGGGGATTGTTCGAGTTTGGACAACTGACGGTTCATCTTGTTGCTCAGATTAGGTAATTTTCTTTTTATTTTCAAAAATTTTTCAAAAATATTTCAAAATTTTCTCACCTGTTTTCGAAAAATAAAAAGAAAAAAAATGTTTTCAAAAATATATTTTTCTTCAGAATTTTTAAGAATGAATTCTAGTGTTTCATGAAGCATGTGAAGCCTGGTTGGCTGTAAAGCCATGTCTAAATTCATTTGGACAGAGGCTTCCAATTTGTTATCAAGAGCAAGCTAGTTGTTGCTAATCCACCTGCTGCTGTTCCTGATTTACATACTAAAGCTTGGCTGGCTATTAAGCCATGCCTGACCCTTTTATTGGAGCTTTAGTCTAAAAAGCATAAGATTCCTGGAATTCATATTAAAAATTTTGGAATCCTTATTTTTCTTTTTCAAAATGATTTTCGAAAAAAATTAAAAGAAAATACAAAAAATTTATAAAATCATAAAAATCAAAAATATTTTTGTGTTTCTTGTTTGAGTCTTGAGTCATGTTATAAGTTTGGTGTCAATTGCATATTCACCTTGCATTTTTCAAAAATTTTCATGCATTCATAGTGTTCTTCATGATCTTCAAGTTGTTCTTGGTAAGTCTTCTTGTTTGATCTTTGCATTTGCATGTTTTGTGTCTTTTCTTGTTTTTCATATGCATTCCTGAATTCTTTATGTCTAAGCATTAAAGAATTCTAAGTTTGGTGTCTTGCATGTTTTCTTTGCATTAAAAATTTTTCAAAAATATGTTCTTGATGTTCATCATGATCTTCATATTGTTCTTGGTGTTCATCTTGACATTCATAGCATTCTTGCATGCATCACATGTTTTGATCTAAAATTCTCATGCATTGCATTATTTTTCTTGTTTTTCTCTCTCATCATAAAAATTCAAAAATCAAAAAAATATCTTTCCCTCTTTTCTCTCATAATTTCGAAAATTAGATTTGACTTTTTCAAAAATTTTTAAAATCTAGTTGTTTTTATGAGTCAAATAAAATTTTCAATTTAAAAATCTTATCTTTCTCAAAACCTTTTTCAAAAATCAAATCTTTTTCATTTTTCTTAGTTATCTTCGAAAATTCCAAAAATATTTTTCAAAAATCTTTTTCTTAATTTTACATCATATTTTCGAAGATAACATCATCAATTAATGTTTTGATTCAAAAATTTCAAGTTTGTTACTTACTTGTTAAGAAAGATTCAAACTTTAAGTTCTAGAATCATATTTTATGATTTCTTGTGAATCAAGTCATTAATTGAGATTTTAAAAATCAAATCTTTTTCAAAAACTAATTTCTATCATTTGTTTTCAAAATATCTTCTTATCTTACCTTTTTCAAAAATTTGATTTCAAAATATCTTTTCTAACTTCCTAACTTCTTATCTTTTCAAATTTGTTTCAACCAACTAACTAACTTTTTGTTTGTTTCTTATCTTTTTCAAAACCACCTAACTAACTCTCTCTCTCTCTAATTTTCGAAAATATCTTCCCCCTTTTTCAAAAATTCTTTTTAATTAACTAATTATTTTAATTTTTGATATTTTTTATTTTCGAAAATTACTAACCTTTTTCAAAAACTATTTTCGAAAATCACTAACTCTTTTTCAAAAATTATTTTCGAAAATCCTCCCCCTCGCTCATCTTATTCTATTTATTTATTCATCTACTAACATCTCTTCCTCACATCACTCACCAAATTCGAACCCCCTCTTCTATCTGTGTTCGAATTTTTTCTTCTTCTTTGTCTACTAACAATAAGGAACCTCTTTACTGTGACATAGAGGATTCCTCTTCTTTTCTTTTTCTCTTCTCTTTCTTATGAGCAGGGACAGAGAAAAAGGCATTCTTGTTGAAGCTGATCCAGAACCTGAAAGGACTCTAAAGAGGAAACTAAGAGAAGCTAAATTACAACAATCCAGAGACAACCTTATTGAAAATTTCAAACAAGTAAAGGAGATGGCAGCCGAACCCAACAACAATAATGCAAGGAGGATGCTTGGTGACTTTACTGCACCTAATTCCAATTTACATGGAAGAAGCATCTCCATCCCTACCATTGGAGCAAACAATTTTGAGCTGAAACCTCAGCTAGTTTTTCTGATGCAGCAGAACTGCAAGTTTCATGGACTTCCATCTGAAGATCCTTTTCAGTTCTTAACTGAATTCTTGCAGATCTGTGATACTGTTAAGACTAATGGAGTAGATCCTGAAGTCTACAGGCTCATGCTTTTCCCTTTTGCTGTAAGAGACAGAGCTAGAGTGTGGTTAGACTCTCAACCCAGAGATAGCCTTAACTCTTAGGATAAGCTGGTCACGGCTTTCTTAGCCAAGTTCTTTCCTCCTCAAAAGCTGAGCAAGCTTAGAGTGGATGTTCAGACCTTCAGACAGAAGGAAGGTGAATCCCTCTATGAAGCTTGGGAAAGATACAAGCAGCTGACCAAAAAGTGTCCTTCTGACATGCTTTCAGAATGGACCATCCTGGATATATTCTATGATGGTTTATCTGAGCTATCAAAGATGTCATTGGATACTTCTGCAGGTGGATCCATTAACTTAAAGAAAACGCCTGCAGAAGCTCAAGAACTCATTGACATGGTTGCTAATAACCAGTTCATGTACACTTCTGAGAGGAATCCTGTGAGTAATGGGACGCCTCAGAAGAAGGGAGTTCTTGAAGTTGATACTCTGAATGCCATATTGGCTCAGAACAAAATATTGACTCAGCAAGTCAATATGATTTCTCAGAGTCTGAATGGAATGCAAGCTGCATCCAGCAGTACTCAAGAGGCTTCTTATGAAGAAGAAGCTTATGATCTTGAGAACCCTGCAATAGCAGAGGTAAATTACATGGGTGAACCATATGGAAACACCTATAATCCATCATGGAGAAATCATCCAAATCTCTCATGGAAGGATCAAAGGCCTCAACAAGGCTTTAATAATGGTGGAAGAAACAAGTTTAACAATAATAAACCTTTTCCATCATCCACTCAGCAACAGACAGAGAACTCTGAACAAAATACCTCTAATTTAACAAACTTAGTCTCTGATTTATCCAAGGCCACTGTTAGTTTCATGAATGAAACAAGGTCTTCCATTAGAAATTTGGAAGCACAAGTGGGTCAGCTGAGTAAAAGGATCACTGAAATCCCTCCTAGCACTCTCCCAAGCAATACAGAAGAGAATCCAAAAGGAGAGTGCAAGGCCATTGACATAAGCACCATGGCCGAACTTGTAAGGGAAGGAGAGGACGTGAATCCCAA